>NW_027361693.1:22337500-22667500 GCF_039654945.1 Dendrobates tinctorius | reverse complement strand
TAACAAAAGCCAAAATATTTTTTTTTACAAATTATAAATATTTTTTTTTCATCATTAAAAATAATAATCTAAGCATGTTTGGTAACGTATTAAATATATTTGGAAAATCATGATGACTGGTGCATTTTACCATACAATGAATGCCATAAAAAGAAAATCCCATACGTAATCTTTTCAGTATATTGTATATTAAAATGAATAGTGTCATTCATAACTAGTACTTGTTCTGCAAAATGATATCTTGCCAAAGGACAAATAAAGTAGCTATTGCTTTTAGAATAAGGGGAAGATAAAATGAAAGAGCAAAAATGAATAATCTCTTCCTTTTCTATTACCTCTGCAAAAGCTTAAAGGGGTATTCCCATCTACAAGATCCTATCCCAATATGTAGAAGGTATTATGGTGTAGTGACCACTGTGTCTGCTAGGGGGCGCTGTGTGGGTGTCCCATGACGAACGGATAGCATTGTCCAGAGTGGTAACTGGAGCAGGGTGCTAAAGGATCGTTATGTATTTCAAGGTGGGTGGCCTTGGGATGGAGGCTTGCTTATGTGCTGATCAGCAGAGCTGATCTTTCATTCCAATGTGTCAGGGAGAAGTCTCCAGGTAGCTGGTGAGACGGGCAGGACCAGTCACCTACAAACCCACCCAGGGGGTGTGTTTAAGAACGCTATTGTAAAGTGTGTATGAGTGGTTGAAGGACCTGTGATTAGGTCATTGACATGTGACCCGGTGGGCGTGGCTATGGACCATATAAGGTGGCCAGGGTAGGCTACATGGAGTGAATGCTGGGACCTGGTTGGTCCGTTTTGGAAGGTCCCATCTGAGAGATGGGGCTGTCTTCCTGACAGCAAGTGAACGCTGTGTTTAATGGCTGCACGTGCCTGATAGTTCCCTGGAGGTAATGGATGTCTGCAGTGTGGTGAAGCAGCCATGAGGTAAACCCAGAGTGGAGATATAACTGTGAGGCTAAGAGAGCCTGTGTGCTGGACATGGCACAACCTGTGTGACCACAGGGATAACAGAGAGAAGTTCTGTCATTGACGCTATGCTGTTAATATGAACTTTATGTTGCTGGTCATGGTTTATGATGCCCAAATAAACCGCTTTGACTGTGATTGTTTCATGGAAAACCTGTGCAGATGTGATTTATTGGCTGCCAATCGAGTATCCCCTACCCGAATGACAGTGCTACCTTACAGTATATTAATAATAACATTAGCAAATGCTTCCAATTATAAATAGAGCATAGTTGTCTTAATTACCTTTGCCTTTTGCCGCTTGTAGGGCATTGCAATAGCGTAGGTAGTATACATTGTTAGCTACTGCAATGCTTTGTATGTGGGGTAAGCAATATAGTGAATCAGAAGAACTATTCTATATTTCTAATTGAAGGAACCTGCTAATATTACTATTATTATTATCACACCTACTACATATTGAGATCAGATCCTGGAGGTGGGGATACCCTTTAAGCATTCTAGTCCTTCTATTCTATATCAATACCTTCTAGGAGTGATACTTTTATGGGGTAAATAGAAAAATCTTCTTTGCAAGCTTTGGAGAACAAAGATTTACAATTTCTAAAACTACCCTCTCTTGATTTAGAGGCAGCTACAAAATTAATCTTGCCAATTGCCCTAAATAAGCTGAAATGAATAGTATCCAAGCTTTTCATCAAGAAAAATACCAAGGTCTGATGGCCTGAAATTTAAAGTTACTGCTTTCCCATTTAGTATTAACAATATATGTTGTCTTCATAAATGTGGCCACTTACCAAAATAAGCGGAGAAGGTACATGTCATCCACTATTAAGCTTTTAATACATAAGGTGAATAAAATCTCTAAGTTTGCGAAAATTCACAAGCGGGTTAAATCAGAAAAATCAAATCTGCAGGTTTGATAAATTGCCGAGCTGGGCAATCTAATATATAAAGCTCAAAGTGTGTATGTATGTGTGTGTGTGTATGTGTATATGTCCGGGATAGGCATCCGCACCGTCGCAGCTACAGCCACAAAATTTGGCACAGTCACACGTCTGGACCCCGAGAGCGTCCTAAGCTATGTTGTGAGGTGAAATTTTAACCCCGCGCGTTCCAATTAACCAAACAATTTTGCCCCTATCTACATACTGGGGAAAAAGTGTGTGCGCGTCAAGCCCCGCCCCTCATTGTGATGTCATAATGCCCCTATTTGCATACTGGGGAAGCAGTGTGTGCGTATCAAGCCCCGCCCCTCAATATGATGTCACAATGGTTGCCATGGCGACGCTGATGTCATCAAAGGTTGCAAGCCCTGCCACCGCTCATTATGTTGTCATAATGGTTGACTATGGAATGGAGGATACTGGACTATGGAGGGCACTGGACTATGGGATGGAGGATATGTATGACGGGTATATGGGCATGGGACTATGGAATGGTGGATATGTATATGGGCACGGGACTATGGGATGGAGGATGTGTGATGGGTATATGGGCATTGGACTGTGGGATAGAGGATATGTTTGACGGGTATATGGGCATGGGACTATGGGATGGCGGATATGTATATGGGCACGGGACTATGGGATAGAAGATGTGTGATGGGTATATGGGCACTGGACTATAGGATGGAGGATATGTATGACGGGTATATGGGCTCGGGACTATGGGATGGAGGATATGTATGATGGGTATATGGGCACGGGACTATGGGATGGAGGATATGTATGATGGGTATATGGGCATGGGACTATGAGATGAAGGATGTGTGATGGGTATATGGGCACGGGACTATGGGATGGCGTATATATATGATGGGTGTATGGGCATGGGACTATGGGATAGAGGATGTGTGATGGGTATATGGGCACTCAACTATGGGATGGAGGATATGTATGATGGGTATATGGGCACGGGCCTATGGGATCGTGGATATGTATGATGGGTATATGGGCACGGGACTATGGGATGGAGGATAATTATAATTTTCTATAACTAACCACAGTTAGTTACTATGCCCGGGCAGCGCCGGGCTCTTCAGCTAGTTATATATATAAAAACAAGTGTGTGTATGTGTGGGTGTATGTTTGTGTGTATCGACGATAATGTCATAATGGTTGCCATGGTGACGATGATGTCATAATGGTTGCCATGGTGATGATGTCATAATGGTTGCCATGACAACAATGCTGTCAAAATAGGTTGCCATGGTGATGATGGTTGCAACATTTTATGACATCACAGTCACCATGGCACAGGACTATGGGATAGAGGATATGTATGATGGGTATATGGGCACTGGACTATGGGGTGGAGGATATGTATGACGGGCATATGGGCTCGGGACTATGGGATGGAGAATATGTATGATGGGTATATGGGCACGGGACTATGGGATGGAGGATATGTATGATGGGTATATGGGCACTGGACTAGGATAATCATTATAATTTGTTATAACTAACCACAGTTAGTTACTATGCCTGGGCCACGCCAGACTCTTCAGCTAGTACATTATAAAATTAAGTCTTTCTTCAATCATAGTCTCTGAATGAGCTTCCAAAAACTATTGAAATGCAATGGAGCACCCGTACCCCATGGCTTAAGACAGTTCCTTTCCCATCTTCCCATGTATGTCTGAAAGATGACGATTTATTGCCATGTACTTCCCTTTATCCCATTTACTTCACTGCTCTTTTACTTATTTCTGTATTTTCCATCCTATTTTTGAGAAAAATCCCTCCTTCCCAAAAATCCTATTATAAGAATTGCTAGGTATGCACATGTTCAAAAATCCAACAATGGGTCCTGTATGTGTGTGGCATGTACATTTGTTAAATGTGACTAGTAAAACAGATGTGCAAATTAAAATTGTTTGTGACATGCAAACTTTACAAGGTAGACAATTACAGCTAAATGTTCAAATTTTGAGGAATTTTATGATTCTGAAAAACAAATAATCTCACTTGACAAAAAAGATTGAGCAAGTATTAAAAAAGTTCAGTTCTTTTACTTGTGACAAGCAAACGAACCATACCATTACTGACTGACACTGATTTCAGATTTTTTTCTGCAAAAAAATAATATGCTGCCACAATGTCACAATCTCGGACCAATGTCCAGCTCTACTGTCTTAGAGATAACACAACTCCATTTGAAGAAATTGAGAAGGTGGTTAAATAAATTGCCTTTTGAAAAGTAATCCTAACATAAAACATTTTTTGAGATCACTTAACCCCTTCACCCCCAAGGGTGGTTTGCACGTTCATGACCGGGCCAATTTTTACAATTCTGACCACTGTACTTTTACTCTGGAACGCTTCCATGGATCCCGGTGATTCTGACAATGTTTTCTCGTGACATATTGTTCTTCATGTTAGTGGTAAAATTTCATTCAAATAACTTGCGTTTATTTGTGAAAAAAATGGAAATTTGGCAAAAATGTTGAAAATTTTGCAATTTTCCAAATTTGAATTTTTATGCCCTTAAATCACAGAGATACGGCACACAAAAAACTTGATAACTAACATTTCCCACATGTTTACTTTACATCAGCACAATTTTGGAACCAACATTTTTTTTGTTAGGAAGTTATAAGGGTTAAAAGTTGACCAGCGATTTCTCATTTTTACAACACCATTTTATTTTTAGGACCACATCACATTTGAAGCCACTTTGAGGGGTCTATATGATAGAAAATACCCAAAAGTGACACCATTCTAAAAACTGCACCCCTTAAGGTGCTCAAAACCACATTCAAGAAGTTTATTAACCCTTTAGGTGCGTCACAGGAATTTTTTTGAATATTTAAAAAAAAATGAACATCTAACTTTTTTTCACAAAAAAAATACTTCAGGTTCAATTTTTTTTATTTTACCAAGGGTAACAGGAGAAATTGGATGCAAAAGTTATTGTGCAATTTGTCCTGAGTACGCTGATACCTGATTTGTGGGGGGAACGACTGTTTCGGCGCATGGCAGAGCTCAGAATGGAAGGAGCGCCGTTTGACTTTTTCAATGCAAAATTGGCTGGAATTCAGATCGGACGCCATGTCACGTTTGGAGAGTCCCTGATGTACCTAAACAGTGGAAACCCCCTACAAGCGACCCCATTTGGGAAACTAGACCCCCCAAGGAACTTATCTAGATATGTGGTGAGAACTTTGAACCCACAAGGGCTTTACAGAAGTTTATAACGTACAGGGGTACAATTAAAAAATCATATTTTTTCCACAAAAATGATCTTTTCACCCCAATTTTTATTTTCCCAAGGGTAACAGGACCCTAAAAGTTATTGTGCAATTTGTCCTGAGTATGCTGATACCCAACATGTGGGGGTAAACCACTATTTGGGTGCATGGCAGAGCTCGGAAGGGAAGCAGCGCCATTTGACGTTTTTGGCTGGAATTGAGATCGGACATCATGTCGCGATTGGAAAACCCCTGATGTACCAAAACAGTGGAAACCCCCCACAGGTGACACCATTTTGGAAACTAGACCCCCTAAGGAACTTATCTAGATGTGTGGTGAGAACTTTGAACCTCCAAGGGCTTCACAGAAGTTTAGAACATAAAGCCGTACAATTAAAAAATCATATTTTTTCCACAAAAATGATCTTTTCACCCTCAATTCTTATTTTTCCAAGGGTAACAGCACCCTAAAACTTATTGTGCAATTTGTCCTGAGTACGCTGATACCCCACATGTGGGGGTAAACCACTATTTGGGCGCATGGCAGAGCTCGGAAGGGAAGCAGCGCCATTTGACGTTTTTGGCTGGAATTGAGATCGGACACCATGTCGCGACTGGAAAACCCCTGATGTACCTAAACAGTGGAAAACCCCCACAAATGACACCATTTTGTAAACTAGACCCCCCAAGGAACTTATCTAGATGTGTGGTGAGCACTTTGAACCCCCCAGTGCTTCACAGAAGTTTATAACGCCCGGGCGTGAAAATAAAAAATTCGTATTTTTTCCACAAACATGATCTTTTAGTCACCATTTTTTTTATTTTCCCAAGGGTAACAGGAGAAATTGGACCCCAAAAGTTGTTGTACAATTTGTCCTGAGTATGCTGATACCCCACATATGGGAAAAAACTACTGTATGGTCACACGTCGGGGATCGGAAGGGAAGTAGTGACGTTTTGGAATGCAGACATTGATGGAATGGTCTGCGGGTGTCATGTTGCCTTTGGAGAGCCCCTAATGTACCTAAACAGTGGAAACCCCCACAAATGACCCCATTTTGGAAACAAGAACCCCTAAGGAACTTATCTAGATGTGTGGTGAGCACTTTGAACCCCCAAGGGCTTCACAGAAGTTTATAATGCCAGGGCTTGAAAATAAAAAAATCGTATTTTTTCCACAAACATGATCAATTATTCCCCAATTTTTTCATTTTCCCAAGGGTAACAGGAGAAATTGGACTGCAAAAGTTGTTGTCCAATTTGTCATGAGTACGCTGACACCCCATATGTGGAAGAAAACTACTGTATGGACACACGTCGGGGCTTGGAAGGGAAGCAGTGCCATTTGGGAATGCAGACTTTGATGGAATGGTCTGCGGGTGTCATGTGCGTTTGGAGAGCCCCTGATGTACCTAAACTATTGAAACTCCCCACAAGTGACCCCATTTTGGACACTAGACCCCCCCACGGAACTTATCTAGATGTGTGGTGAGCACTTTGAACCCCCAAGTGCTTCACAGAAGTTTATAACGCTCGGACGTGAAAATAAAAAAATCATTTTTTTCCACAAAAATGATATTTTTGCCCCCAATTTTATATTTTCCTAAGGGTAACAGGAGAAATTGGACCCCAAAAATTGTTTTGCAATTTGTCCTGAGTAGGCTGATACCCTACATGTGGGGGTAAAACACTGTTTGGGCGCATAGCAGAGATTGGAAGGGAAGGAGCACCATATGACTTTTTCAACTCAGAATTGGCTGGAATTGAGATCAGACGCAATGTTGCATTTGGAGCGCCCCTGATGTGCCCAAACAGTGGAAACCCCCAATTCTAACTCCAACCCGAACCCCAACACACCCCTAACCCTAATCTCAGCCCTAACCCTAGTCCTAACCCAAGCCCTAACCCTAGCCCTAACCCTAGCCCTAACCCTAGCCCTAACCCTAACCCTAGCCCTAACCCTAGCCCTAACCCTAACCCTAATGGAAAAATGGAAATAAATACATTTTTTTAATTTTATTATTTTTCCCTAACTAAGGGGGTGATAACGGGGGGTTTGATTTACTATTTATGGCAGTTTTTATGTTTGGCACGCTAAAAGACGCTTTTTATTGTAAAAATAGTTTTTGCATCACCACATATTGAGAGCTATAATTTTTCCGTATTTTGACCCACCGAGTCATGTGAGGTCTTATTTTTTGCGGGACGAGTTGACGTTTTCATTGGTACCATTTTCGGGCACGTGACATTTTTTGATCGCTTTTTATTCCGATTTTTGGGACGCAGAATGAACAAAAAACAGCATTTCATGAATTTCTTTTGGGGGAGTGCGTTTACACCGTTCCGCGTGTGGTAAAATTGATAAAGCGGTTTTATTCTTCGGGTCAGTACGGTTATAGCGATACCTCATTTAGGTCGTTTTTTTATGTTTTGTCGGTTTTATGCAATGAAAACTATTTTATATAAAAAATAATTATTTTTGAATCGCTTTATTCTGCGAGCTATAACTTTTTTATTTTTTCGCTGATGATGCTGTGTGGCAGCTCGTTTTTTGCGGGACAAGATGACGTTTTCAGTGGTACCATGGATATTTATATGCGTCTTTTTGATCGCACGTTATTACACTTTTTGTTTGGCGGTATGATAATAAATCATTATTTTTTGCTTCGTTTTTTATTTTTATTTTTTAAGGGGTTCGCTAAAGGGGTTAACTAATGGGACAGTTTTATAGGGCGGGTTGTTACGGACGCGGCAATACCTAATATATGTTTCTTTTATTGTTTTGTTTTTTTTTTATTTTCAAAAAATGAATTTATTGGGGAATATATATATTTTTTTTTTTACTAATTTATTTGGCGATTTTTTAAAAATTATTTTTACACTTTTTTTTTATTTTTTTTTTACTTTATTACATAGTCCCAGGTGGGACATCACTGTCCTGTGACAGATCGCTGATCTGTCACATCACAGATCACTGTGACAGATCAGCAATCTGTCACAGGCATTGAAGAAGACTTCCTCTTGCCTGCGCTTTGCAGGCACTGAGGAAGCCAGTTTCCTCCAGGCCCCCAAAGGCCCCCGTCGCCATCTTGGATTCGGGGGCCTGGAGGAAAGGAGCCCCCCGCAGCAGCGCTGCACATTGTGCTGCCGTGGGGGGCTCAGGGAAGCACGGAGGGAGCCCCCTCCCTGTCGATGCTTCCCTTTAACTCCCGGTACACAGCGATCATCTTTGATCGCGGTGTGCAAGGGGTTAACGTGTCGGGGGCGGTCCGTGACCGCCCCTGACACATTGTGCCGGGTGTCAGCTGTGATAATCAGCTGACACCCGGCCGCGATTAGCGGCGCTCACCACGTGGGCACCGCTGATCGCGGTAGACGTACTATCCCGTCCATGGGCATAGGGGCCCGGGTCCCATGGACGGGATAGTACATCGGATGTCAGGAAGGGGTTAAAGACCATAGAGGAAAATGTGAAGAAATTTAAAGTGCCACATTGATCTAGGAAACACATAAATGTCCTTACTACAATAGGAGCAATAGTTAAAAAAAAGAAATTAAATCCCTGCTAGCACAAGTTACTCCAGTTGAGAACATACACAAATGAACCGAAGACCTTTTAGCCCAACAGCAACTCAATTACCTAAGAAAAAAACTAAAGACCATTATAAATGCTAGAGTGATTAAACACTTTCTGTTTTTCCAGCACATGATTAAAGTATATTTAAATATGGGGAAAGGCTCTTGTCAGCTATCATTAAGAAAACTAAAGTCAGAGTACTTCTTTGCTGACATAAAAGATGATAAAGATAAGACAAAAAGAGCATCAAAGATTTAGCTAGCACTTTGCAGACATTTTCCAATGAATTTACAAGAAACAAAATCCTACAATGATGAAATACTGGTATCAAAGCACACTGAATTTTTACTAAATTCAGTACAGCTCCCTACTAATGATCAGTGAACGTGCTGGGATAACGTCTTATCCGAGCACACTCGAGTGTTATCCAAGAGTCTGGGCGTTCTCATATATTATGTTTGAGTTCCTTTGGCTTCATGATTTGCAGCTGTTAGGAAGCCTGAACACATGTTGGGCATTCCTGAATAAATGGGGATTGCCTGTTTATTCAGGAATGCCCAACATGTTTTGAGGCTGTCTAACAGATGCAAATCATGTAGCAGTAGTGACTCGAACATAATACACAAGCACACCCAGGTTCTCGGAAGACACTTTAGCGTGCTCGGATGAGATGGTATCCAAGCACGTTCGTGCATCACTTCTCCCTACGCTATCTTATCAGGGCAAAGCTAGACTAACTGCCCCAGTAGCTAGAACTTAAAAAATTGGTTTCTAGCTTTCTATCCGTTAAGAGTCCAGGACCAGATGGCTGTTCTCTGGTAGAAATTTCAATATCTGTTGCTATTAGAGTTGAGCGACTTTTGGTTTTTTAGGGTCGCGTTTCGTTTCGTGAAACCCGACTTTTCCAAAAGTCGGGTCGAGCAAGATCGTCCGATTATAGGGAAAAGTCGGGGTCGTCCCGAAACACGAAACCCAATGTAAGTCAATGGGGAATAAAAGTCGGCAGTGAGAGGAGGACAGGAAACACACCTACAGTGCCCATTTGAATGCCAAAAGCATCAATTCTTCTTTCTTAAGCTTGTCAACCTTAATTAACTTCATAATACAAGTTACACACTGAAAAATGGGGGTTATTTGGCTACAAACTGTGGGGGGGGAGGGCTGGCTCCAGGTTTTCATGTGCCCTGGGCGAAAGAGCGCCCCTTTAACACATACCACAACTCATCATGCTCCGATACGGCAGAGAAATAGCGGTATAGTCCAATGAAAAATACCTCACTTTTTACATCTCATGACGAGGCCCATCTATTTCTCCATACAGAATCATTGGTCCCATATAATGTTTGAAACAGTATATGATGAGCTCCACATAATGCTACAGTATATGGTGGTCCCCATGGATGAAGCTCCACTGTCTTATGGGCCCAAATAATGCTCCAAACATAATGGGCCCCATTTCTAATGCTCTAGTGTATAATGGGCCCTGTAAATGCTGCTCCAGTGTCTGATGTCCACCTTTGGAATGTTCCAGTGTATGGTGGGCCCCATCTATCATTCTCCAGAGTATAGTGCTCCCCAAAAATAATTGCTGTCCCAACATTGAAAACAATCAAATAAGTCTCCTCGCTAGGGAATCCCTGTACTTGTCTGGACAGGTGCTGTAGCTTGCTTAACAGCTCGCCAGCCGTTCTCACGCCCAGTATGGATTACACGTGATTGCACAAAGGTTAGAAAGGGTACCGTATCCCCAGATAACATGTATGGATAGCGTACACATTCAAAATATATGTCTCAGGAGGCAGGCTCAGACGGTGTTAGGCCCAGTATGGATTGCACGTGATTGCACAAAGGTTAGAAAGGGTACCGTATCCCTGGATAACATGTATGGATAGCGTACACATTCAAAATATATGTCTATACAGCATGAGGCAGGCTCAGACGGTGTTAGGCCCAGTATGGATTGCACGTGATTGCACAAAGGTTAGAAAGGGTACCGTATCCCTGGATAACATGTATGGATAGCGTACACATTCAAAATATATGTCTATACAGCATGAGGCAGGCTCAGACGGTGTTAGGCCCAGTATGGATTGCACGTGATTGCACAAAGGTTAGAAAGGGTACCGTATCCCCGGATAACATGTATGGATAGCATACACATTCAAAATATATGTCTCAGGAGGCAGGCTCAGACGGTGTTAGGCCCAGTATGGATTGCACGTGATTGCACAAAGGTTAGAAAGGGTACCGTATCCCTGGATAACATGTATGGATAGCGTACACATTCAAAATATATGTCTATACAGCATGAGGCAGGCTCAGACGGTGTTAGGCCCAGTATGGATTGCACGTGATTGCACAAAGGTTAGAAAGGGTACCGTATCCCTGGATAACATGTATGGATAGCGTACACATTCAAAATATATGTCTATACAGCATGAAGCAGGCTCAGACGGTGTTAGGCCCAGTATGGATTGCACGTGATTGCACAAAGGTTAGAAAGGGTACCGTATCCCCGGATAACATGTATGGATAGCGTACACATTCAAAATATATGTCTATACAGCATGAGGCAGGCTCAGACGGTGTTAGGCCCAGTATGGATTGCACGTGATTGCACAAAGGTTAGAAAGGGTACCGTATCCCTGGATAACATGTATGGATAGCGTACACATTCAAAATATATGTCTCAGGAGGCAGGCTCAGACGGTGTTAGGCCCAGTATGGATTGCACGTGATTGCACAAAGGTTAGAAAGGGTACCGTATCCCTGGATAACATGTATGGATAGCGTACACATTCAAAATATATGTCTATACAGCATGAGGCAGGCTCAGACGGTGTTAGGCCCAGTATGGATTGCACGTGATTGCACAAAGGTTAGAAAGGGTACCGTATCCCTGGATAACATGTATGGATAGCGTACACATTCAAAATATATGTCTATACAGCATGAGGCAGGCTCAGACGGTGTTAGGCCCAGTATGGATTGCACGTGATTGCACAAAGGTTAGAAAGGGTACCGTATCCCCGGATAACATGTATGGATAGCGTACACATTCAAAATATATGTCTCAGGAGGCAGGCTCAGACGGTGTTAGGCCCAGTATGGATTGCACGTGATTGCACAAAGGTTAGAAAGGGTACCGTATCCCTGGATAACATGTATGGATAGCGTACACATTCAAAATATATGTCTATACAGCATGAGGCAGGCTCAGACGGTGTTAGGCCCAGTATGGATTGCACGTGATTGCACAAAGGTTAGAAAGGGTACCGTATCCCTGGATAACATGTATGGATAGCGTACACATTCAAAATATATGTCTATACAGCATGAAGCAGGCTCAGACGGTGTTAGGCCCAGTATGGATTGCACGTGATTGCACAAAGGTTAGAAAGGGTACCGTATCCCCGGATAACATGTATGGATAGCGTACACATTCAAAATATATGTCTATACAGCATGAGGCAGGCTCAGACGGTGTTAGGCCCAGTATGGATTGCACGTGATTGCACAAAGGTTAGAAAGGGTACCGTATCCCTGGATAACATGTATGGATAGCGTACACATTCAAAATATATGTCTCAGGAGGCAGGCTCATACGGTGTCAGGCACAGTATGGATTTGACGGCCCAGATTACACAGCGGAGGAGCAGGGAGAGGTAAAGATTGCAAATGCTGGGGCCCTGCCCAAGCAAGGGGGGCCCACTCGTGGGCGTCGGTACTGGCACTGGGCCCCTCATAGTACAGCGGTGTGTCTGACGGCGGGTGTGCACCACCACCGTCAGAGACACTTGATTGCACTATGAGGGACCCTGTGCCAGTGCCCGCGCCCAAGAGTCGGCCTACCCACCTGTCCAGGGCAACGGCACTCGCACGGTGTCGTGCGGTAGGTGGTGACCCCGGCCATGGGGGGGAGGCAGCACAGTTAGGGAGTTTTAGAAAGTGGCATATGTTGATGTTGGACATTCAGCTGATGCAAAAGGCGAAATAGGTGAAGTACCAGGAAGAGGTAGACCAAAGCAAGCCATTTTTCTGTCACCCTATGTGTCATCAGGGGAAGGTGGGACAAAATCCTTGGAAACCCATGCGTGGTTCATTTTAATGAAGGTTAGATCATCCACATTTTGGGTTGACAGACGGGTCCTTTTTTCTGTCAGGATTGATCCAGCTGCACTGAAGACTCTTTCCGATAGCACACTTGCAGCTGGGCAAGCGAGCTCCTGTAAGGCATATTGGGCCAATTCAGGCCAGGTGTCCAGTTTAGCGGCCCAATAGTCAAAGGGGAATGACCTGTGTGGGAGAACATCGATATGGGAGGAAAAGTAGTTTGTAACCATAGTTGACAACTGCTGTCTCCTGTCACTTTCCATCGATGCAGTATTACCAGTTGTGTGAGCGGTATTTGAAAAATCAGTCCACAACATTGTCATGAAACCCCTGTCTCCAACGCCACTTCTGCTGTGTGCACCACGAACACCTCTGCCAAGCTGCCCCCGGCCCGTACCGCTCGTGTGAGAACCATCACCGCTGCTGTGTGCTGGGAATGCCTCAAGCAACCGATTTACCAGAGTTGCTTGTTTATTAGCCAATATTAGGTCAAGGTTCTCCTGTGGCATGATGTTTTGTAATTTGCCTTTATAGCGTGGATCCAGGATGCTGGCCAACCAGTAGTCGTCATCGTTCATCATTTTGGCAATGCGGGGGTCCCTTTTTAGGATCCGCAAGGCATAATCTGACATGTGGGCCAATGTTCCCGGTGTCAATGATGCACTGCGAGTGCTGGGTGGAGGAGCACTTTCTGGCAAATCCACATCCCTCCAGTCACGCACAAACCCTGTACCAGACCTTGCCACGCCAACATTTTCACTTGCCCCACGAGATGCATCCTCCTCCCCTAAGTAATCATCCCCATCATCATCCTCCTCCTCCTCTTCTTCCTCCACCTCGTCCATGAGAGGTCCCTGAGCAGACAATGGCTGAATGTCATCAAGGATTCCCTCCTCCTCTTCCTCCTCATCAACATTGGCTGCAGACGCCTGCTCCTTAAGGTGCGTCAAAGTTTGCATGAGCAGACGCATAAGTGGGATGCTCATGCTTAGGATGGCGTCGTCTGCGCTTACCAGCCGTGTGCATTCCTCAAAACACTGAAGGACTTTACAAAGGTCTTTCAGCTTCGACCACTGCACACCTGTCAACTCCATGTCTGCTCTCAAAGTGCCTGGCCGTGTATTTTCCCACAAATGCATTATGGCCTGCCTCTGCTCGCACAGCCGCTCCACCATGTGCAGGGTGGAGTTCCACCTTGTTGCAATGTCGATAATGAGGCGGTGGTTGGGAAGGTGGAGCAATCGCTGCAGCTTCTGCATATGAACGGAGTGTACAGGTGACCGGCGGATGTGCGCACACAGTCTTCGCACCTTCTGGAGCAGGGCTGTTAACTCCGGATAATTTTTGAGGAAGCACTGCACCACCAGGTTCAAGGTGTGAGCCAAGCAAGGTATGTGGCTGAGTTTTGAAAGGGCTATGGCTGCCACAAAATTACGGCCGTTATCACTAACTACCTTGCCTGCCTCAAGATGTACACTGCCCAGCCATGACTCAGTTTGTCGCTTCAAGTACTCGGCCAGCACCTCGGCGGTGTGTCTGTCGCCCAAACACATCATCTGCAACACAGCCTGCTGACGCTTTCCACTAGCTGCTCGATAGGGGGACACATCGTGTGCAGCAGTGGTAGCTGCAGATGGAGTGCTCGTACGACTGCGCTCTGTGGACGAGCTTTCGCTTCTGGAGGAGGAGGAGGAGGAGGAGGGTCGAACGCCTACAGCCAACTGTTTCCTATACCGTGGGCTAGGCAGCACTGTCCCACCACCGCTGTCCCCTGTGGACCCTGCATCCACCACATTAACCCAGTGCGCAGTGATGGACACGTAACGGCCCTGGCCATGCCGACTGGACCATGCATCAGTTGTGAGGTGCACCTTTCCGCTCACTGACTGCTTGAGTGCATGGACAATGCGGTCTTTCACATGATGGTGGAGGGCTGGGATGGCTTTGCGAGAGAAGAAGTGGCGACTGGGTAGGTCATAGCGTGGTACTGCATAGGCCATGAGTTCGCGGAAAGCTGTGCTTTCCACCAACCGAAAGGACATCATCTCAAACGAGATTAGATTGGCAATGTGGGCGTTCAAACCCAGTGTACGCGGATGAGAGACTGAGTACTTTCTTGACCTACTCATAGTGTCTGGGAGGGTGAGCTGGACTTGAGAGCTGCATATGGTGGAAGTAGCGGTGGACAGGGCGGACTGAGAGAGGGTTGATGATGGTGATGGAGTTGGTGTTCTTTCTGATGGCCTAAAATCAGTCTTTCGTTGATATAACAGTGGGATTCCCTGACTGCTGTGGTCTTGCAACGACACCTCAACATTTGCTGCTGTGCTAACCGGTGGGCTTACAGTGGGGGAAACAATGTAGCGTTGCTGACTACCTTCGTTGTGATCAGTTGCACATGTGGCACTTGAGGTTTGGTGTTGTGTCCACGCTTGCAAGTGCATGCTGGTTAAATGTCTAAGCATGCAACTGGTATTCAAATTTTTCAGATTTTTCCCTCGGCTAAAGGTCTTTGCGCACTTCTTACAGATAACCTTGGCCTGATCATGAGGATTTTGTTCAATAAAGTGCCACACTGCACTCTTCCTACTTTGGCAGACATTTTGCGGCCTAGCACGCTGTGATCTTTTGACCCTCTGGACAAGCTGTCCAGCAACTCTTTTGATGTTTGGAACCTGTCTTTGGAGTGCTCCGGGCCTGCCAGATAACAGCTGTTGCGATGTCGATGTCTACTGTGGATGCTCCTCATCTGAGCTATTGGAAGCAGCACCCTCTTCCCCCAATGGATGCCAATCTGGGTCAACAACTGGGTCATCCATCACCTCCTCTTCTATGTCATGTGCACCTTTCTCTGTGTCACCGCGTATGGTGGTATAGTGTGCGGGAAGGGGCACCTGAGTCTCATCAGGGTCAGAATCTGGCTCTGTACACTGCGAGGACAATGTAGTGCTCTGAGTGAATGTACCAGCAGAATCATCCATCAGCGGCTGTGCATCAGTGCACTCCATGTCAGATTCATCTTGGCCTGGGTAATTCACCATTTGACTTGATAATCCAGGCATGGTATGTGAAAACAGCTCCATGGAGTAATCAGTAGTATGGCCTGCGTCATCCTTCAATCTTGGTTGGGGTGAAGGACACAAGGAAAGGTGTGGTTCATGAACATGAGCCTCCAATGACGACTCAGTGCTTTTACTTTTTACAACTGAAGAAGAGAGGCGATAGAGCTGGAGGCTGAGTCAGCAATGTAAGACAAAACTTTTTCCTGATGCTCTGGCTTTAAAAGCGGTTTGCCAACTCCTAGAAAACTAAGCATTCGAGGCCTTATGTAGCCAGACAATGACGCAGGGTCAGCACCTCCTGCATTCGGTCCTATTTTGCTCTTGCCACTACCATCAGATCCACCACCAACACCATCATTACCAGCTGCCAATCCCCGCCCAATTCCACGGCCTCTTCCACCAGCCTTCCTCATTTTTGGTAGAAATGTAGACAAAATCCAACAAACTATATAGTAATGTAAAACAAGGTACAAGGTGTCTATAGGACAGGGGAGATTTTGAATTTCTGCACACACTTTTGGACACTGGACACTTTTGGATTGTGTGAGGCCCACTGATATCTGAGCGCTATGTGACAGGCTCGATGGCACTGCTGTGACAAAAGTGACGAGAGGATAAGGGAGATTTTGAATTTCTGGTCACACTTGTGGACAGTGGACACTTTTGGATTGTGTGAGGCCCACTGATATCTGAGCGCTATGTGACAGGCTCGATGGCACTGCTGTGACAAAAGTGACTAGAGGATAAGGGAGATTTTGAATTTCTGCACACACTTTTGGACAGTGGACACTTTTGGATTGTGTGAGGCCCACTGATATCTGAGCGCTATGTGACAGGCTCGATGGCACTGCTGTGACAAAAGTGACTAGAGGATAAGGGAGATTTTGAATATCTGCACATACTTTTGGACACTGGACACTTTTGGATTGTGTGAGGCCCACTGATATCTGAGCGCTATGTGACAGGCTCAATGGCACTGCAGTGACAAAAGTGACTAGAGGATAAGGGAGATTTTGAATTTCTGCACACACTTGTGGACAGTGGACACTTTTGGATTGTGTGAGGCCCACTGATATCTGAGCGCTATGTGACAGGCTCGATGGCACAGCTGTGACAAAAGTGACTAGAGGATAAGGGAGATTTTGAATTTCTGCACACATTTGTGGACAGTGGACACTTTTGGATTGTGTGAGGCCCACTGATATCTGAGCGCTATGTGACAGGCTCGATGGCACTGCTGTGACAAAAGTGACTAGAGGATAAGGGAGATTTTGAATATCTGCACACACTTTTGGACACTGGACACTTTTGGATTGTGTGAGGCCCACTGATATCTGAGCGCTATGTGACAGGCTCGATGGCACTGCTGTGACAAAAGTGACTAGAGGATAAGGGAGATTTTGAATATCTGCACACACTTTTGGACACTGGACACTTTTGGATTGTGTGAGGCCCACTGATATCTGAGCGCTATGTGACAGGCTCGATGGCACTGCTGTGACAAAAGTGACTAGAGGATAAGGGAGATTTTGAATTTCTGCACACACTTTTGGACACTGGACACTTTTGGATTGTGTGAGGCCCACTGATATCTGAGCGCTATGTGACAGGCTCGATGGCACTGCTGTGACAAAAGTGACTAGAAGATAAGGGAGATTTTGAATATCTGCACACACTTTTGGACACTGGACACTTTTGGATTGTGTGAGGCCCACTGATATCTGAGCGCTATGTGACAGGCTCGATGGCACTGCAGTGACAAAAGTGACTAGAGGATAAGGGAGATTTTGAATATCTGCACACACTTTTGGACACTGGACACTTTTGGATTGTGTGAGGCCCACTGATATCTGAGCGCTATGTGACAGGCTCGATGGCACTGCTGTGACAAAAGTGACTAGAGGATAAGGGAGATTTTGAATTTCTTCACACACTCGTGGACAGTGGACACTTTTGGATTGTGTGAGGCCCACTGATATCTGAGCGCTATGTGACAGGCTCGATGGCACAGCTGTGACCAAAGTGAAGAGAGGATAAGGGAGATTTTGAATTTCTGCACACACTTGTGGACAGTGGACACTTTTGGATTGTGTGAGGCCCACTGATATCTGAGCGCTATGTGACAGGCTCGATGGCACTGCTGTGACAAAAGTGACTAGAGGATAAGGGAGATTTTGAATTTCTGCACACACTTTTGGACACTGGACACTTTTGGATTGTGTGAGGCCCACTGATATATGAGCGCTATGTGACAGGCTCGATGGCACTGCTGTGACAAAAGTGACTAGAGGATAAGGGAGATTTTGAATATCTGCACACACTTTTGGACACTGGACACTTTTGGATTGTGTGAGGCCCACTGATATCTGAGCGCTATGTGACAGGCTCGATGGCACTGCTGTGACAAAAGTGACTAGAGGATAAGGGAGATTTTGAATATCTGCACACACTTTTGGACACTGGACACTTTTGGATTGTGTGAGGCCCACTGATATCTGAGCGCTATGTGACAGGCTCGATGGCACTGCTGTGACAAAAGTGACTAGAGGATAAGGGAGATTTTTAATTTCTGCACACACTTGTGGACAGTGGACACTTTTGGATTGTGTGAGGCCCACTGATATCTGAGCGCTATGTGACAGGCTCGATGGCACAGCTGTGACAAAAGTGACTAGAGGATAAGGGAGATTTTGAATTTCTGCACACACTTGTGGACAGTGGACACTTTTGGATTGTGTGAGGCCCAATGAATATCTTAGCGCTATGTGACAGGCTCGATGGCACAGCTGTGACAAAAGTGACTAGAGCATAAGGGAGATTGGATTGCTTTTAAAAAAGCAGTTTGCGGAGCAGTGGGTAAACAGCAATGCCAGCCTGTCAGGAAGCCTTAGAAGGCAGCCCAACAACCAACACCACTGATACACCACTATATAGCCTCCCCTTGCACTGCACACACAGTGACTGGTGTGTTGTGCAGGCCAAATTGCAAGCAGCAGAAGCAGTTTTTTTTTCTTCTCAGCAGGACAAAAAAAAAAATTGGGATTGCTTTTAAAAAAGCAGTTTGCGGAGCAGTGGGTAATCAGCAATGCCAGCCTGTCAGGAAGCCTTAGAAGGCAGCCCAACAACCAACACCACTGATACACCACAATATAGCCTCCCCTTGCACTGCACACACAGTGACTGGTGTGTTGTGCAGGCCAAATCGCTAGCAGCAGAAGCAGTTTTTTTGTCTTCTTCCCTGCCTAACGCTCTCCCTACAGAATCAGCAGCAACCTCTCCCTATACTAAGATCGGCAGAAGTAAGATGGCGGTCGGCGTGCACGCCCTTTTATACCCCCTGTGACGCCCACCAAAGCAAGCCAATCACTTGCATGCCCTTCTGAAAGATGGTGGTGACCCGTGCCTATGTCATCACGTTGCCCACAGTGTCCGTGGATCCTGATTGGCTGAAAAAGAGTGCAAAACAAACTTTTGAAACGCGACTTTGGCGCGTAAGTCGCCGACCTCGTAGCCGACCTCATCCTAGGGTCGGGTTTCGTTTCATGAAACCCGACTTTGCCAAAAGTCGGCGACTTTTGAATTTTTTCGACCCGTTTCGCTCAACTCTAGTTGCTATTCAAATTGACTATTCAGAAAAGAAGAGTATTAGAAATGTAGTGCCACCTATTGGAGGTAGCAATCCTTAAAATCAATGTATGGCATGTATAAGTCTCCTCACTCTTACATGCCAGGTCTAGTTTGTCACTCTCCACAAGGAGAAACGTTACCCCTTAGATCCAAGACATATTACTCTCACACTTGCCAGGAATGTGCACAGGGGCTCAGTGGTTCGCACTGCTGCTCTGCATAGTGGGGTCCTGGGTTCAAATCCAACAAAAGATATATATATATGTCTAATATATAAAGCTCAATGTGTGTGTATGTTTGTATGTATGTATGTCCGGGATTGGCATCGCAGCTACAGTCACAAAATTTTGCACAGTCACATGTCTGGACCCCGAGAGCATCATAGGCTATGTTGTGAGGTGAAATTTTAACCCCACGCATTCCAATTCACCAAACAATTTTGCCCCTAGGTACCTAATGGGGAAAAAGTGTATGTACGGTATGTATGTATGTGTGTATGTCTGGGATTGGCATCTGCACCGTCGCAGCTACAGCCACAAACTTTTGTACAGTCACATGTCTGGACCCCGAGAGCGTCATAGGCTATGTTGTGAGGCAAAAATTTAACCCCGCGCGTTCCAATTCACCCAACAATTTGGCCTATTATTTTTATCATTTCTATGGTGTTATCGCCCTTCTGTAAAGCTGGAAATAACACAATTTATTACCGTGCCAACACAGACCACCCTCTGACACAGACTGCAGGGGGAGCCCAGTATCACACAGGATAGGATTAGATACACGTCTCAGCAGTCAGTATCACACTGGATAGGATTAGATACACAGCTCAGCAGTCAGTATCACACAGGAGGGGATTAGACACATGGCTCAGCAGTCAGTATCACAAAGGATAGGATTAGATACACAGCTCAGCAGTCAGTATCACACAGGAGAGGATTAGATACACAGCTCAGCAGTCAGTATCACACAGGATAGGAATAGATACACGGCTCAGCAGAAAGTATCACACAGGATAGGATTAGATACACAGCTCAGCACACAGTATCACACATAATAGTATTAGATACACGGCTCAGCAGTCAGTATCACACAGGATAAGATTAGATACATGGCTCATCAGTCAGTATCACACTGGATAGGATTAGATACACGTCTGAGCAGTCAGTAACACATATGGTAGGATTAGGTACACGGCTCAGCAGTCAGTATCACACAGGATAGGGTTAGATACACGGCTCAGCAGTCAGTATCACACAGGATAGGATTAGATACACAGCTGAGCAGTCAGTAACACATGATAGGATTAGATATACAGCTCAGCAGAAAGGATCACACAGGAGAGGATTAGGTACACAGCTCAGCAGACATTATCACACAGGATAGGGTTAGATACACAGCTCAGAAACAGGATGTGCCAAAGGAGAGGACATTTTCATTCCAAGAATTCCACTCATTCCATCTGATTTGTTTTTTGATTTTAAACGCCTCCAGTTTCCAGTTCAACTGCCATTTGCAATGTCCATTAACAATGCTCAGGGACAGTCCTTGAAAGTAGTAGGGATCGATTTGCAATCTCCATGCTTTTCTCATGGTCAACTTTACGTGGTCTGTTCAAGAGTTGGGACTGCCAAAAATCTGTTCATCTTTGCACCGAAAGGAAAAACCGAAAATAAAATACTATCAATACTTGGATAATCGTTTAGTTAATTTGTGTTGCAAATCTGTAGTGTTGAATATATGATGTGAAATGTTTTTATGTGCAATATAATCATTAGAATTTCTTAGAACTAACCACAGTTGGTTACTATGCCCAGGCAACGCCTGGCTCTTCAGCTAGTGTGTATGTATATATATATGGAGTTTTTATGTTGTCCCAGTGTTTGGATGGGTTTCCTCAAGGTAATCTAGTTTCATCCCACACACCAAAGGCAAGCTAATGAGGTTCTTTGATTGTGAGCCCCGGTAGAGAAAGTAATTATAATGTCTATTAACCCTAGAACGCATACCTGGGGCCTCGCAGGCCTGCCAGGTTACTTGTTTTCTCTTTTCTGTAAAAGTACTTTAGTTAGAATTTTGAAAATCTAGGTAATCCTCAGGTATATAGCTGTTAGTAATTTCCAGTTATTCATATATTTTCATGTTACAGACATTTCGGTATAACAACCTTTTTTTGGGACTACCCCATATTCACGCACCTGGGGCCTTTTAGGCCTGTACTAGGTTTACATGTGATACTCAGTATTTTTGTCTGTATTGTTGCTGGGGAAGAACTTTTATGACTCTGCTATTGCTGGGAAGAGTGTGGGTTCTGCATGACAGCATGGTCATGTGATCTTGAAAGGGAGGATCCCTCACAAAGTCATGTGTCTCTGACCTCGTCGCAGGTCTTTTTGTCCTAATTGCAGGAGAGACTTTGGAGGAAGAAGTCAGCTTTCTTTTGTCTGGAAATAGAAACTTTCTGAGCTCCAAAACCAAAGGCTTCTACTGCACTACAAGAAAGTGATATGTTGGAGGTAAGAGGAGGGGGGCTGCACTTTACCTGCTTTATATCGCTTGGTGTGCTGGGACCCTAACAAAGAGTCTTATCACATACTGTTTACAGTGCACAAGCCTGATTGTAATCTTTTTTTTTTCTTTTTAGTTTACTGACATCTAAAATTACAATGGCACAGTCTACTTCCAGGGGATTGACTGACCATGAAATCAAGGTGATTGTTTTCAATAGTGAAGAAAGTGAAATTTCTTTGTCTGATGAAGAGTACATGCCACCAGCTAATGTATCAACTTCTTCGTCCAGCGATTCATCAGATGATGAAGAAGTAGTGGATCCAGCAGAACGTTCAAATAGAACATCTAAAACGAATATTTTTTGGAACAGTACTGCTGCGGCTCCTGCACGCACCCCATCACATAACATTATTAGAGTTGCTCAAGGAGCTGTCGGAATTCCCCAATTCATGTCCAAAAGAGATGTTTTCTGTAAATTTGTTTCGGATGATATGTCAGATGAGGTAGTTTTGTGTACTAACGTAGAAGGAAAACGTATCGCGTCAGGAAGAAAAAAAACATGGAAAAATATAACTAAAGAGGAACTATATGCTTATATTGGCCTTACTCTTCTGGCAGGGTCGACAAAATCATACGATGTTCCAATCAGAGAGTTATTTCAGAACCCATTTGCAGATCCACACTACAAAGCTACTATGTCCATCAATAAGAAAACCAAAAGCAAAACACAAAACAAATATCCTGGAATAAAAAAGTAAAAAAATATATATTGCAAAAACTGCATGAAGGTAGTAATAATAGTAATAATAAGGGTATTTAGTTAACATAATTTTGATCAAAATAATGTAGAAGCCATCCCGCCACGTCACGGCAACCCTTGTGGGACAGTCCTAACTCTTGTATTTAAAACCTTTCCACTTGTCAAGTGATGTAAATGTGAACAAGGACAGAGGGACTGAACCACCAGTAATAGTATAGGCCAGACAGGATGGATTTTCCAACTCAGAAACAGGGCGGTCACACCCTGCACAGAATGCACAATGAAACAAATGAGAAACTGGGTCTGAGCAGAAAAAGTAAATTAATGTGCATGCAAAATGTAATTGCATATGAACACATGACCTTTACACAGAGAAAACCAAAAGCAAAACACAAAACAAATATCACTTGACAAGTGGAAAGGTTTTAAATACAAGAGTTAGGACTGTCCCACAAGGGTTGCCGTGACGTGGCGGGATGGCTTCTACATTATTTTGATCAAAATTATGTTAACTAAATACCCTTATTATTACTATTATTACTACCTTCATGCAGTTTTTGCAATATATATTTTTTTACTTTTTTATTGCAGGATATTTGTTTTGTGTTTTGCTTTTGGTTTTCTCTGTGTAAAGGTCATGTGTTCATATGCAATTACATTTTGCATGCACATTAATTTACTTTTTCTGCTCAGACCCAGTTTCTCATTTGTTTCATTGTGCATTCTGTGCATATAAGGGTGTGACCGCCCTGTTTCTGAGTTGGAAAATCCATCCTGTCTGGCCTATACTATTACTGGTGGTTCAGTCCCTCTGTCCTTGTTCACATTTACGTCACTTGACAAGTGGAAAGGTTTTAAATACAAGAGTTAGGACTGTCCCACAAGGGTTGCCGTGACGTGGCGGGATGGCTTCTACATTATTTTGATCAAAATTATGTTAACTAAATACCCTTATTATTACTATTATTACTACCTTCATGCAGTTTTTGCAATATATATTTTTTTACTTTTTTATTCCAGGATATTTGTTTTGTGTTTTGCTTTTGGTTTTCTCTGTGTAAAGGTCATGTGTTCATATGCAATTACATTTTGCATGCACATTAATTTACTTTTTCTGCTCAGACCCAGTTTCTCATATGTCCATCAATAGATTTGAGGGTATTCGGAGATGCCTTCGTTTTGATGAAAAGAGAACTCGCCCTGTGAGGTTGGCAACCGATAAATTAGCCCCTATTAGCTATATCTGGAATCTTTTTATCAAGAACTGTACAAAGCTTTACCATTCCAGTGATAATGTGACAGTGGACGAGCAACTTCTTGCCTTTAGGGGACGTTGCAAATTCATTCAGTATATGCCCAGTAAGCCAGCTAAGTATGGCATAAAAATTTTCTGGATGTGCGATTCAGCAAGCTATTGTGGGATGAATGGTCTGATTTACTGTGGCAAAGAAGCTGATGCTCCAGTCCAGAAAGACCTATGTTCCGACATAGTAAAAACACTTGCTCTACGGATTACGGATCCATTATGGATCACCTCCTGGGGGACCCCAGCGCTAGTGGGAATGCATCCTTACTTTGCAATTGTAAAATAAATTTTGAAAAGTATTTTTATTTGAGTTATTCCTTGTTATTTGCACACAGGCCTAAAAGGCCCCAGGTGCGTGAATATGGGGTAGTCCCAAAAAAAGGTTGTTATACCGAAATGCCTATAACATAAAAATATATGAACAACTGGAAATTACTAACAACTATATACCTGAGGAATACCTAGAGTTTCAAAATTCTAACTAAAGTAATTTTACAGAAAATAGAAAACAAGTAACCTGGCAGGCCTGCGAGGCCCCAGGTATGCGTCCGCCAGCCTTAGCTGGGGTCACCAGGAGGTCAGATCCGTTACGGAATCCCATCCTGGTGGACCCCAGAGCTAGTGGGAATGCATCCTTACTTTGCAATAAACTTTGAAAAGTATTTTTATTTGAGTTATTCCATGATAATTGTAAACAGGCCTAAAAGGTCCCAGGTGCGTAAATATGGGGTAGTCCCAAAAAAAGGTTGTTATACCGAAATGCCTGTAACATGAAAATATATGAACAACTGGAAATTACTAACAACTATATACCTGAGGAATACCTAGAGTTTCAAAATTCTAACTAAAGTAATTTTTACAGAAAATAGAAAACAAGTAACCTGGCAGGCCTGCGAGGCCCCAGGTGTGCGTCCGCCAGTATTAGCTGGGGTCACCAGGAGGTCAAATCCATTACGGAATCCCGTCCTGGCGGACTCCAGCACTAGTGGGAATGCATCCTTACTTTGCAATAAACTTTGAAAAGTATTTTTATTTGAGTTATTCCATGAAAATTGTAAACAGGCCTAAAAGGCCCCAGGTGCGTGAATGTGTAGATTTCTGTGGGTATGCGTTCTAGGGTTAAGCACTGTGAAATGTTATATAAACAAGTAAAAAAATAAATAAATAGAGGCCATATGTTTAAGCAAACTCATGAGGCTCATGTGCAGCTAATTCTAAGAGTAGATAAGGATACTGAAATATGTCACTATTAAAGGCTTATTTTGTCTTTTGAACTTTTTATAACTTAAGATATTGGCTAAGCTTTTAGTGACCAGTCTCAGACAAATCATTCCAACCCATGTCAAACGCTTGTAACTTGTTTGGAGGATAAAGAAAGCCCCAGCTTGACCCATAAAAGAAAAAATCTGGCTGTTTCTTCTTTGCACAGATGCTGAAAGAGTTAATTGGGCTTTCATGAAGCAAACTCTGATGAGATTCTGTTTCCCAGCAATATTTGTAGATGCCTTCACGCTGCATGAGAAAATCCATGATGGACTAAGAATTGTTCAAACCCTATCTTCCCCGTGTGTCATAAGAAATAGGACCATATATGATTGCCCCTTAGTGACCAAGCTAAATTTTACAAATCTTACATGTCACTTTATGTGGTAATAGCTCTGTAATGTTTCAGCATACTAGTTATTCTGAGATTGCTTTTCATGGCACATAATACTTTATGTTATTCATAAATATAAGTCAATGTGTTTTGCATATATATATATATTTAAAAACATCAGACATTTGACAATTTTTTTTAAGAAAGTTTAAAAATTTTGTAACAATTTTTCAGTTAAGCCAGCAAGTTTAAACAGGCCACTGGTAGACTCAAATGTCATTAATGGGCCATGAATTGAAATGGGAAAATTAGTACCATGCCCCTTGCTCTGATAACCAGTGCCTTTGTCATTCTTAACAACAGCAACATCTTAGGGGTTAATAGGCTATGGTTGGTGCCAACATCAATCATGGTTGATGCAGCAGGGCGTCAGCTTTACTATACAAAGGACAGTTTCTTACTTTTCGCCCATCTAGGGATGCTGTGCTCTTACATCTCAGGCCAGCTAAAAAGATGTATTGCAGAGAGAAAGGAATTCCAGCAAGGCAGCAGGTTTGTGACAGATAAAATCCACAATTTATTAGGTACTGCAGTTCGCTTTGAAAGCTGAAACGCATAGGTCATTATGCTACTGGATGAACTGCCACTGTTTTGAAGTATTTTGGGGAGAATACTCATCTTAATAATCATTATTTTTCCCCAACCATGTAAATTTGTGTTTAACTAGTTTCTTTAAATCTTCCTGAATGTTTATATTAGATGCTACTGTATTTTGATATTTTAAAAATTTATAAAATTTTGGGGAAAATATTCATCTTAAAAATCTTTATTTTTCCCAACCACACAAATTTGTGTTAAGTGAATTTCTTTACATCTTCCTGGATGTTCTCGATGAGACTTTTTATGTTAAATGCTACTATATTTTGATGTTTTTTTTGCAAAGGACAATACCTAAGTTGTTAATAGTTATTTTCCCAATCAAAAGAAGATGTTTTCATTATGTAATATTTGGTCAAATTGTCAACAAAAAAGGGGAATTTTTTTTTATTTATTTTCATTAATTTTATAACATGAGACCTATACAAATCTGTTCAGCATGCAAAGGATTTGTTTAGTAGAATTGATTAGATCTCTTAAAGACAAATTTATGTAGTCAGCGAACAGACAAACTTTAAATTTTCTGTTTTTTTGAGGAAATTCCTTTAATTTTTTGTTGTATCTAATTTTTTTTGCCAAAGGTTACATGGTAAGGGCAAATAAGAGAGGGGATAATGGACATCCCTGAAGGTTCCGATATACTGTACATACAGAAGGGATTTAACAGGTGGCCATTAGCGAAAACTTTAGCTGTTGGATAAGAATAAAATTCCAATGTATTTTTAATCATTTGCTCATTAAATTCAAATTTTTCCATTGTCTTCATCAAAATAACCTGTTAATTCTGTTGAATGCCTTCTTGGCTTCAAGTGTGATAGTTAATGATGGTGATTCTTCCTTTTCTATTGTTTCGATTCGGTTCAGCGATCTTCTTGTGCTATAGTTTTTGTGAAACAAAGTTGGTCATCATGTATGGTCTTGGGGAGGATATTATTTAATCTTTCTGCTAACATATTGGAGTATATTTTAATATCCGTATTTGCCAGTGAGATAGGTCTGTAACTCGTGACTAGGTCTGGATCGTTTTTAGGCTTAGGGATTAAAATGATAGTGGCTTCTAATTAGAAATGAGCAAATATTTTAATGTTCAGTTCGGATTGCAATTGCCGAATTTGCAATATTCGCCGATTTATTTGTCAAATATTCGCCGAACACAGCCAATCGCCATTCAAGTCAGTGGGAGCCAAAAAAACAAACGCTTGTACAACACTTTCAAATGGCTGCCAAAACACATGAAATTAGGGGAAGACACAAGGAAAGTGGCCTCAATTCACCCACAGAACAATTTGTAGCATGACACGGCAGTAATCAGCCATGCATGAGGTATCGGGGTCTGGGCCAGCATTCACAACTTTGAATTGAATGTCAAAGTAAGATGAGGTGGGGGAGGGATTGGTGTAGGCCGGCTGTGCTGGGAGCCCTGATACTACATGCAATAACTCAACCTGCTTTCATGCTCATTCACACTCAGGTGGTGCAAATATCAGTTTCGTACATTACTATTGTATATCTAAGGGTAGTAGTAACATGAGTAGTTGACGCCATGGAAGCGGAAGCCTGATGGTCTTGGAGGCCTACTGCTACAGGCAACACACATGAAAGAGATCCAACCAGGAGTGTTCACATTTCCATAAAAAATAGCAGCCACCAACAAAGTGGCATCAATTTCACCACAGTAGAAATAGTATAATAGGGACCGACAAGTCTTCCACAACAGTAGAAATATTATAATTAGTGTTGAGCATTCCGATACCGCAAGTATCGGGTATCGGCCGATACTTGCTGTATCGGAATTCCGATACCGACTTCCGATATTTTTTCAATATCGGAAGTCGGCATCGGAATCGGAAGTTCAAAGTTGATTGACAGCCGAAATGACGTCATCATGATGCGCGGTGTGTGTGCATCATGATGCGCCGTCATTTCGGGCCTTCCGGGGGTCTCTGCCGGCCTGCCGGGGGGCTGTGTGGACTGCCCGGGGTCTGTACCGGCCTGCCGGGGGGCTGTGCCGGCCTGCCGGTGGTCTGTGCACCCTGTGGGGGTCTGTACCGACCTGCCGGGGGGCTGTGCCAGCCTGCCAGTGGTCTGTGCACCCTGTGGGGGTCTGTAACGGCCTGCCGGGGGGCTGTGCCTGCCTGCCGGGGGGCTGTGCTGATGTCCGGGGGTCTGTGCAAGCATCGTCCGATGGGACTATAAGTCCCATCTGGCGATGCCTGCTACCATGACAGTGATTGACACATTAGCCAATGATGGGACAGTAGTAGTCCCATCATCCGGCTAATGTGTTAAATGTTAAAAAAAAAAAAAAAAATACTACATACATACTACATACATACTACATGCATGCTACATACATACTACATGCTACATACATACTACATATATAGTACATGCATGCTACATACATACTACATGCTACATACATACTACATATATACTACATGCATGCTACATACATACTGCATGCTACATACATACTACATACATACTACATACATACCACATATATACTACATACATACTACATGCATGCTACATACATACTACATACATACTACATGCATGCTACATACATAACACATATATACTACATGCATGCTACATACATACTACATGCTACATACATACTACATATATACTACATACATACTACATACATACTACATGCATGCTACATACATACTACATGCTACATACATAGTACATATATACTACATGCATGCTACATACATACTACATGCTACATACATACTACATATATACTACATACATACTACATACATACTACATGCATGCTACATACATACTACATGCTACATACATACTACATATATACTACATGCATGCTACATACATACTACATGCTACATATATACTACATACATACTACATACATACTACATACATGCTACATACATACTGCATGCTACATACATACTACATACATACTACATACATACCACATATATACTACATACATACTACATGCATGCTACATACATACCACATACATACTACATACATACTACATACATACTACATGCATGCTACATACATAACACATATATACTTCATGCATGCTACATACATACTACATGCTACATACATACCACATACATACTACATACATACTACATACATACTAAATGCATGCTACATACATACTACATGCTACATACATACTACATATATACTACATGCATGCTACATACATACTACATGCTACATACATACTACATATATACTACATGCATACTACATACATACTACATGCATGCTACATACATACTACATGCTACATACATACCACATACATACTACATACATACTACATGCTACATGCTACATACATACTACATATATACTACATGCATGCTACATACATACTGCATGCTACATGCATGCTACATACATACTACATACATACTACATGCTACATACATACCACATATATACTACATACATACTACATACAATACATTCATACAATACATACATAGACATACAGTACATATAACATAGAGTAACATACTTACCAATACTTGTCACATTGTTCCCCGAAGCCATTGTCTTTTACGGAATAAATATTAACATAACAAACCACAAAAATACTCACCCACGATCCGAAGCAGTCCACGAGTGTGTCCCACGACGATCTTGGGTAGAGAACTGCAGCATCAGCTGATGCTGCCGTTCCCTACGGGCTGCAGGAATCCAATGACGGAAGGTAGGTATCCTTCCGCACTGTATTCCTCCGCCACTTAAAAAAAAAAAAGTCCCTAGTCTCACTTTATGCCATTGCTGCGTGGGAAATTCCCACACAGCAATTGCATAAAGTGAGACTAGGGACTTTTTTTTTTTTAAGTGGCGGAGGAATACAGTGCGGAAGGATACCTACCTTCCATCATTGGATTCCTGCAGCCCGTAGGGAACGGCAGCATCAGCTGATGCTGCAGTTCTCTACCCAAGATCGTCATGGGACACACTCGTGGACTGCTTCGGATCGTGGGTGAGTATTTTTGTGGTTTGTTATGTTAATATTTATTCCGTAAAAGACAATGGCTTCGGGGAACAATGTGACAAGTATTGGTAAGTATGTTACTCTATGTTATATGTACTGTATGTCTATGTATGTATTGTATGAATGTATTGTATGTAGTATGTATGTAGTATATATGTGGTATGTATGTAGCATGTAGTATGTATGTAGTATGTATGTAGCATGCATGTAGCATGCAGTATGTATGTAGCATGCATGTAGTATATATGTAGTATGTATGTGGTATGTATGTAGCATGTAGTATGTATGTAGCATGCATGTAGTATGTATGTAGTATGTATGTAGCATGCATGTAGTATATATGTAGTATGTATGTAGCATGTAGTATGTATGTAGCATGCATGTAGTATATATGTAGTATGTATGTAGCATGCAGTATGTATGTAGCATGCATGTAGTATGTATGTAGTATGTATGTAGTATGTATGTGGTATGTATGTAGCATGTAGTATGTATGTAGCATGCATGTAGTATATATGTGTTATGTATGTAGCATGTAGCATGCATGTAGCATGCATGTAGTATGTATGTAGTATGTATGTGGTATGTATGTAGCATGTAGCATGCATGTAGTATGTATGTAGTATATATGTGGTATGTATTTAGCATGTAGTATGTATGTAGCATGCAGTATGTATGTAGCATGCATGTAGTATATATGTAGTATGTATGTAGCATATATGTAGTATGTATGTAGCATGTAGTATGTATGTAGCATGTAGTATGTATGTAGCATGTAGTATGTATGTAGCATGCAGTATGTATGTAGCATGCATGTAGTATATATGTAGTATGTATGTAGCATATATGTAGTATGTATGTAGCATGTAGTATATATGTAGTATGCATGTTGCATGCATGTAGTATATATGTAGTATGTATGTTGCATGCATGTAGTATATATGTAGTATGTATGTTGCATGTAGTATATATGTAGTATGCATGTTGCATGCATGTAGTATATATGTAGTATGTATGTTGCATGTAGTATATATGTAGTATGAATGTAGCATGTATGTAGTATGTAGTATGAATGTAGCATGTATGTAGTATGCATGTTGTATGTATGTAGCATGTATGTAGCATGTAATTTTTTTTTTTTTACATTCAACACATTAGCCGGATGATGGGACTACTACTGTCCCATCATTGGCTAATGTGTCAATCACTGTCATGGTAGCAGGCATCGCCCGATGGGACTTGTAGTCCCATCGGACGATGCCTGCACAGACCCCCGAAGCCTGCACAGACCACCGGCAGGCCGGCACAGCCCCCCGGCAGGCTGGCACAGCCCCCCGGCAGGCCGGCACAGCCCCCCGGCAGGCCGGCACAGCCCACCGGAGCCTGCACAGACCACCGGCAGGCCGGCACAGCCCCCCGGCAGGCCGGCACAGACCACCGGAGCCTGCACAGACCCCCTGGCAGGCCGGCACAGCCCCCCGAAAGGCCCTTACAGACCCCAGAGAGGCTGTACAAGGCAAAAACAGGGTTTTTCTTATTCCGATACCGGAAGTCCCATAGACTTGAATGGGACTTCCAGTATCGGAATCGGCGATACCGATACTTTTTTTTAAGATCGGCCGATCCATTCCGATCCGATACTTTGAAGTATCGGACGGTACCGCTCAACTCTAATTATAATGTAGACCAATATCTCTTTCACTGTAGCCGACTCAGCAGATGGAAAGACCCAATCAGGACTCTCCACATTTCCAAAAATTATTGGCAGACACCACCAAAGTGACATCAATTTCACAAGATTAGAAATAGTATAATAGGGATCAACATCTCTTCCACTACAGCCAACCCATAACATGGACACCCAACCAGGAGTGTTCACATTTCCAAAAATTAGGGCCTGACACCTCTGAGGTGGCATACATTTTACAAGAGTAGAAATAGTACCATAAGGACTGACATGTCTTCCACTACAGACTAACCAGCAGATGAAGACCCAATCAGGAGTCTTCAAATTTTAAAAAAAGAGTGCCTGACACCACCGAAGTGTTACAAATTTCACAAGAGTATTAAAATGTAATATAATAACAATCAAGTATATTAAGACCAACCATGACTGTTTACATTTCCACAAATTTGTGTTAACATCTGCAGCAGTAGCAGCAACAGCAGCAGGCACAGAAGCCACATTAAAGATATTACAGAGTGCAGTTACTCGAGATTAATGTAGCACACTAAAAAATGCAACTTTGCCAAGTCTGTACAGTCTGCGATTGAGGTGCAAAAGTCCCTGGAGATCCAGGACTTTTTCATTGTGATGAAAGTTAGGGAGTCTATACTTTCAGGTCACAGCCGACTGTGCATATCCATCAGGACATCGGCAGCAACGCTGAAGACAAATTCTAAGAGAACGCTAACTGCTGGGCATGATAAAACCTCCAAGGCAAGCTCAGGTCACTCATCCATTTTTGAAGAGCGAAATGTAAATGGGCCCAAACCTTCCCAATTGGTATTGATATTGAGCTCTACATACTCATGCACCATCCTCTCCATTCATTCACCATGTGTCAGACTTGGATTCTGTTGTGCTGGTGCATGAGCTGGTATAAAAAGTGTCAAAGGATTCACAGAAATTGCTTCTTCCATTTACACTATGGTAGCTGCTGCAGCTAATGTTTTGGCGTTGACTAATTGATGTGCCGGAGGTTGGAGGTCTAGAGCTGCCATGAACACTGTGTGCCTCACTGATGTCTTGGGTAAAAGCATGTTTCGATACTCCATCTTTCACAGGTCCCTTTACAGGGTGGGAATCATCTTACAAAATTTGGTCTTATAACATGGTTCTAACAAGTGGCAACACAGTAGTCAGCACTATTTGGAATCATATCTATAAGGGGTTTATGGTGCAGCAAGAAGGCACTCATATGTCGTGCTCTTCCATGAGGTCCAAGCCCATGCTGTGTTAGTGGCTGGGTAACAATGATTCTTGTTTTCTCCATCACCTCCTATCAACCACGAACAACAGAGAGGGGATGATTATACTCTTCAACTATTGACAGTTGATTGCCCATCACCTCTTCCACCTCCAATTGTTCCTCAGATCTTTCAACTTCACTAGCAGTTTGTTTGTTATCACCAGCCCACTTTGATCTCAATAATCCACCCTCCCATGGCACCCACCTGTGAGAAGACAGTTTGGAACGTTGAGACAATGTTATCCCTTCCGCTTTCTCCTTTTCCTCTGGGACCACAACCTCCTCTCACAGGATATTCAAAGTCTGCTTCAGCATATAGATGACTTAGTAGAATTGGTAGCAATCCTACAAAAACATTGGAATATATTACAGGTTGATCCTATTTTGAAAAAAATCCTACCCTATCGTCCTTTAACGGTATCAGACGTGCAAAATATTTGAAAGATCTACTCGTGCATAGTCATTATTCCACTGATCCGCTAAATGCGGGTAGATCCGATTTGAATGGCTTTTTTCCATGTGGTTCTTGTAGAGCATGCAAGAATCACTATAAGGGTAGGAGCTTTGATAATCATGATGGTTCCAGAACTTTTCAGATACGAAAAAGGCTCACATGTACTTCTAAAGGAGTCGTATATCATGCCAGATGTCCTTGTAACAAGATTTACGTGGGTTTAACGACTCGTGAATTGAGAGTTAGAACCAGGGAGCATGTGAGGAATATAGAAAAGTCAGCTGAAATTGAAGATGACAGTACTCTTAAAACCCTACAGAGGCACTTTAGACGGTTCCATAATAGTGATCCTTCGGGTCTTAGAATCCTGGCTATTGACCAGGTCAATCTTGGTTTTAGAGGGGGAGATCTTGCTAGGGTGCTTGCTCAGCGAGAAAGCAAATGGATCTATTTGCTTGGAAGCATGACTCCACAGGGACTCAATGAGTCTCTGAGGTTCAATGCGTTCCTGTAATTTTTTAATTTGAATAATTTCCACTGTTTATGTTGTCTTGTGTGTGTTTTTATGTTGGTTTTAACTTTTTATTTGTTTATATTTATTGTAGTATATGAATATCTAGTTAAAATTTTCTTGTCCTGATGTGATGTAATATTTGGAGTTATCCCGGGATCATCGAGTAGACTTCTTGGTTCCTACATATGAACTTATGGAAGATTCTTCAATCTATAAAGAATTTTTTATTTTTTGCACTAGTCACTATTATGCTTTATATTTATTGTATTAATTACATATTTATGTATTTAATGTATATTATTGCATTGTTGTTCATATTATGAGTTTATATGTAATTTTTTTTCACGTTTTTATTTTTTATGTGATTACTCAATGTTTATTTATTATTAATTGTGTAGGAGATGTAAAGTTATAACGGTTTTATATAAAAGAAATTGTTTTCACTAATGTAGGTAAAAGAAAGATTATCCACTTATGATTCGTTCAATACGAGCCAGCATTTATTTTTATGTTTGAGTGTTATACTCCTTCTGTGACATCTCGGCGTCCGGTCAGCACATGCGCTACTCAGGACAATCCCCGGACATTCTATCCTGCTCTATATGGTGACGTCAGAGTGTTTTTTTCGCTTACGCTCCAAGAGCGGTGAATGGGAATTCCCTTTTTACATGGGAGGAAGTTCAGAGAGCGGCGCATGCGCAATGAGCTACCGGTAATGCCAATATTGTTCACAGCTAATTGCGGGGATATTTATACTGGAATACGCTCACTTCACACACATTGCCCCCTGTTGAGGAAGCCATACGGCGTTGTCGGGGTAGCCAGGTAACCTGCACACCAGTATTATCAGCGGCTGCACACATGTAAGTTCTCTGATAGCCGCAAATTGTCCTGTGTGATTTAGGCTTTATAGCCAACATTTGCACTTTATTAGCACAGGCACATTTGCAAGCATTGTTGGATATTTTGGGAAAGAGATTATACATTAAGCAAATTAATATTCCGTCCCTATATATCTATTTCTTTAATTGGCATTTAGCAAATTTTTTTATGTATCACATATATGCACTTTAGTAGCATGGGCACTTTTTCATATATTTTTGTATATTTAGGGAAGGAAATGATGCACTGAGCAATTATTTATTTGCCCCTTCCTTAATTGTTTTTTACGAGTCAGCATGTAGCGTCTTTTTATCATACTCTATATATAACGATTATATGTATCATATGCTTGTGTTGTATGTGATTAATAATTAATTGTATGCATTTTTTTGCATCACATATATATATATATATACTAGATTATGGCCCGATGCTATCGCATTGGGAGGATGCGATAGCATCACACCTTTTGCCATGTTAACCCTCAACACACACACTCCTCTCACCTTTCACCATCTCCACTCACTCTTTCACTCCACATACGACCCCTTCTCTCACCCCGTCTCTCATACTCACGCCGTCATCGCCGCTGCTCCACGATCCCCGACATCTTCTTCCGCCGGCGCCATCCTGGATCCAGACGTTGTCCACGCCGGCGACATGTTCCTGCGGTGACGCTATTTTGGATCGGCGAAATCCCGCAATACTCAAGATGGCGTCGCCGGAAGAACATGTCGCCGGCGTGGACGACGTCGGAATCCAAGATGGCGTCGGCGAAATCTCACGAGTTTTCGCCGATGCCATTTTGGATCCCGACATCGTCCTCGCCGGCGACATGTTCTTGCGGCGACGCCATCTTGACTATCGCGGGATTTCGCTGATCCAAAATGGCGTCACCGCAAGAACATGTTGCCGGCGTGGAGGACGTCTGGATCCAGGATGGCGCCGGCGGAAGAAGATGTCGGGGGATCGTGGATCAGCGGCGATGACGGCGTGAGTATGAGAGACGGAATGAGAGAAAGGGTCGTATGTGGAGTGAAAGAGCGAGTGGATGTGAGTGGAGATGGTGAAAGGTGAGAGGAGTGTGTGTTGAGGAGGAGTGGTGTGTTGAGGGTTAACATGGAAAGAGGTGTGCGATGACATCACCGGTTACAACTGGACGGAAGTTGTTACAACCGGAAGCTGCTTAGGGCATTCATTATTATATATATATATATATATATATATATATATATATATATATATATAGTTTTTGTGAGGTGCTATAGAAATTTTCATGTATTATATGTGCATGGTTGCAATTAATATATTGTATACTAAATCTTGCCATCATTGATTTTTTATGATCAGAACTGAGTGCTCCATGTGAATATATTATTGTTGAGAGCCTTAAATTTGTTCTGTAGAAATTGCACTACATTGCTATTGAGATATTTTTTTCTGGTGTAAGCACTTACCTTGGCATGTTCTTTGGAAATTTTCTTGCTTTACTACAATTTTTAAATATTTTTTTTCTAATAAAAAATTGAGATTTTACTAATTTTTGGCTTATTCCTTCTTTCTTCTTGCATGATTTTTGTGTAAGAATTGGTTATATTTATGGTTTTTGAAGGTGTCATTAAATTGTGGATGAACTGATATGTATTACTTTATTTTCTGCCTGTTTTTGTTCCTCATCTTGTCTCACCGGCTATATATGTTTGAGGGCTATCTATTCCTTTGGGGGTTCTACTCTGGGGCAATTTAGCTTTCCCTTTTCTTGCTTTAGGCTTAGTTAACTCTTTGACTGTTCCGAGGCGTCTAGAGAATCGTAGGTATGTCCCGCAGCTAATTGTAGTTGTGTTTTTCGTTTTAGGGGTATGCAATCCGCTTGGTTACCAACCTTTCTGGTTTTCTGGTTACCTAGCTTATTCCCCGGCTATCCTTCTAGGTGACCTAATCATAACAGGGATTTTTGCCATTGGTTGCTTTTGATTACTGTGATAGACTCTATCTCAGTGATCAAAAGACAAAACCCCCTTAGTTTTAAGCTGAGGTTTGGGTTGAGGTTAGGGTAAGGGTTTTCGTTAGGGTTGTGGCTATGATTGGGGTTAGGATTGTTTTGAGGTTGCAGTTAGGGTTGTGGTAGTGTTGGGGTTAGGATTGTGTTAGGGTTTTGTTAGGGTTATGTTACGGTTGGAGTTAGAATTGTTTGTTTTTTTCAAAAGTAAAAAAAAGTATGATGATATGACAGCTAGTGTTGAGCCCAAGTGCTTGCTACTTGCGTTTGCACCAGATGCTCAGGTATACACAGAGTATCACGGATCGCCGCATGTTTTTGAGTGTCTAGCAGCCGCAAAACATTTGTGGTGGGGACTCTAGCATGATACTCGAGCACCAGCGATACTCGGTGCATATCCGAGCACCCAATGTAAAATGAGTGGCGAACACTTGCTCTGAACACTAATGATGACGTGTTCAATATGACAACCTAATGTTATCAAATTCTGTGGCGTACCTGTGGATTCAAAACGCTCACAATACTCCTGGTTAAAATTCTTGAGGGGTATGGTTTCCAAGTTGGCATCACATGTAGGGGGTTTTCACAGTTTAGGCACATCAGGGGATCTCCAAAGGCTACATGGTGTCCGTTAATTGTTCCAGCAAATTTTAAATTCAAAAAGTCAAATGATGCTCCTTCCCTTCCAAATCCTGACGAGCGCCCAAACAGTTGATTTACACCACAAATACTCAAAATTGCCCAACAAACGTTGTGGTACCTTTTCTCCTGATACCCTTGTGAAAATAAAAAAAGTTTGGGTCTAAAGTAAATTTTTTCTGAAAACAATTAAATGTTAATTTTTTTCCTTCCACATTGCTTCAGTTTCTGTGAAGCAACTGAAAGGTTAATACTCTTATTGAATGTGGTTTTAAGCAGTTAAAGTGGTGCAATTTTTAGAATGGTGTCACTTTTGGGTACTTTCTGTCAAACAGACCTCTCAAAGTCACTTCAAATGTGATGTGGTCCCTAAAAAGATTTATTTTGTAAATTTTGTTTTGACCCTTATAACTTCCTAACAAAAAATAAGTTAGCAAAAGTGTGCTGATGTAAAATAGAAATGTGGGAAATGTTATTTATTAGGCTAGTTTCACATTTGCGTCTTTGTGTGCTGCGCATAATGCGCAAGTAGAAATACATGCAAAAACGCATGCAAGCGCAGCATTATTTAAACGCATCAGTGTACGCTTGACGACAAAAAAACAGAGTTTGCATGCGTTTTTGCATGCGCTTGCATTTTTTATGCGCTGCGTTCTATGGGTGTCACGTTTCACAGGAGGAAAATCCTTGAAACAGACTCCACCAATGGGACACCAGTGGGCGTGTGTCATGGGAAATCTTTACATAGACCCTGCTACAGCTGAATTCTTCAGATTTTGCTGCTGTTTCATTTGTCACCATGGATCTGCATTGGAAGAGTTTTCGTTTCAACTTGGATCTGGACATCGTGCTGTCTCAGGCTTTTGCATTTTCTTGCCAGCAAGAAAGGCAGAGAGAAAGACAGCGAAAACAGCAGCAGCGGAGTTTTTGAATAAATCTGATTATTGAAGTCCGGGAGAGCCGTGGAGCATACCAAACCCTCTATAACAAGCTCCAGGTCGACCCGTTGAAATTTAGTGACTATACCCAGATGTCCCAAGAAAGCTTCATGGATTTGCTTGGTCGTGTTCAAGGAGCCATCCGGAAACAGGACACACAGCTCCGTCGTGCGATTCCTCTTGAAGAACGGCTCCAGGTCACATTATGGTACGTAATATTTAAAAACCAATGCCTGCATAACTGTTTTTGTTCTGCCATGTACTAATCCAAAGCCTGCAGAATTATTGTTCTGCCATGTAGTAAACAAAAGCCTGCAGAATTATTATTATGCCATGTACTTACATTTTTTTCATGTCAGTGTTTTGCAAAACCCTAGACAAAAATATTATTTTTTTTCTTTCTTTCTTTGGCAGATTCCTGGCTACTGGAGAGACCCTATCATCACTCCACTTCCAGTACCGACTTGGAATCTCCTCCACCTTGTTGGGAATAGTGGCGGACACCTGCCGGGCTTTCTGGGACGTTCTCTGTCCAGAATTTATGCCCCTGCCCACCGTGGAAAAGTGGATTGAAATAGCTGAACTATTCTTGACAGTCTGTAATTTCCCCATCTGTTTGGGAGTGGTAGATAGGAAACACATCAGGATAACCAAACTCGCAAAAAGTGGATCGGAGTACTATAACTATAAAAAGTAATTTTATACAGTACTCATGGCCATTGTGGATGCAGACTGTCTGTTTGTTGCCATGGACATTGGGGCATTTGGCCGGGGCAATGTCTCCCAGGCTTTAAAGAACTCAGACATGGGCCATAGGTTGTATGGCAACCATTTTAATTTCCCCCTGCCATGGCCTCTTCCACACACCGAAGGTCCACCACTACCATTTGTAATGGTTGGGCATGAGGCCTTTCAAATGTGCCAAAACCTGCTGAAACCCTACTCCATCTGGGACTTGGACCACACAAGAAAAATATTTAATTACAGACTCACAAGGGCATGAAGAACTGTAGAGTGTGCCTTTAGGATTCTTGTGTCCAGATGGCGCATTGTCGGCACAGCCATTAATCTTAAACTGGAAACAGTGGATGAGGTGGTGAAAGTGTGTGTGGTTCTTCATAATTTTGTTATGGCTAAAGAGCGCCCTAACTTTGAACTAGATGAACCAGCTGCCAACCAATTGCCTGATTTCACTCAGCACCCTCTCAGGTCATCAGTTGAAGTTGGCCAAATGAGGGACCAATTTGCGGCATACTTTATCTCTGATGTAGGACATGTGGCATGGAAAGATCAAATGGTGTAAACAAATTTTCTTGTGTATGTAAATAAAAAACCTGTTTTGATACCTGTACCAAGTGCACTCTGTCTTGATACACTCCAATACAATAATGACCTGCCCATGTGTTCCAGTGAAGTCAGGATGCTGTGTTTTGTGCATCCTGACTTTACTAGGACTCCTGTCTAGGTGAGTCTACAGAGAAAAGTTGTATGACCTTCATCATCTCTCCAGTCTGTTCAATAAGGCAGATTGCAGTGACGATGGAGATAATGCAACTATTATTTATATCACCTGGACTGAAGCTACAAATAGTGATTTTGGGATGCACTAGCATCCTTCACTCTTTATGACACCTGACCATGTGAGTATAAATATTAGTTGTAGGATCTCCACTGTGGCTTCAGTACGCACACAGACTGGAGAGATGATAAAATTTATACAACTTCTACAATCCGCTGGCCTGGTGTCATGCTGAAGTGAGGATGCCCAAAAAACCGCATCCTGATTTCAGAATTTTATGAAACCTGGGCAGGTGAATACACATATGAGTTAACCTCCAGCATCTCTCCAGTCTGCGTGCAATAGATAATGCAGACTGAAGTGACGCTGCAGATGACAACTCATAGGCCAGGGTATTGTAGATATGACATGTATTTTCTCCATCATCTCTTCAGTCTATTCGTCACAGACTGAATAAATGATGTCGTTAATTACAAGGTACTGTATATCTATAATCCCCTGGCCTTGTGTCGCAAAGAGTGAAATGATGATGGCCAAAACACACCATCCTCAATTCACTCTTTAAGATACCTGGCAAGGTGAGAATAGATATGCCTTGCACTCCATCCTCTATTCAGTCTGACCAATATTAGCAGACTGAAGAGACTGGTGGTGAAAATACAAGTCATATATTTGTGTTTTTGACAACACATAGGTCCAGGACTGACACAAGAAACATGTGTCAGTACTGGAGCTATGTGGTGGCAAAACCACAAAGTGCACAGCACAGTGTGTGTAGGTGGTGAAAGACACAATAACCAAACAGTATTAGGGGAAAACAGAATGACATTTATTTTAAAAGAAAAAAAAACAATTACTGGGAGCGACATTCAGCTGTAGCTCAGAACTAAGGTGTTTCGCCATGCCCCGTTCAATTTGGTTAAAGAAATGGTGCGCTGGTCTGATAAGGTCAGCTTGCAGATGGGCAAGGCAATGGTTGACAGCCTTGAAGCGTGATTCCACGAGAGTAAAACCGCTTTACAGGCTGTCTGACAGCACCTTGAGACTATTCTGAAAGACCGAGCTCAAGTGAAGGAACTCGGGCATGGCAGTCCTGTCCAAGGCCTTTTGCCGCTGATGGGAAGTGCCAGCAAAACCAGTGGCAGAGACCTGGGACAGGGAAACACCTGATTGACTAGCTTCCTGGTCTCCAGCTGTCTGTGCTGCTGACCCGCAAGCTGCTTCTTGGCTGTCAGATTGCTGGGACGGGTCCGAGGCAGCTCGATTAAGGACCACTCCAGGACCAGGTTGCAGGGTGCTGCTCCAGGTGCTGTGAAAAGAAAAGAAAAACATTAGTATCATGCATTTACAATAGTCAAAGCGCCAACTCCTGTGGAAAAGAAAAACACAAAGTAAACACAATACAATAAAACAACAAAATACGCTCAGGTGGCAAGGTCTTAAGAAGGCCAATGCCCAGTGATATCTGTATTTTCTGGAGGTCCTTGCTGCAGCATCACTGCAACCCTGGCTCTCCTGATGGACATCCCTGTTGAAGCGGTCCTTCATTGAGCGCCAACGGGTTCTGACTTTTTTCACTGTGGAAAAAAAAATTAGACAATACACTGTAGGCCGGGATAACACAAATGTGTGTGATGCTCGAAACTTGCAGGAGTTATTAGCATCACACACAGTTGGGTGATACCAGCCAAGGTCACTGCCGCATCACACAGCATTGAAATACTTACGAAATTCCTTGTGGACCTGTTGAGAAGTGTTGTCCCAGCCATCCAGCATCGCTGCAGCCACCTCATTCCAGAGCCGCCGGATCACCACGTTGTCCGAGTGCAGTAGATCACTGCTGTCCCACAACGGGACTCGCTACTGGACTAACTGGATCAGGGCATCATTGTCCAGGGCGAGTTCTTCATCCCGCTATGGAGCCTAGAAAAGAAAGAAAAACATTAATCTTGGAAAGATTTGGAAATGAAAAAAAAGAAAATAAGACAGAAAAGAAGCAAGATTGAAGAGGAAAAACTGGCCAGAGAAAAAAAAGGGAAGGGGAAAAAAAAAAAAGAGTACAATCAGTCAGTCCATACTTACATGCCGTCTCCTCGCCTGCACTTGGACTGTCTGCTCCTGCTGTTCCTCCACTGCCGTGGACGATGAGGTCTGAATAAGCAAAAAAATTAATTTGCCACATGTGTAGATGCGACAGCGATTAATTACCAATCAGTAGGGAAGGAAGTTACTCACTTCACTATCTGCTTGTGCCAGTTCACCAGGGACCGGTACAAATTCCTATCCAGAAGACATGCTGCAAAAAAAAGAGACATTAGTACATAATACATTGAGAAAAAAGGACAGGCAGACATTAGGTTTAATACTCATATTATTCCAGTTGATGCTTCTCACTTGCAGGCTGTAGGATGCTTCTCTCTTGCAGGCTGTAGAGTAGTGGACTGCCAGTGCCAACACCTTCTTTTATGTACACTACCCCTAAACAATGTTTCTTTGTGTTTAAACCAGTGTCTAGACATGTTTACTCTTACGACGCATGCGTTCGAAAACACAGGCGTGTGCATGTCCATGCGCAAGCCTGCGTTCCCATAGACTGTAATGTTTTGTTTTGACTCATTCCATGCGCAAGTGAACGCATGTGTTTTAACGGCTTTGGACGGACCCAAAAATGCAACATGTTGCATTGGGTGCGTCTAGACTAGAGATGAGCGACTTTCCCTTTTTTCGGGTCGAGTCGGGTTTCGTGAAACCCGACTTTCGCAAAAGTCGGGTCGAACGAAATCGGCTGATTATCGTGAAAAGTCGAAGGCCGACTGAAACACGAAACCCAATGCAAGTCAATGGGGAAGCAATGTCAGCAGGGAGTGGAGGACAGGAAACACACCTACAGTGCCCTTTTGAATTCCAAAAACATCAATTCATATTACTGAAGCATTTCAACCTTAATTTACTTCATAATACTAGTTACGCACTGAAAAATGGGGGTTATTTGGCTAAATTTGTGGGGGGTAGGGCTGGCTCCAGGTTTTCATGTGCCCTGGGCCAAAGAGCGCCCCTTTAACACATAGCACAACTCATGATGCTCCGATACGGCAGAGAAAAAGCGGTATAGTACAATAAAAAAATACTTCACTTTTTACATCTCATGACTGATATCCATTTTAAATTCTCCAATAGCTCCAAAAACGGACAGTATATTACTCCATACAGTATTATGGCCACCGCATAGTGCGCTATACAGAGTAATGAGGCCCATATATTTCTCCATACAGAATCACTGGTCCCATATAATGTTTGAAATAGTATATGATGAGCTCCACATAATGCTACAGTATATGTTGGTCCCCATGGATGAAGCTGCACTGTCTGATGGGCCCAAATAATGCTCCATATATAATGGGCCCTATTTCTAATGCTCTAGTGTATAATGGGCCATGTAAATGCTGCTCCAGTGTCTGATGTCCACCTTTGGAATGCTCCAGTGTATGGTGGGCCCCATATATCATTTTCCAGAGTATAGTGCTCCCCAAAAATTGCTGTCCCAACATTGAAAACAATTAAATAAGTCTCCTCAAATAAGTCTCCTCGCTAGGGAATCCCTATACTAGTCTGGGCGTACAGACGTGATGTCATTGCGCTCTCTGATCAGAATATCACTGTCAGGAAACGCGGAAGACGTCATGGCAGTGGAGCAGGGAGAGGTAAGCATTTCAACTTTGCAAGTGCTGTGATCCTGAGCAAGCAGGGGGGGCCCACTCGATGGCGACGTCACTGGCACAGGGCCTCTCATAGTGCGGCGGTGTGTCTGACGGCGGGTGTGCACACCCACCGTCAGAGACACTTGATTGCGCTATGAGGGACCCTGTGCCAGTGCCCGCGCCCAAGAGTCGGCCCACCCACCTGTCCAGGGCAGCGGCACTCGCACGGTTTCGTGCGCTCGGTGGTGACCCCGGCCATGGGGGAAGGAGGCAGCCCAGTTAGGGAGGTTTACAAAATGGCATATGTTGATGTGGGACATTGACCTGCTGCTAAAGGCGAAATTGGTCAAGTCCCAGGAAGAGGAGGACCAAAGAAAGCCATTTTTCTGGCAACCTATGTGTCATCAGGGTAAGGTGTGACAAAATCCTTGGAAACCCGTGCATGGTTCATTTTAATGAAGGTTAGATCATTCACATTTTGGGTCGAGAGACGGGTCCTTTTTTCTGTCAGGATTGATCCAACAGCAATGAAGACTCTTTCCGTTAGCACACTTGCAGCTGGGCAAGCGAGCTCCTGTAAGGCATATTGTGCCAATTCAGGCCAGGTGTCCAGTTTAGCGGTCCAATAGTCAAATGGGAATGACCTGTGAGGGAGAACGTCGATATGGGACAAGAAGAAATTTGTAGCCATAGTTGACAAGTGCTGTCTCCTGTCACTTTCCATCGATGCAGTATTACCAGTCATGTGAGCGGGACTTGAAAAATCAGTCCACAACATGGTCATGAAACTCCTGTCTTCAATGCCACTTCTGATGTGTGCACCACCAACAATTCTTCCAAGCTGCCCCCGGCCCCTACGGCTCGTATGAGAACCATCACCGCTGCTGTGTGCTGGGAATGCCTCAACCAACCGGTTTACCAGAGTTGCTTGTTTGTTAGCCAATATTAGGTCAAGGTTCTCCTGTGGCATGATGTTGTGGAATTTGCCTTTATAGCATGGATCCAGGATGCTGGCCAACCAGTAGTCGTCATCGTTCATCATTTTGGCAATGCAGGGGTCCCTTTTTAGGATCTGCAAGGCATAATCTGACATGTCGGCCAATGTTCCCGGTGTCAGTGATGCACTGCGAGTGCTGGGTGGAGGAGCACTTTCTGGCAAATCCACATCCCTCCAGTCACGCACAAACCCTATATCAGACCTTGCCACACCAACATTTTCTCTTGCTCCACGAGAAGCATCCTCCTCCCTTAAATAATCATCCCCATCATCATCATTCTCCTCTTCCTCTTCTTCCTCCACCTCATCCAGGAAAGTTCCCGGAGCAGACAATGGCTAACTGTCATCAAGGCTTCCCTCCCTTCCTTTTCCTCATCATCCTTGGCTGCAGACGCCTGCTCCTTAATGTGCGTCAAAGTTTGCATGAGCAGATGCATAAGTGGGATGCTCATGCTTATGATGGCGTCGTCTGCGCTTACCAGCCGTATGCATTCCTCAAAACACTGAAGGACTTTACAGAGGTCTTTCAGCTTCGAACACTGCACACCTGTCAACTCCATGTCTGCCCTCAAAATGCCTGCCCGTGTATCCTCCCACAAATGCATTACGGCCTGCCTCTGTTCGCACAGCCGCTCAACCATGTGAAGGGTGGAGTTCCACCTTGTTGCAACATCGATAATTAGGCGGTGCTTGGGAAGGTGGAGCAATCGCTGCAGCTTCTGCATACGACTGGAGTGTACCGGCGACCGGCGGATGTGCGAGCACAGTCTTCGCACATTATGGAGCAGACCTGTTAACTCTAGATAATTATTGAGGAAGCACTGCACCACCAGGTTCACGGTGTGAGTCAAGCAAGGTATGTGTCTGAGTTTTGAAAGGGCTATGGCTGCCACAAAATTCCGGCCGTTATCACTAACTACCTTGCCTGCCTCAAGGTGTAGACTGCCCAGCCATGACTCAGTTTGTCGCTGAAAGTAGTCGGCCAGTACCTCCGCGGTGTGTCTGTCGCCCAAACACATCATCTTCAACACAGCCTGCTGATGCTTTCCACTAGCTTATCGATAGGGGGACACCTCTTGTGCAACACTGGCAGCTGCGGATGGAGTGCTCATGCGACTGCGTTCTGTGGACGAGCTTTCGCTTCTGGAGGAGGAGGGTCAAACGCCTACAGCCAACTGTTTCCTATTCCATGGGCTAGGCAGCACTGTCCCACCACCGCTGTCCCCTGTGGACCCTGCATCCACCACATTAACCCAGTGCGCAGTGATGGACACATAACGGCCCTGGCCATGCCTACTGGACCATGCATCAGTTGTGAGGTGCACCTTTCCACTCACTGATTGCTTGAGTGCATGGACAATGCGGTCTTTCACATGATGGTGGAGGGCTGGGATGGCTTTGCAAGAAAAGAAGTGGCGACTGGGTAGGTCATAGCTTGGTACTGCGTAGGCCATGAGTTCGTGGAAAGCTGCGCTTTCAACCAACCGATAGGGCATCATCTCTAACGAGATTAGTTTGGCAATGTGGGTGTTCAAACCCAGTGTACGCAGATGAGAGGATGAGTACTTTCTTGACCTACTCATAGTGTCTGAGAGGGTGAGCTGGACTTGAGAGCTGCATATGGTGGAAGTATCGGGGACAGGGCGGACTGAGAGAGGGTTGATGATGGTGATGGAGTTGGTGTTCTTTCTGATGGCCTAGAATCAGTCTTTCGTTGATATAACAGTGGGATTCCCTGACTGCTGTGGCCTTGCAATGACACCTCAACATTTGCTGCTGTGCTAACCGGTGGGCTTACAGTGGGGGAAACAATGTAGCGTTGCTGACTACCTTCGTTGTGATCAGTTGCACATGTGGCACTTGAGGTTTGGTGTTGTGTCCACGCTTGCAAGTGCATGCTGGTTAAATGTCTAAGCATGCAACTGGTATTCAAATTTTTCAGATTTTTCCCTCGGCTAAAGGTCTTTGCGCACTTCTTACAGATAACCTTGGCCTGATCATGAGGATTTTGTTCAAAAAAGTGCCACACTGCACTCTTCCTACTTTGGCAGACATTTTGCGGCCTAGCACGCTGTTATCTTTTGACCCTCTGGACAAGCTGTCCAGCAACTCTTTTGATGTTTGGAACCTGTCTTTGGAGTGCTCTGGGCCTGCCAGATAACAGCTGTTGCGATGTCGATGTCTGCTGTGGATGCTCCTCATCTGAGCTATTGGAAGCAGCACCCTCTTCCCCCAATGGATGCCAATCTGGGTCAACAACTGGGTCATCCATCACCTCCTCTTCTATGTCATGTGCACCTTCCTCTGTGTCACCGTGTATGGTGACATAGTGTGCAGGAAGGGGCACCTGAGTCTCATCAGGGTCAGAATCTGGCTCTGTATGGTATAGGAAACAGTTGGCTGTAGGCGTTCGACCCTCCTCCTCCTCCTCCTCCAGAAGCGAAAGCTCGTCCACAGAGCGCAGTCGTACGAGCACTCCATCTGCAGCTGCCACTGTTGCACACGATGTGTCCCCTATCGAGCAGCTAGTGGAAAGCGTCAGCAGGCTGTGTTGCAGATGATGTGTTTGGGCGACAGACACACCGCCGAGGTGCTGGCCGAGTACTTGAAGCGACAAACTGAGTCATGGCTGGGCAGTGTACATCTTGAGGCAGGCAAGGTAGTTAGTGATAATGGCCGTAATTTTGTGGCAGCCATAGCCCTTTCAAAACTCAGCCACATACCTTGCTTGGCTCACACCTTGAACCTGGTGGTGCAGTGCTTCCTCAAAAATTATCCGGAGTTAACAGCCCTGCTCCAGAAGGTGCGAAGACTGTGCGCGCACATCCGCCGGTCGCCTGTACACTCCGTTCGTATGCAGAAGCTGCAGCGATTGCTCCACCTTCCCAACCACCGCCTCATTATCGACATTGCAACAAGGTGGAACTCCACCCTGCACATGGTGGAGCGGCTGTGCGAGCAGAGGCAGGCCATAATGCATTTGTGGGAGGATACACGGCCAGGCACTTTGAGAGCAGACATGGAGTTGACAGGTATGCAGTGGTCGAAGCTGAAAGACCTTTGTAAAGTCCTTCAGTGTTTTGAGGAATGCACACGGCTGGTAAGCGCAGACGACGCCATCCTAAGCATGAGCATCCCACTTATGCGTCTGCTCATGCAAACTTTGACGCACCTTAAGGAGCAGGCGTCTGCAGCCAATGTTGATGAGGAGGAAGAGGAGGAGGGAATCCTTGATGACATTCAGCCATTGTCTGCTCAGGGACCTCTCATGGACGAGGTGGAGGAAGAAGAGGAGGAGGAGGATGATGATGGGGATGATTACTTAGGGGAGGAGGATGCATCTCGTGGGGCAAGTGAAAATGTTGGCGTGGCAAGGTCTGGTACAGGGTTTGTGCGTGACTGGAGGGATGTGGATTTGCCAGAAAGTGCTCCTCCACCCAGCACTCGCAGTGCATCATTGACACCGGGAACATTGGCCCACATGTCAGATTATGCCTTGCGGATCCTAAAAAGGGACCCCCGCATTGCCAAAATGATGAACGATGACGACTACTGGTTGGCCAGCATCCTGGATCCACGCTATAAAGGCAAATTACAAAACATCATGCCACAGGAGAACCTTGACCTAATATTGGCTAATAAACAAGCAACTCTGGTAAATCGGTTGCTTGAGGCATTCCCAGCACACAGCAGCGGTGATGGTTCTCACACGAGCCGTACGGGCCGGGGGCAGCTTGGCAGAGGTGTTCGTGGTGCACACAGCAGAAGTGGCGTTGGAGACAGGGGTTTCATGACAATGTTGTGGACTGATTTTTCAAATACCGCTCACACAACTGGTAATACTGCATCGATGGAAAGTGACAGGAGACAGCAGTTGTCAACTATGGTTACAAACTACTTTTCCTCCCATATCGATGTTCTCCCACACAGGTCATTCCCCTTTGACTATTGGGCCGCTAAACTGGACACCTGGCCTGAATTGGCCCAATATGCCTTACAGGAGCTCGCTTGCCCAGCTGCAAATGTGCTATCGGAAAGAGTCTTCAGTGCAGCTGGATCAATCCTGACAGAAAAAAGGACCCGTCTGTCAACCCAAAATATGGATGATCTAACCTTCATTAAAATGAACCACGCATGGGTTTCCAAGGATTTTGTCCCACAGGGTCCCTCATAATGCAATCAAGTGTCTCTGACGGTGGTGGTGCACACCCGCCGTCAGACACACCGCTGTACTATGAGGGGCCCAGTGCCAGTACCGACGCCCACGAGTGGTCCCCCCTTGCTTGGGCAGGGCCCCAGCATTTGCAATCTTTACCTCTCCCTGCTCCTCCGCTGTGTAATCTGGGCCGTCAAATCCATACTGTGCCTGACACCGTCTGAGCCTGCCTCCTGAGACATATTTTGAATGTGTACGCTATCCATACATGTTATCTGGGGATACGGTACCCTTTCTAACCTATGTGCAATCACGTGCAATCCATACTGGGCCTAACACCGTCTGAGCCTGCCTCCTGAGACATATATTTTGAATGTGTATGCTATCCATACATGTTATCTGGGGAAACGGTACCCTTTCTAACCTTTGTGCAATCACGTGCAATCCATACTGGGCCTAACACTGTCTGAGCCTGCCTCCTGAGACATATATTTTGAATGTGTACACTATCCATACATGTTATCTGGGGATACGGTACCCTTTCTAACCTTTGTGCAATCACGTGCAATCCATACTGGGCCTAACACCGTCTGAGCCTGCCTCCTGAGTCATATATTTTGAATGTGTACGCTATCCATACATGTTATCTGGGGAAACGGTACCCTTTCTAACCTTTGTGCAATCACGTGCAATCCATACTGGGCCTAACACCGTCTGAGCCTGCCTCCTGAGACATATATTTTGAATGTGTACGCTATCCATACATGTTATCTGGGGATACGGTACCCTTTCTAACCTTTGTGCAATCACGTGCAATCCATACTGGGCCTGACACCGTCTGAGCCTGCCTCCTGAGACATATATTTTGAATGTGTACGCTATCCATACATGTTATCCGGGGAAACGGTACCCTTTCTAACCTTTGTGCAATCACGTGCAATCCATACTGGGCCTAACACCGTCTGAGCCTGCCTCCTGAGACATATATTTTGAATGTGTACGCTATCCATACATGTTATCTGGGGAAACGGTACCCTTTCTAACCTTTGTGCAATCACGTGCAATCCATACTGGCCCTCACACCGTCTGAGCCTGCCTCCTGAGACATATATTTTGAATGTGTTCGCTATCCATACATGTTATTTGGGGAAACGGTACCCTTTCTAACCTTTGTGCAATCACGTGCAATCCATACTGGGCCTGACACCGTCTGAGCCTGCCTCCTGAGACATATATTTTGAATGTGTACGCTATCCATACATGTTATCTGGGGATATGGTACCCTTTCTAACCTTTGTGCAATCACGTGCAATCCATACTGGGCCTGACACCGTCTGAGCCTGCCTCCTGAGACATATATTTTGAATGTGTACGCTATCCATACATGTTATCCGGGGAAACGGTACCCTTTCTAACCTTTGTGCAATCACGTGCAATCCATACTGGGCCTAACACCGTCTGAGCCTGCCTCCTGAGACATATATTTTGAATGTGTACGCTATCCATACATGTTATTCTGGGGATACGGTACCCTTTCTAACCTTTGTGCAATAACGTGCAATCCATACTGGGCCTTACACCGTCTGAGCCTGCCTCCTGAGACATATATTTTGAATGTGTACGCTATCCATACATGTTATCTGGGGATACGGTACCCTTTCTAACCTTTGTGCAATCACGTGCAATCCATCCTGGGCCTAACACCGTCTGAGAATGATAGATGGGGCCCACCATACACTGGAACATTCCAAAGGTGGACATCAGACACTGGAGCAGCATTTACAGGGCCCATTATACACTAGAGCATTAGAAATGGGGCCCATTATGTTTGGAGCATTATTTGAGCCCATAAGACAGTAGAGCTTCATCCATGGGGACCAACATATACTGTAGCATTATGTGGAGCTCATCATATACTGTTTCAAACATTATATGGGACCAATGATTCTGTATGGAGAAATAGATGGGCCTCGTCATGAGATGTAAAAAGTGAGGTATTTTTCATTGTACTATACTGCTATTTCTCTGCCGTATCGGAGCATGATGAGTTGTGGTATGTGTTAAAGGGGCGCTCTTTCGCCCAGGGCACATGAAAACCTGGAGCCAGCCCTCCCCCCCACAGTCTGTAGCCAAATAACCCCCATTTTTCAGTGCGTAACTTGTATTATGAAGTTAATTAAGGTTGACAAGCTTAAGTAAGAAGAATTGATGCTTTTGGCATTCAAATGGGCACTGTTGGTGTGTTTCCTGTCCTCCTCTCACTGCCGACTTTTATTCCCCATTGACTTACATTGGGTTTCGTGTTTCGGGACGACCCCGACTTTTCCCTATAATCGGACGATCTTGCTCGACCCGACTTTTGGAAAAGTCGGGTTTCACGAAACGAAACGCGACCCTAAAAAAACAAAAGTCGCTCAACTCTAGGCACATGTGGTACGTGAGTTTTGGTAGTCCGTCCACGCTTGCAAGTGCATGGTCGTTAAATGTCTTAGCATGCAACTGGTATTCAAATTTCTCAGATTTTTCCCTCGGCTAAAGGTCTTTGCGCACTTCTTACATATAACCTTTTCCTGATCATTAGGATTTTGTTCAAAAAAGTGCCACACTGCACTCTTCCTACTATGGAAGACATTTTGAGGCCTTGCACGCTGTGCTATTTTGACCATCTGGCCAAGCTGTCCTGCAACTCTTTTGGTTTTTGTAACCTGTTTTTGGACTGCTCCGGGCCTGCCAGATAACAGCTGTTGTGATGTCGATGCCAGCTGCGGATGCTCCTCCTCCTCTTCTGAGCTATTGGCAGCGGCTCCCTCTTCCCCCAGTGGATGCCAATCTGGATCAACAACTGGGTCATCCATCACCTCCTCTTCAATATCACGTGTACCTTCCTCTGTGTCACCGTGTATGGTGGTATAGTATGCGGGAAGGGGCACCTGAGTTTCAACAGGGTCAGATTCTGGCTCAGTACACTGCGAGGACAATGTAGTGCTCTGAGTGAATGTACCAGCAGAATCATCTATCAGTGGCTGTGCATCAGTGCACTCCATGTCAGATTCATCTTGGCCTGGGTAATTCACGATTTGACTTGATAACCCAGGCATGGTATGTGAAAACAGCTCCATGGAGTAATCTGTAGTGTGGCCTGCCGCATCCTTCAATTTTGGTTGGGGTGAAGGACACAAGGAAAGGTGTGGTTCATGACCATGAGCCTCCACTGACGACTCAGTGCTTTTATATTTTAACTTCAGAAGAGGAGGCGATAGAGCTGGAGGCTGAGTCAGCAATGTAAGCCAAAACTTGCTCTTGAAGCTCCGGCTTTAAAAGCGGTTTACCTACTCCCAGAAAAGGGAGCCTTCGAGGCCTTGTGGAGCCAGATGATGACGCAAGCTCAACACCTCCTACATTAGGTGCTATTTTGCTTTTGCCACTACCAGCAGATCCACCACCAACACCATCATTACCAGCTGCCAACCCCCACCCACTTCCACGGACTCTTCCACCACACTTTCTCATTTTTGGGGAAAATGTTCCCAAAAAACCACCAACTATATGGTACTGCAAAACAAGGTACAAGGTGTATATAGGAGTGGGGAGAATTTGAATCTCTATAGACTTCAGGACACAGTTGGATTCTGTCAGGCCCTGTTTCTATTACACCGCAATGTGACTGGCAGATTCTGGAAGGTGTAAGAAAGGTGTATAGAGGACTGTGGAGAATTGGAATCTCTCTAGACTTCAGGACACAGTTGGATTCTGTCAGGCCCTGTTTATATTACACCGCAATGTGACAGGCAGATTCTGGATGGTGTAAGAAAGGTGTATAGAGGACTGTGGAGAATTGGAATCTCTCTAGACTTCAGGACACAGTTGGATTCTGTCAGGCCTTGTTTATATTACACTGCAATGTGACAGGCAGATTCTGGATGGTGTAAGAAAGGTGTATAGAGGACTGTGGAGAATTGGAATCTCTCTAGACTTCAAGACACAGTTGGATTCTGTCAGGCCCTGTTTCTATTACACCGCAATTTGACAGGCAGATTCTGGATGGTGTAAGAAAGGTGTATAGAGGACTGGTGAGAATTGGAATCTCTCTAGACTTCAGGACACAGTTGGATTCTGTCAGGCCCTGTTTATATTACACTGCAATGTGACAGGCAGAAATTGCCTAGTGTATGACAAACTACAAGGTGTATGTAGAATTGGGCAGAATTGGAATCTCCCTAGAGTGTAGGTCTGAGAGAACATACAAACTCCTCGACTTTTCCTTACAGAGTCACACACGTAGATAGCTTCAATTTGGCCGTGATAACAGCCGTTACACGGTACTGAGAGAGGAGCGTGCACGTACACAGCTGTACGGTGTATGTAAAATTGTCAAGCTCCATGTTTTTGTATACGGACTGACACACGCTGTCTCTCTCTAGTTTTGAATGTAATCAAGCAGCAAATATACTAAACTGTTTGAAAAACGGACAAAACTATAAGGTGTAGGTCTGTAAGAACAGACAAACTCCTCGACTTTTCCTTACAGAGTCACACACGTAGATAGCTTAAATTTGGCTGTGATAACAGCCGTTACACGGTACTGTGTGAGGAGCGTACACCGCTGTATGGTGTGTGAAAAAATGAACGCTCACTACCTCACCAGGACAAAACAATACAATTTGGATTGCTTTTAAAAAAACAATTTGAACACCAGTGTGCACACAGCAATGCAGCTAGCCTTAAAAGGTAGGCTAATCACCACCAGCGCTGCTGCCCAAAAGCAAAAATCTTCACCTTTCACTGCACAGTAACTACAGTGAAAAGAGCTAGCAGCAGAAGCAGTTTTGTTTTCTTTTTGCCTTCCTAATGCTCTCCCTACAGAATCAGCAGCTCTCCCTATTCTGAGATCAGCATGAGTAGCACGGCGGTCGGCGTCCCCGCCCTTTTATACCCCTGTGATGCCACAAAAAGCAAGCCAATCACTTGCATGCCCTTCTCCAAGATGGTGGTGATCGCTGCCTAAGTAATCACGTTGCCCACAGTGTCCGTTCTTCCTGATTGGCTGAAAAAGGGTGCTAAAGCATCTTTTGAAACGCGACTTTGGAGTTAAAGTCGCCGACCTCGTGGCCGACCTCACGCTAAGGTCGGGTTTCGTTTCATGAAACCCGATTGTGGCAAAAGTCGGCGACTTTTGAATTTTTTCGACCCGTTTCGCTCAACTCTAGTTTAGATGCATACCTTAAAAAAAAGCATGCTCACGAAAACGCAGATGAATGCGGGCAAATGCAAGACCATGCGCACGCCATGTTAAACATAGTATACAAATTTCCACAACTAGAGCCTGAAAAAACATGGCACTTCCCAACTTATGCATACACCGAACATATAAAGGAAGCATAATGCCGTAAAATACAAATTGCTTTATTGAAATACATACAACAGACATGAACATGATAAAAAGGATGGATATATCGATGGATATCACAAATACAAATGTGCTAATCGTGTAAAAATGTACACCAAAAATGAAATATCAAAAATCACGACAAAGTGCTTCAGTATGAGGAATAAGGGGTATGCAAAACATATGCATTCATAAGCAGAAAGACTGTAGTCTACTGCAAAGGTGATACTGACAGAAATACTGAAAGCATCCAATATTACATGACAATGTGATAGGTATTACCAAAATATATATGCCCTACATAAGGACGAAAACTCTCAGCAGATAATGTAGGATATGGTCAAATTCAATGCACGGCACTGCTATAATAGCTTAGACAAGAAGCCATGTCTTAAAGAAGTACTAATAGTACATATTTTGACCTGCTGCCATAACAGTAACATTAAACAATTACATGCATAGTCATGAAGCGTGACATATAGTATGGCTAGAATACTCAATATTTATAAATATGCTGCCAATAACAATATCAAACATTATCTAAGTCAGGGGCAAAAAATAATGTATACCCACAATAGTATGCCATCACATAAGTGCAATAGACGACACAAGTGTGTCCGTGGCATGTATGCCCCTATTCTAGGTACGAAGCAACACCCCTGAGTGGAAAGCACATATGACCTGTGATACTGCAGTCCCCGACGCGCGTTTCGCCTTAGCTTCGTCCTGGGAGGTGAGTGTGGCTACAAGGTGTGTTGGAGTATATATAGCGGCATAATTACAAATCGCTCACACCTGGGAGGTCGCCCAGTGCCCGGCGTGTGACGTCATCATGGCGCGCGTCTCCCGGCCGCACAGCCACTCCCCATCATACACGTTATCTCTTAACGAAGAGATAAATCTCACTTTTTGTACTTCTATGGGTCTATGTTTAGGAACAAGCAGATCCACTCGCTTCGCCTGATTGGCTTTCCTCATTCCTCTGTGGATACTGCGTCTACAGTAGCCTCTAGACATAAACCTAGATGTGAGATCCTCTACTTGCCCCTGATACGCTTCCTCGCTCGAACAAATGCATTTTGCCCTGAGAAATTGTCCTGTTGGGATCCCTTCCACCAATGGTTTGGGATGTGAGGAAGTGGCGTGTCTCGAAATTTTTTCAAATTCATCAGTTACCAATCGTACAAAAATTTCGACATTTGAATATAGATTGAGAGGGGGAAACTTTTTTGGAACCGGAGGTTTGAACTTACCCTTATTAACAGGTCCTTCATTCTCTTCATTGAGTTCCTCTAAGATGGCAATAGCATCCATTTCTTTAGGACTCCATGTGTCCCCATTATTACCCTTATCATGTAATTTTTTAAGTATTAATTTTCGTGCGAATAGGTGGAGATCTTTTACCGCTGTAAAACAGTTAAATGGAGCCATAGGTGAAAAGGAAAGTCCTAAACTTAAGTACAAAAAGTGAGATTTATCTCTTCGTTTAATGATAAGTGGCAAGAAATGAGACAGGCTTTAGACAAATATTGGCCAATTCTCATGACCGATAGAACTTTAGTAAAATATGTCCCTAAATATCCTTCCATTACATACAGGAGGTCTAGTAATTTACGGGACAAATTAGTGCACAGCTATCATGTGGGTCAAAGGCCTGAGAAAGCATTTGGGTCTAAGGGTCCTAAGTGGGGATTCTTTCCATGCAAAGAGTGTATTGCATGCCCCAATATGAAACAGGCTTCTTCTTTCAAATCCAGTGACGGTGGCACAACATATAACCTCACGCAGCATGTTACTTGTAACTGTATCGGTGTAGTTTATTATGCTGTATGTCCATGTGAAAAAATCTATGTCGGCATGACCTCCAGGCCCTTAAAAATTAGAGTAAGGGAACATTATAGAGATATCAGGAACGCTTCTGAAACTGAGGATAATACAGCTCTCAAGTCAGTTCCGAGACATTTCAAATTGTTCCATGGGAGCAATCCCAAATCATTTAAAGTCTGTGGGATAGACAAGGTCCACATTGACCACCGTGGTGGAAACTGGAGGAAAACATTAGCTCAAAAAGAGGCTGAGTGGATATACAAGCTGGGAACGGTTCAACCTAGGGGACTTAATGAGGTTCTGAGCTTTGCCCCATTTCTGTAGGATGCTATAGGTGCATGGTGTAGGTTTGTTCCTTCTGTTTTTAACCTTTTTTTTAATTCTCAGTTTTATTTTCAGTTCACCATCTTTTTTATCACATTGCTGTCTGGTGTGTATGGACATCGTGTTAGGATGGCATCTTCAAGCCTATTGTTGGAGAAGTTGTCACAAGCCACCTCACATTGGAGGATATCCGAAAAGCAATTGGTCTACACCTATGAGAAATCAAGAGAGAACCCGATCATCGTGGGGTCTGTTTTTCAGGGCTGCTGCATGTCTACACTGTGGACTTTCTGTTCGTATAAAGGATGCATATACCAGCATATGTATATATGTTCTTGGGTCCGTATAATACTCCTTTTGAAGTTTTATTCTTCCAATTTTGACACACCATGTGCCAAGAAGTCTGCATTATATTGTAGATGGGTAGACATTTTCAGCAGTAATTATATTTCATGCACTTTGTTTGGGGAATGATGATGCTTGGATAATGTCCCTGTAGAGTTATATACCTAGGTTCTAATATGCATGCTATGTGCCCCTAGGGATTAATTTCCATATTGTCATTTCCCGTATAATGTTGTAGTATTACTCTAAACATATTGAGGATTAAAGGGACATTCCATGTTATTATGTTTCTCATGTATTTGGTGACTTACACTACACATAGTCGAGACCCTTAACTCTTATTATATATGTTACTGTAATATTAAATTTATTAAACAAGGGTCAATAATATTGCTTTTTCTATATTAATATCTTCGGAATTGTTCCCTATATTTTATTACATTGCTAGATAAATATCCATCTAGTATATATTATATACTTTAATGGAGAAATTACTGGATATATGGACTTCCAAACATAGTCCGGTAGGGTGCTATTTGTGCCCACTATGTATTTGTAAGTGATGCACCTGAGCAGCAAAATCCTCAGATATAACATCATATTGCTGTATACCGCCATTCCCATGTATTTCCCAGAGCACTGTGCACATTCTGTGTGGAAACGTCTGCTGGACGGGTTAAGCCCGCCTCTCTGGCCTGACACGTCGGGCGGAGGAGTGGCTTACCTATCTGCAGCGTCATCCTGCAGCGTGGTGCGTCGCCACGGCAACGTGTTCTCCCTGGCCTCATTCAGCCATCTCCACATAATGACGTGTATGATGGGGAGTGGCTGTGCGGCCGGGAGACGCGCGCCATGATGACGTCACACGCCGGGCACTGGGCGACCTCCCAGGTGTGAGCGATTTGTAATTATGCCGCTATATATACTCCAACACACCTTGTAGCCACACTCACTTACCTCCCAGGACATAGCTAAGGCAAAACGCGCATCAGGGACTGCGGTATCACAGGTCATATGTGCTTTCCACTCAGGGGTGTTGCTTCATACCTAGAATAGGGGCATACATGCCATGGACACACTTATGTCGTCTATTGCACCTATGTGATGGCATACTATTGTGGGTATACATTATTTTTTGCCCCTGACTTAGATAATGTTTGATTTTGTTATTGGCAGCATATTTATAAATATTTAGTATTCTGGCCATACTATATGTCACGCTTCATGACTATGCATGTAATTGTTTAATGTCACTGTTATGGCAGCAGGTCAAAATATGTACTATTAGTACTTCTTTAAGACATGGTTTCTTGTCTAAGCTATTATAGCAGTGTCGTGCATTGAATTTGACCATATCCTACATTATCTGCTGAGAGTTTTCCTCCTTATGTAGGGCATATATATTTTGGTAATACCTATCACATTGTCATGTAATATTGGATGCTTTCAGTATTCCTGTCTGTCAGTATCACCTTTGCAGTAGACTACAGTCTTTCTGCTTATGAATGCACATGTTTTGCATACCCCTTATGCCTCATACTGATGCACTTTGTCGTGAATTTTGATATTTCATTTTTGGTGTACATTTTTACACGATTAGCACATTTGTATTTGTGATATCCATCGATATATCCATCTCTTTTTATCATGTTCATGTCTGTTGTATGTATTTCAATAAAGCAATTTGTATTTTATGGCATTATGCTTCCTTGATCTGTTCGGTGTATACATGTTAAACATAGGTACGCGTGACACATGAAATCGGATGTGCATGATGCGCTGCACACAAAAATGCTAATGTGAAACCAGCCTTAACTATTTTGTGTGATTTGACTCTGATTTATGGGCATAAAAATGAAAACTTTGAAAATGGCAAACTTTTCAACATTTTTGCCAAATTTCCATTTTTTCATATAAATGCAACTCACATTGAAGACATTTTACAACTATCATGAAGTATTATACGTTCCAAAACACAATCTCATAATCAGTGGGATATGTTGAAACATTCCAGATCTATAACCACATAAAATAACACTGGTTAGAATTGTAAAATTTGGCTTGATCATTAAGGTCAAAATTGGCTCGGTCACTGAGGGATTAAAACACAGAGATTACACTTTTATTTACACTCAGAACCAACCCTTGAATACAGATTTTGATGCCTGTTGCCTGTTGTAACTCTGAAAAAACAGCTATTAAGGAGAAGTTGCATCTGTATATCACAGATTTATTAATTTACAGTCACACACTGAGTGGTGATGATAAAACTGCTACAGTAGTTCTCTGTTTATCACTTGAATTTTGGACTTTTAAGTGCACTCTTACGGCCCTGTCACACTAAGCGATATCGCTAGCAATATCGCTGTAACGTCACTGGTTTTGTGATGCGGCAGCGATATTGCTAGCGATATCGCTATGTGTGATACTTACCTCCAACCGGCTCTCCCGCTGATTATCACTGATCGCGCGAGAACGGCCTGGGTCGTTTCTCGCCATCAGCTTCCTGCTGGACTTCCTGCGGCGCCGGCGAGCGACGCGTGGACTCGGGTGGGAGGACGTCAGGATTGCCTCGTCTGATAGGTAAGTAGCGACCCCCAACTGCTGCTATGTCGCTGGTGAGATCTGCCTGTGTGGCAGCTCACTAGCGACCACTTAGCGATGCACCAGCGATCCATATTGTTGTCGGGATCGCTGGTGCATCGCTAAGTGTGACAGTACCTTAAAACTGTCATTCCCATATATAATCTGGCACATCAGCACTGAAGTAGTACACCAACATAACCCATGTGCTCTGAGCTCTCCAATCTATATTCATAAAAGTCATAAAATGTCATTCTTTGGCCATCCCTTTTGTGTTACAATGCATGTACCAGGGTGTGCTTGCCACAGGGGATTAAGGCGAAATCCACGCTGCCATGTCAAATGCCATGTACAGATTGTGCAAAATGGCTCTAGACATATTTTTTTCAGCGTATGAAATTTTGTTTATATGGGTTTTTAAAAAATATTATTACAGAATATTACAAAGTCATGATTAAAATACATATTTGACTATACATTGTATGTATTGTTAAATTTTGAGATTTTATTTTTTTTCTAAAACATAGCAGAGCTCCTCCTAAATGTAATAGTTACCAAGGTTCATTAAGTTAGCAGTTCTTTGTGTGCTTAGAGTAAAGAGGTATAAGCACTTTTGACTTCCAGTAAAATATGACTCCTTCTTATGTCTTATTTTTCTATGAATTTATAAAATGTTCTTTGAGGAGAGCAAATGTATTGATGAGAACTAAAGGTGCCAAATATTCATCGATTATTTCCTTTCCGGCAAGGGAATGGTGAAGGTTTAATAACTGGACGCGAGGGAAAAACATTTTACTTTTGGGATCATTTAGTATTCTGTATGTTGCAGTTATTTTTTCAGCTGGGCTGAATAACTTACTAAATATTTTTTTCCTTCAGTTGTACACAGATCAAGATAAAGGAGAAGGTAATTTAAAGTATATTTTATCGGGAGATGGAGCCGGCAGTGCTTTTATTATAGATGAAAATACTGGAGATATCAAGGCTGCAAAGAGATTGGATAGAGAAGAAAAGTCAACCTATGTTCTTCGAGCCAAAGCAATAGACAAAAGAACAGGAAGACAAGTTGAACCAGAATCTGAGTTTATAATTAAGATTCATGATATCAATGACAATGAACCAAAGTTTAACCAAGATATTTATACTGCAACTGTCCCTGAAATGTCAGAAGTGGGTAAGTAAAATGAACATCTTATTTATATTCCAAATTACAAGCAGAATTAGGGCTCATTCAAACAGGCACATCAATAGTAATGAACATCTCTGGGAATACTCGTTTGACGATGATTGACCTGTGTTAATCCTCCTCGTTTGGTGAAATGACTTTTACGCTAGCTTAAAAATCATATTTCTCTGAAGCACATCTTCCTTTGTAAACAGTGACATCGTGCCAGGTTCGCAAACCCGAAGAAGAGATGCTGATGCTCTCAGGTTAGATGTCAGTGATGCTATCAACTAAGAAGCGGTTCTCCCGCTCTCCTCCATTGGCCACAGACCACTGCCATGGCCAATGGACTTACTCATGAAACTATTTACACCAACTCTGATGCTCAATCTTTGCTCTCATTTTTAGCATAACTTTTTCTTATCACAGTACAATATTGAAAATGTTAATGGGTATAAAGGGTATAGTATGTAGACCCCCTTAGGCTTGTTCAATATTTCTCTGCAAAGATTGACATTTTTTAATTTAGCAAATATAGTATCTCTAACATAAGTTTACATCTTACTATGCTTTCAAAGATATACTGTAGATAAATACGTTTAGGATAAGTACACACAGAATCTTATTGTATTGTAATCATAGGTTTTTTGAGCAGAAACTAAGCAGAAAATCCAAGTTTTTGAAGAGGAGAATTTGGTGAGTTTCTGCTCAATTTATGCTCCAAAACCTCCTAAAAAACTACATGTGCACTTACCCTTAGGGTAAGTGAATACAACATTAATTAGACACCAATGCAGGCGCCAAGTTTTCCCAGTTGAAGTAGGTTCAATAAATCATAATGGTCATTTACTTTAAGTGGTTTCCCTGGCAGGTTTGCAGTCATTCTTCTGGTGACTCCGATGCCAATGTTTTTCATTCTGTACTGCAAAGGATAGAAGGTGGATGGCTTCCTAAAGGAAACCACTCAAAGATTGGGCAAGCAATTTATTTTAGCTGCTTCAAAGTTTCCAATTAGTGATGAGAAAACATGCTCTGAACATGCTAGGGTGTTATCTGAGTATCTTGGGTGATAATATGTTCTAGTCCCTGCAGCTGCATGTTTTGATGCCGTTAGACAGCCACAACATATGCGGGGATTACCTAACAAACAGGCAAACCCTGTATGTGTTGTGCTAACAGGCACAATGCATGCAGCCACAGGGACTCAGAACAAATCTGAGCATGTCCAAGATACTCGGAAAACAACCCAGGATGTTCAGATAACACATTATTCGAGCATATTCGCTCATCACTATTTCTAATCCCTGTATATGTTAAAAAATGTCATATAAGATAGAACATGTGCACAGCAATGTCACTTTGCCATTTTGACATATTGTTGTGCATATTACAATATGTTAATTTTATGGGGCGATTTTGCTGAACTTTTTCAAATTGGTACCATGTGAAATTGACCTGAAAAGATGCCATAAAATGAATGAATGATGAAATATTCTTAGGGTAGATTATCACTGAGTTTTCTAAAAAGAATATTGCAGTAGATTTTACTCAAAAATCCACATTGAGGTATTACAACTCAAGGTTAGGTGCCCATAGCATCTTCTAGATTCCAACACAGTAACCAAGTTTTGACTTTGCTGTGCACTTTGTTCATGTTATGGAGGTTGTAAAGTCCTTGGAGAATTTTTGCTCCAAAATCCCCTGAAAAACTCAATGTGGCAATGCTCACAGGCTATGTGAACACAGATTTTAGCAAGCAGTTTTTGAAGCAGAAACTAAGCTGAAAATCTCCAGATTATACCTCAAATCTCAAAACATCTGAAAGACTTTGAGTTTCTGCTCAGTTTATGCTCATAAAACTCAGTTAAAAGTCACAATATGCACATAGCCTTAAGGTACTGTCACACTTAGCGATGCACCAGTGATCCCGACAACGATATGACCCGGTCAGGATCACTGGTGCATCGCTAAGTGGTCGCTAGTGAGCTGCCAAACAGGCAGATCTCACCAGCGACATAGCAGCGGTCGGCGGTCGCTACTTACCTGTCAGACGAGGCGATGAAGACGTGCTCCCGCCCGCTTCCACGCGTTGCTCATCGCCACAGCAGGAAGCACAGCAGGAAGCTGACGACAAGAAACGGCCAGGCCGTTCTCACGCTATCAGCGCTATGCTACGTCACAAAACCAGTGACGTTATAGCGATATTGCTAGTGATATCGCTTAGTGTGACGGGCCCTTTAGTGTAGCTTCAGACTTTTTGGCATGAATTTTTGTTATGCACTTTGTCTAAGAATAGGACTAATTTTTCTTCATTTAAAATGATTTATTTAACAAATCTGGAGCTTCTTTACCAGGCAAAAAAGTTTAAAGAATTAAGAAGTTTCTTCTTCCACATTATAAAAAAAATAAAGGCTAGTAAAGAAATAGCACTAAGTACTGTACATTACAGGGGAATAATACTTGAAGTGTTCTTTAATGTCGATTTTGTAAAAAAAAAAAAAAATCTACTTCAGAATTCTTGTACAAGGTACCTATGGTGTGAATGGTACTTTTTTTTATGATTTTTTTTTAATAAATGAAGAGTTTAGCCTAGTTGATGATAAACTTACCTGGAGCAGCCAGTGCCAGGCAGCGGCTGCCAAGGCAAACAGGATCATGGGGTGCATTAAAAAAGGTCTGGATACACATGAGAGCATTATACTGCCTCTGTACAAATCTCTGGTTAGACCGCACATGGAGTACTGTGTACAGATTTGGGCACCGGTGCTCAGGAAGGATATAATGGAACTAGAGCGGGTACAAAGGAGGGCAACAAAATTAATAAAGGGGATGGGAGAACTACAATACCCAGAGAGATTAGCAAAATTAGGATGATTTTGTCTAGAAAAAAGACAATTGAGAAGCGATCTAATAACCATGTATAAGTATATAAGGGGACAATACAAATATCTCTCCGAGAATCTGTTCATACCAAGGAAGGTGACGGTCACAAGGGGGCATTCTCTGCGTCTGGAGGAGAAAAGGTTTTTCCACCAACATAGAAGAGAATTCTTTACTGTTAGGGCAGTGAGAATCTGGAATTCCCTGCCTGAGGAGGTGGTGATGGCGAACTCAGTCGAAGGGTTCAAGAGACGCCTGGATGTCTTCCTGGAGCGTAACAATATTGTATCTTACAGTTATTGTTAGGTTCTTTAGAAGGACGTAGATCTGGGGATTTATTCTGACAGAATTTTATAGGCTCAACTGGATGAACTATTGTCTTTTTTCGGCCTTACTAACTATGTTATTATGTTATGAACTCTACGTGAACACATACACACATGATTGCGCAATCAATCACTCCTTCACTCACACACATACATACACACATGATAAAAAAATGATGAAAATCACTAATACTTCTATAAATTAATGTAACACTTAATCAAGCAGGGTACTTCAGTGTTGACTAATGTGTAAAGATTTACAATCATTTCCCAAATTCCTCATAATTTTTTTTTTTACATCTGCAGAAAGATTAATTCGGCAACTGCCCCAAAACAAAATGAAGTATTACATAGTGCTGGCATCCATTGTCATATTGATCTATGTTGCATATCTTATTATGTCAATGCATTAAATTGTGCTGGAAAAAATGCCTAATGTAATTGCTTGGAAAAAAATATGGATCATAAATTAATACAGGAGAAATAAATTAAACATTTCAGCTGAACTAGGGATGTTGTTTAGCTGATAAACGTGGTATTTTGTTATTTTTCATATGAACATTTTACTGTTGTCTTCAACAATTAACTTTTCCTTGAACATTCTTTGGCAAAGTAACAGTGGCGGATATAAATTACTTTGGTAATTGTCTCTATGTGTTGTATTTCTGAAGGTTTTAGATTTGACAAGAAGGGCTGTAAAAGCATCTGAGACAATATTCTGTTTTAAATTATGACTTATATTACCTATAAAAGACAGCAATAAAACTGCACACGTTAAAGTGATAAAATAAAGTTCTTTTATGCATATATATATTTCATAAGAGCTGCTTTCCTTTTTAACCACTGTTAACCTTATATTCTTTTTTTGCAATAAAGTAAGCTCAGAACATCCATAGAAAACTTGACGCAAAGTGAAAATAGTTGCAAAAATGCAATACAATTGAGACAAAATGTAAACATTGCTTTAGACCTCATGAACATAGATATAATTTGGCTTTCAATAATCTCTTGATATACAAAGCCATAAAAGTCTAATACATTCTTCTTGGGGTCTTGCTACTCCTCAATATGAGGGTAGTTTCACACACAGAGTTCTTATGGTCTGTAGGTTGTGAGTTGATGGAGACTGTGTGCTGTCATATAGTCACTAATGTCTACTTCATATCAATGAAACAAACACATAAGAAAAAAATCTAACAAAGTGGACACAGAATAATAAAAAATATATTAAAATGAACAGAAAACAATTTTTTCCAGTTTACATCATAGCATGTTCTTGTAATGTTTAGGACTGTTTATCTTTAGGGGTAGGCATGCTTGTAACAAAAGGAACACCAAGCAATTTAGTCCACACCCAAAGATTTACATTTTATGTTGTCTCGACGTTTCATTTCTTTACAAATTGCTTCACACAGCTATGAAAACAAAAAATAAAACATTACTAAAATTAAGCTATGCAATAATAATAATTTTTATTTATATAGCGCCAACATATTCCGCAGCACTTTACAATTAAGCGGGGACATGTACATACAATAAATTCAATACAAGTTAAGACAATTTAAACAGTGACATTAGGAGTGAGGTCACTGCTCGCAAACTTACAATCTACAAGGAAATGGGGGGACACAGTAGGTGAAAAGTGCTTGTTATTTCAGGTCTGGCAATTATAATAGGGATTTTCATATAAAGCTGCATGATCCGGTCATCAGCCTGTGTGTTTAAGTGCAATAGTCAAGTATCAAGTGCAGTTATCGTGTGCATGGAGGGTGTGGAGACATGAATAGTAGGGTGCAGATTCAGAATAATATTTGGATGGAGGGAAGAGGGCAAAGTTAGTTTACTGAGTAGTTGATGTGGTAGGCTTGTTTGAAGAGATGGGTTTTCAAAGTGTGCTTGAATAGGTCGGGGCTAGATATCAGTCTGATCGTCTGGGGAAGTGCATACCAGAGAGCTGACACAGCACGAGAGAAGTCTTGGAGATGGAGGTGCGAGGTTCGGATTACAGGGGATGTTAGTCTTAGGTCATTTGTAGAACGGAGGACATGTGTAGGGCGATAGACAGAGATGAGAGAGGAGATATAAGGTGGTGCAGAAATGTGGAGAGCTTTGTGGGTGAGAGAGATGAGTTTATACAGGACCCTGTAGTGAATAGGTAGCCAGTGTAATGACTGGCACAAGATGGAGGCATCGGTGAAGCAGCTGAACACAAATATGAACCTGGCTGCCGCATTCAAGATGGATTGGAGAGGAGAAAGTTTAGTAAGAGGGAGACTGATCAGAAGAGAGTTGCAGTAGTCCAGACGAGAATGAATAAGAGCGACAGTAAGAGTTTTAGTAGTTTCAAAGGTGTGAAAATGTCAGATTCTGGAGACGTTTTTAAGATATAGGTGACAAGAGCAAGTGAGTGATTGGATATGTTCGGCGTCGGACTCCTGGCACTGCACAGCGGGAGTCCAGAGCCAGACATCCTGCGGTCTCCCATTCTTCCTCGACCGCTCCGGGTATTGCTCAGCAAACATGGCGAGCCAGGCTTGCTGCTCAGACTCGCTCTGACAGCCTGGATGTTGCTGCCACCTCTGGTGCAGCAATAGCAGCGCAAACTGCTCTGCAGGGAACTGCTCCTGAGGCTAAGTCCTCATGCCGTGCTATGGGGCATGCCAGCAACTTGACCTCTCACTGGAGAGCAGGGGTCACATGCTCAGGTCCTACGTCGGATCTGATTGGTCCTTCCCAAGCAAATGGAAGGTCCCGGAAGTGCATCGCTATAAAAAGCCCGCATGGCGGCTCGGCGATGCGCTAGTGTAGCATATTATGCTGTGTGTGTATGGTGATGGATGTGTTGACTGGTGGCTGACGCATTATGAAACCCCTTCCCTCGGATATTACGAATGGTGACAGAGAGTTGGATAGTCAGTCTCAACTTGTGGCAAGCTACACGCCACGTGATCCTCGCCTACATTAGCGTCCGTCGGCACCTGTGTCTCAGCGCCGACGTCTGCGGCTTTACCTGTCGCTGCGCTGCACTAACCGCAGCTACTCTTGGTCGCTGTTGCGACGCCACACGCAGGCCTCTGTGACATTAACAGAGCCGCGTCTCGGCATCACATTTGCCCTTGCGACTCTGTGCAAGAACAGAGCCATCCTTAGCGTTCGGGTGACGTTAACCCGAGCGCAGTACCTCATTGATTAGGTGCATCTGCCATTGTTCAGCAGCGGTCTTGTCACCTACCGCACGGTGGACTCCGGGCGGCGAACGCACCTCCTGTTATTTTATATTTGGTGCGTTCCGCCGTCCTAACATTACACTAGCGCCAGGGTCTGGCTGACAATGGCAGACGTGCAGCAGCTGCAGCGCTACATACGGCAGCTGGAGAGCAGGTTGGCGGCTATTGAGAGCACCAACTCAGCTGCGAATGCTGCGCTAGCTGCCGCCCAGATGGTCGCTGAGGCCGTCTCACGTGTGCCCACACTTTTGCCCTCGCCAACAATCTCTTCCCTCCCGCTCCCCGATAAGTTTTCGGGTGAAAGCACCACCTGTAGGGGATTCGTCAGTCAGTGCTCCATTCACCTGGAGTTGCTGGCTGCACGGTTTCCTACAGAGTGGGCCAAGGTGGGCTTTATTGTCTCCTTGTTAGCTGGCCGGGCATTGCAGTGGGCCACACCATTGTGGGAACGTGATGATCCCGTTGTTCAGGGGCCTGCTCAGTTCCTCACGGCTCTGAAGCAGGTCTTCTTGGGACCACCGGTCACGCACGATAAGGCTCTCCAACTGTTAGCCTTAACACAAGGGTCACTCTCGGTTAGCCATTATGCTGTCCGGTTTCGGACATTGGCTTCCGAACTGGAGTGGCCAGACAAAGTGTTAGTCGTGTTCTGGAGAAGCCTAGCTGAGCACGTCAAGGATGCTCTAGCCACCCGAGATATTCCCACAACTCTGGAGGAATTGATCTCCGTCTCCACTCGTATTGATCTCCGGTTCACGGAGCGCGGGCTGGAGAGGACTCAATCCAGACGTAAAATTAACCTGGCTCCCACCTTTACCGAACCGCTGAGCCATTCCGCACAGGAGCCTTCCTCCATCGAGCCCATGGAGGTATCTCGCACCGGTCCAGTACTAAGACACGTCAGGTGCGGGGTTCTGTGCGCTGTTATCACTGCCGACACTTTGGCCACTCGGCTGGCACATGTCCTCAGCGGCCGAAGGGACGACCCCGTTCCATGGTTGTAGGTGGTGGCCAGTCCCAGATGGAGACCTTTTTGCCTAAGCCGGTATTCCGGGGTACTCTGGATAATGGTTCCTCCACCTGGGAGGCAGAGGTTACTCTGGACTCCGGGGCCGAGGGAACTTTATGTCCTCGAGTTTTGCCCAGAGTCACACTATCCCTCTGGTATTACTCCCACAACCTCTGACCATCATGGTGGTGGATGGAGCACCATTGCTGTCTCAAGTGACCCATCAGACGGTCCCACTCGGTCTCGCCATGTCCCCCTCACATCGGGAGACCCTGTCCTTGCTTATTATGCCTCATGGTACTCCTCGGGGTTCCCTGGCTTCGTTGTCACTCCCCTCACATTGATTGGGCGTCGGGGAGAATACTGGGCTGGAGCAAGGACTGCGAGGGAAGGTGTCTAAGGGACAGTCTTCAGGTAGCGTCTACAGAGCTGCCTACAGATCTCTACACGCTTCCTGAACCCTACCATCAGTATGCGGACGTCTTCTCTAAGAAGTCTGCGGAGTCACTCCCGCTGCACCATCCCTATGATTGCCCGATTGACCTCCTGCCGGGCACAGAACCTCCTCGAGGTTGTGTCAACCCATTGTCTCTCCCGGAGACAGAGGCAGTGTCCCAATATATCCGTGAGAACCTGGCGCGGGGCTTTATCAGGAAGTCGGTGTCACCGGCTGGGGCAGGCTTCTTCTTCGTTCAGAAGAAGAGCGGAGAGTTACGCCCCTGCATCAACTACCGGGGTCTCAATGCCATCACGGTAAAGAATAAGTACCCTCTCCCGTTGATCTCCGAGTTGTTCGACAGGTTGCGTGGGGCGCGGCTCCTCACAAAGCTAGACCTACGAGGGGCATACAACCTGATCCGTATTCACGAGGGAGACGAATGGAAGACAGCTTTTAATACTCGGGATGGCCATTATGAATATCTGGTCATGCCCTTCGGCCTTTGTAATGCGCCCGCTGTCTTCCAGGACTTCGTCAACGACGTCTTCCATGACATGCTTTCTACCACGGTGGTGTTCTATCTGGATGACATCCTCAACTTTTCGCCAGATTTTCCCACCCACCGGAAAGATGTCTGCCAGGTATTCGACCGCCTGCGGGCGAATTCCCTGTTCGCCAAGCTGGAGAAGTGTCAGTTTGAGCAGGAGTCCTTGCCATTTCTGGGCTACATCATCTCGGCCCAGGGGTTGGCTATGGATCCGGCCAAACTGCAAGCGGTTATGGACTGGCAGGAACCCCATTCTCTTAAAGCGGTGCAGCGCTTTTTGGGGTTCGTCAATTATTACCGTCAGTATATACCCCACTTCTCCACTCTGGTAGCTCCTTTGGTTGCTCTCACGAAAAAAGGAGCTAATCCTAAGGCGTGGACCGAACAGGTTTCTAAGGCTTTTTCCTCCATAAAGTCCCACTTTGCAGGCGCTCCCATTTTACACCGTCCCGATGTGGATAAGTCGTTTATCCTTGAGGTAGACGCTTCTTCTGTCGGTGCAGGAGCAGTCCTTTACCAAAAGGATGCTCAAGGTCGGAAGCATCCCTGCTTCTTCTATTCTAAGACCTTCTCACCGGCGGAGAAAAATTACTCCATCGGCAACAGGGAGCTGCTGGCCATGAAATTGACTTTCTCTGAGTGGAGACATCTCCTGGAGGGAGCCCGGTTCCCCTTTCAGGTGTTCACGGACCACAAAAACCTGGTCTATCTTCAGACGGCCCAACGCCTGAATTCCCATCAGGCCAGGTGGTCGCTCTTCTTCTCTCGCTTCCGCTTCACCCTGCACTACCTCTCCGGGGAGAAGAACATCCGAGCAGATGCCCTCTCGCGCTCGGTGGTCTCAGCGGAAGAAGGAGAAGCTGAGCCTCGGTTAATTCTCCCTCCGGAGAGTTTTACGACCGTGGCTCCTATCGCTCTCGAGTCGGTACCACCAGGCAAGACCTTGGTGCCCCCTCGGCTACGGCCGGAGGTTCTTGCCTGGGCACATGCCTCCAGGCTAGGTGGCCATTTTGGTAATAAACGGACCACCGAACTCCAGGCAAGGTCATATTTGTGGCCACATATGGCTCGAGACGTCAAGGCATACGTAAAAGCATGCGTCTCGTGTGCCCGGAACAGGCCCTCTAGACAGAGGCCGCCGGGCTCTTGTTTCCCCTGCCAGTAGCGGATAGACCATGGGAAATGGTGGGCATGGACTTTATAGTTGGCCTGCCCAAGTCCAGTGGCTGTACGGTCATCTGGGTGGTTACCGACCATTTTTCCAAAATGGTACATCTGGTGCCACTCGCATGCCTACCCTCCGCCCGAGGTCTGGCCGTCCTGTTCATTAAGCATGTATTCCGTTTACATGGTATGCCGGACAAAATCGTAAGTGACCGAGGTCCCCAGTTTGCGTCTCGTTTTTGGAGGGAGCTCTGCAGCTTACTCAGCATCGAGCTGAATTTGTCTTCCGCCTACCGTCCCGAGACGAATGGCTTGGTCGAAAGGGCCAATCAGACCTTGGTCACCTATCTACGACATTTTGTCTCTGCCAGGCAGGATGACTGGGCATCCTTGCTGCCTTGGGCTGAGTTTGCCCTAAACAATGCGGTGGCCGATTCCACTGGTCAGACGCCTTTTCTCCTAAATTATGGGCAACACCCATGCGTCCCTGTCCCAATGCCGGTGTCCTCCACTGACTCCAGGGTGGCAGACTGGGCAGTGGAGGCCCGGGACATTTGGAATCACACTCAGGATGCTATCCGGGCATCTAAAAGAAAGGATGAGGGCGTCCGCTGACAAGCAACGGCGACCCGCGCCAAGCTTCTCCCCTGGCGACATGGTATGGCTCTCCACCCGGAGCATTAAATTGTGGGTCGAGTCTCCCAAGTTCACACCATGATTCACTGGACCGTTCAAGGTCCTCGAGCGACTTAGCTCAGTGGGCTACCACATGGCTCTTCCTCCACATTTGGCCGTATCGGACGTGTTTCATGTGTCCCTCCTCAAACCAGTTCACATGGTCCGGTTTTCTGAGCCATCCACTGGATCATCAGACTTATCATCTGACGAGTATGAGGTTAACGCCATTGTGGGGCGCAGGTTTGTCCGTGGCAAAAAATTCTATTTGGTGGACTGGAAGGGTCATGGTCCCGAGGATCAGACCTTGGGGCCGGTGGAGAATATTCATGCACCGCTCCTGGCTTTTGAGCGCAGTGAGGAGGGGACCCTAGGGGGGTAATGTTAGGCGTTGGACTCCTGGCACTGCACAGCGGGAGTCCAGAGCCAGACATCCTAAGGTCTCCCATTCTTCCTCGACCGCTCCGGGTGTTGCTCAGCAAACACGGCGAGCCAGGCTTGCTGCTCAGAATCGCTCTGACAGCCTGGATGCTGCTGCTACCTCTGGTGCAGCAATAGCAGCGCAACCTGCTCTGCAGGAAACTGCTCCTGAGGCTAAGTCCTCATGCCGTGCTACGGGGCATGCCCACAACTTGACCTCTCACTGGAGAGCAGGGGTCACATGCTCAGGTCCTACGTCGGATCTGATTGGTCCTTCCCAAGCTAATGGAAGGTCCCGGAAGCGCAACGCTATAAAAAGCCTGCATGGCGGCTCGGCGATGCGCTAGTGTAGCATATTATGCTGTGTGTGTATGGTGATGGATGTGTGGACTGGTGGCTGACGCATTATGAAACCCCTTCCCTCAGATATTACGAATGGTGACAGAGAGTTGGATAGTCAGTCTCAGCTTGTGGCAAGCTACACGCCACATGATCCTCGCCTACACTAGCGTCCGTCGGCGCCTGTGTCTCAGCGCCGACGTCTGCGGCTTTAGCTGCGCTGCACTAACCGCAGCTACTCTTGGTCGCTGTTGCGACGCCACACGCAGGCCTCTGTGACATTAACAGAGCCGCGTCTCGGCATCACATTGTCCCTTGCGACTCTGTGCCAGAACAGAGCCGTCCTTAGCGTTCGGGTGACGTTAACCCGAGCGCAGTACCTCATTGATTAGGTGCATCTGCCATTGTTCAGCAGCGGTCTTGTCACCTACCGCACGGTGGACTCCGGGCGGCGAACGCACCTCCTGTTATTTTATATTTGGTGCGTTCCGCCGTCCTAACATTACACTAGCACCAGGGTCTGGCTGACAATGGCAGACGTGCAGCAGCTGCAGCGCTACATACGGCAGCTGGAGAGCAGGTTGGCGGCTATTGAGAGCACCAACTCAGCTGCGAATGCTGCGCTAGCTGCCGCCCAGATGGTCGCTGAGGCCGTCTCACGTGTGCCCACACTTTTGCCCTCCCCAACAATCTCTTCCCTCCCGCTCCCCGATAAGTTTTCGGGTGAAAGTACCACCTGTAGGGGATTCATCAGTCAGTGCTCCATTCACCTGGAGTTGCTGGCTGCACGGTTTCCTACAGAGTGGGCCAAGGTGGGCTTTATTGTCTCCTTGTTAGCTGGCCGGGCATTGCAGTGGGCCACACCATTGTGGGAACGTGATGATCCCGTTGTTCAGGGGCCTGCTCAGTTCCTCACAGCTCTGAAGCAGGTCTTCTTGGGACCACCGGTCACGCACGATAAGGCTCTCCAACTGTTAGCCTTAACACAAGGGTCACTCTCGGTTAGCCATTATGCTGTCCGGTTTCGGACATTGGCTTCCGAACTGGAGTGGCCAGACAAAGTGTTAGTCGTGTTCTGGAGAAGCCTAGCTGAGCACGTCAAGGATGCTCTAGCCACCCGAGATATTCCCACAACTCTGGAGGAATTGATCTCCGTCTCCACTCGTATTGATCTCCGGTTCACGGAGCGCGGGCTGGAGAGGACTCAATCCAGACGTAAAATTAACCTGGCTCCCACCTTTACCGAACCGCTGAGCCATTCCGCACAGGAGCCTCCCTCCATCGAGCCCATGGAGGTATCTCACACCGGTACTAAGACACGTCAGGTGCGGGGCTCTGTGCGCTGTTATCACTGCCGACACTTTGGCCACTCGGCTGGCACATGTCCTCAGCGGCCGAAGGGACGACCCCGTTCCATGGTTGTAGGTGGTGGCCAGTCCCAGATGGAGACCTTTTCGCCTAAGCCGGTATTCCGGGGTACTCTGGATAATGGCTCCTCCACCTGGGAGGCAGAGGTTACTCTGGACTCCGGGGCCGAGGGGAACTTTATGTCCTCGAGTTTTGCCCAGAGTCACACTATCCCTCTGGTGTCGAATATGACCCCAAGAGAGCGGGCATGCTGCTTGGGAGTTATGGTTGAACCCTCCAGGGTAATTTCGATGTTAGGTAGAGTGAGGTTAGTAGAGGGGAGAAACACAAGAAGTTCAGTTTTGGAGAGATTTAGATTCAGATAGAGGGAGGACATGATGTTAGAGACAGCAGACTGACAATCCTTGGCATTTTCAATTAGGGTAGGGGTGAGGTCAGGGGAAGAAGTGTATAATTGGATGTCATCAGCATAGAAATGCTACTGGAACCCAAATCTGCTGATTTGCTTGCCCCATAGGGCCAGTGTATAGAGAGAAGAGGAGAGGGCCTAGGACTGAGCCCTGCGGTACCCTGATAGTAAGGGGACAAGGAGAGGAAGAGGAGCTGGCAAAAGATACAGTGAAGGAGTGATTAGAGAGGTAGGAGGAGAACCAGGAGAGGACTGAGTCCTTGAGGGCTATAGAGCGGAGCATAGTGAGGCGGAGCTGGTGATCCACAGTGTCAAATGTGGCAGAGAGATCCAGGAGAATCAGCAGGGAGCAATGACCTTTCGATTTAGCTGTTATTAGCTCATTAGAGACTTTAGTGAGGGCAGATTCAGTGGAGTGAAAAGCCCCTGTCACACACAGCGATCTCGCTAGCGAGATCGCTGCTGAGTCACAAGTTTTGTGACACAACAGCGATCTCACCAGCGAGCTCGCTGTGTGTGACAGCTATCAGCGACCGGCCCCCTGCCGGTTATCGCGGATCGTTTCTTAAAGGTCAGGACTTTTTTTGGGTCATTGGTCTCCCGCTGGCCAGCATGCAATGCTGCGTGTGACAGGCAGGAGAGCAACGACCAGCGATCAGCGCGCTGGTAAACAAGGTAATCGTCGGGCTTCTAAGCAGCGCGCGGTGCTTAGAAACCCGAAGTGTACCTTAGTTACCAGCGCTCTGATGCAGGGAGCTGGTAACCAAGGTACACATCGAGTTTCTAAGTGACACGTGCCGCTTAGAAACCCGATGTGTACCTTAGTTACCAGCTCCCTGCATCAGGGCGCTGGTAACTAACGTACACAGCGACACGCCCGCTCTGCGTCACTGGTGGTGATCGCTGGTGAAGCTGCTTGTTTGACAGCTCACCAGCGATCATGTAGCGACACACCAGCAATCCTGATATCATTGTCTGTCGGGATTGCTGGTGAGTCGCTATGTGAGATGGGGTCCTTAATAGGGGAAACTAGATTGTAAGGGGTCGAGAAGAGAGTTATCCGAGAGATAGCGGATTAGACGGGAGTGGACCAAGCATTCCAGGAGTTTAGAGATGAAGGAAAGGTTAGAGACAGGTCTGTAGTTAGCATTGCAGTTCTGGTCCAGGGATGTTTTTTTTTGTAAAGGGGTTATGATGGCATGCTTAATTGAGGAGGGAAATATACCTGAAATATACCTGAAGAAAGAGAGGTTAAATATTTTAGTCAGGTGAGTGGTGACCACTGGTGAGAGAGACTGCAGGAGATGTGAAGGAATGGGGTCACTGTTGCAGGTTGTAGGGCGAGCAGAAGTGAGGAGCTTGGAAACGTCTTCTTCTTAAACAGGCTCAATGATGTCTAGTGATCTTGAGGTGTGGCAGGGAAGGGGATCCAGGCACTGAGGAGATTGGGCTGAGATATCCTGATGGATGTGGTTGATTTTTTCTAGGAAATAAGTGGCCAGATCCTCACTGCTGAGGTTGGTGATGGGGGCCTGTACTTTAGGTTTCAGGAGGGAGTTTAAGGTTTCAAAAAGTCATTTTGGGTTGTTGGATAGTGAGGTGCTGAGGGTGGTGAAGCAGGATTGTTTGGCCAGATGAAGGGCAGAGTTATAGGTTTTGAGCATGAACTTATAATGGATGAAGACTTCTGTTAAGAGAGATTTTCTCCACTGCCGCTCTGCACACCTTGAGCAGTGCTGAAGAAAGCATGTTTGCACTGTGTGCCAGGGCTGCCACTGTCTGTGGCGGGTCTTTCTGCATGTAGAATGTGCTGCTTCATCTAGGGCATTCTTCAGTGTATTATTGAAGTGTGACAATGCTAAGTCTGGACAAGAGAGGGAGGAGATGGGGCTAAAGGTGTGTGGAGATTGTCCATAAGCTGCTGGGTATTAATGGTACGTGTATTCCGATAAGTGTGGTAAGTGGGGGTGTCCCGGGTGAGGAGACAATACTTGACAGAGAAGGAAAGAAGGTTGTGGTCTGAGATCGGGAGAGGGGAGTTAGCAAAGTCATGCAGCGAGCCAGGACAGGAGAAAACCAGGTCCAGAATATTCCCGTCCTCATGTGTAGGAGAATTAGTAAACTGTGAGAGGCCGAATGAAGAAGTTAGGGAAAGAAGAGGTGAGGCAGATTGGGAGAGGGGATCATTGATGGGGATGTAAAAGTCTCCCATGATGAGGGTGGGGATGTTACAAGATAGAAAGTGAGTAAGCCAGGTGGTGAAGTGGTCTAGAAACTGGCGGGAGGAGTCGGCAGGGCGATAAACAACCGCCACTCATAAGGTGAAGTGCTTAAAGAGTCTGATGGCGTGGACTTCAAAGGAAGGAAATGTAAATGAGGGAACTGGGGGGATGACCTGGAAAGCACATTGTGATGAAAGAAGCAAACCAACACCTCCACCCTGTCTGTTCTCAGGTCTGGCGGTATGTGAAAATTTCAGCCCACCAAATGAGAGAGCGGCAGCAGTGGTGGTGTCTGATTGCTGGATCCAGGTTTCTGTAATAGCCAGAAGGTTATGGGAATTAGAGAGGAACAAATTGTGAATGCAAGTTAGTTTGTTACACACAGACCATGCATTCCAGAGAACACACTGGAAAGCGATAGGAGAAGGCATGCACTGAATGTTAATAAGATTAGCAGGGTTTCTATATGCAGCTGGAGGAGAGTAATGTATGCTGGTGGAGGGAGGCCCAGGGTTGGGAGAGATGTCGCATGCAACTAGTAAAAGGAGAAAAAACAGAAAGAGCAGGTGGCGGGATGATTTGTATTAACGGTTTGAGTGCTGCATGGAGGTATTGGATGGTTTGGAGTGGGTAAGAAATGTCAGTAGAGCCTCAGAGTTATACATGGGAGAGGGGAGAAGGGAGGGATTGATATGGAGAGAGTGCACAGAATGTGTCAAAGGGCAGGTGAGTTGTGAGAAAGCAGAAGCAAAAACAAATAAGCAGCAGATTGATATGATCAATGCATAATGTAGTACGACTGACCAAGAAGCATGTTTGCATGAAAAACTTATGCACCTTACCTGTCTCCTGCCCTGTCCAACTGCCACTGTCTAACTGCCAAGCACTTTATCCTGTTGCACTTAATATCTGTTGCACGCGTGACCCCGCACGAGTGCTATCCCAGCCAGAGCAAGGTAAAAAAAATACAATTTCTGTAACTTTTAGTAGTTGTATTGCAAGCACATGTGAAAGAGCTCAAAGTAAACACAACCAGAATAAGTTGGGCAAAAATGATATACTTCTTTGAAAAGCCGTTTACTATATAAGAGACAAACCTGTTTAGACCATGGTACCTAAAGATATGGTGCATGATCTAGAGCTTTAAACCTAAGCCAATTAAAATGTATTGCATGGGTTTAAAGCATCTGTTCCAGTGGTAACTTTTACACTTATAAGACTGGAACTACTCAGTGTATGTACAAGAAGCTTTTCTTAGCATATACTGTATGCTCAAATGACAGTTTGATCAAACTTTGATCAGCATATTATGATATGATTCTCTTGTTTGTGATCAAACTTGGACATGCATTAATTTTTTCCTCAGACAGACTTTGTCAGGGGAAAACTTCAAACATGTGTGTGTCCCCATAGACTTACATGAGTGCATTTTGATGTTTTGTCAAATCTCACTGAGACCAAATATAGTCATCCGCATGAGCCCTAATGCATCTATCTTGTGTGTTTAGGCAATCAAAAAAAAGATGTAGTCAATATGTATGCAAAGTCCACTTGACAGTCCTTTCCAGGCCAGATTTTTCAAATCCGACAGGTAACTCTTTATAGAAAATGAAGCTTTTGGGGATCTAGAGAGCCAAAACATAGGCTAAAACCCAAAAGGAGGAGGACACTGAAACAACTGGTGGTGCTTACCTAGAGCATTTGTGTGAGACACAACTACCGGATGAGCAAAAATACCAGCTGCTGCAGTCGTATTGCTGGGGGTAGGTATCCACCAAAAGGTATTAATTAGAGTTGATGATTCACGTTTAGTGATTGGCAGGTTTGGCCAATCATTTAAAAAAGTTCAGTTCGGGTACAAAAACAGCACCCGAACTCAAACCCAAACATTCATTGTTTGCCATACTGTCATCTGGGTGACAGCACGACAAACATGGGCTGTAATCGGTGGTAGGATTGTTATCGCTGGTCAGAGCACTGCTGTTCCCATGCTGTCAGATAACTGTACGTAAGCCATCAATTGTGATTGATGATAAAAAGGTTACTGCTGGTCACATGCATTGGCTGATGAGAGTACTACTGTACATCTGCTGTCGCTGACAGAAGCGAGAGCAGGCAAGACTGATGAGAGTATTCATCAGCCGGTGCCTGTGCTTTCAATAAATAAATAAATGCATGGATTCCCCTCTATTTTTATTAACCAGCACAGGCAAAACTGACAGCTGGGGGCTGCTACCCCCCAGCTATCAGCTTTATTATTGCTGGTTATCAAGAATAGAGTAGCCCCACTCCATTTTTTAATTATTTAAAAAATGGTGTGTGTATCCCCATTTTTATCAACCAGCCTAGCTAAAACAGATAGCTAATGGCTGGTATTTTCCCCATCTCAAAAATAGCAGCCTGCATAAGCCCAAGGAACAGCACATATATTGGATGTGCCATTTCTGTAGCTTTGCCCAACTATTCCCACTTGCCTGGGCAATGGCAAGTGGGGTAATAGGTTTGGGCTTAATTTCAGCTGTTTTATGTAGCACAGGGGTTAGAAATGGAGAGATGTTTATAAGACACCCTCATTAGTCCATAGTTTGTAAAAAATCCCACCCAGAATAAAGTTCTCTATTTGAAATAAAGATACTGACACCTCTTTTTGAAATAAAAATAAAAAAAGCAAATTTACACTCACCTTTACGCCATTCCATTGATGACCTTGTCACCTGTAAAAGACAAAAAATAAAACACTGGGGCTCCCGAGGAAGCTCATGCAAAACACACATAAGGACTGAGTTTGGAGTCACACTGGGATCCATATGGGTAAGGATCATTCCTGAACGAGCCAATACACTTTTGGAATTTTAAAGGCGTATTTACACATTTATCCTACTTGAGTCTGTTTTTCAGGAACATGATTACCCCTATCCTTTTACTATAATGACTTGTGTTGTCTCCCAGACTCACTCTGCCTGAGTCTTTCACCATCTACCTTTGCTCTGTGCTACTATTAATTCTGTTGGAAAAATATTTAACTAAGGGCTCATACTCACTTGCGAGAGACTCGCACGATTATCATGCGAGTCTCTCACATGAAAACCCGGCACTACCGCCGAAACTGGGACCGGAGCGTGCAGCTACATAGAAATACATGTAGCCTCATGCTCCGGTCCGAGTGCTGGCAGCAGTGCCAGGTTTACATGTGAGAGACTCGCACGAGAATATGAGCCCTTAATGTTGTTGTATTAAGTAGTAAATATTAAGACTTTTTTGTATTCTTTATAGACAGATTTTTTAACTGCATCTTTCTAAGTTTTCATGCAAGTGGGAAGAACTTGGTACATCTAATTCTGAGCCAATCTTTTCTGAGGTGGCTGCGGGCTGCTATTTTCACACTGGGAAGGGCCAATATCCATGGCCCCTTCCCAGTTTGAGAATACCGGTCACCAGCTGTCTGCTTTAGCTTGGCTGATTGTTATAAATGGGGGGACCCACACATCGTTTTTTTAAATTATTTATTTAAATAATTTAAAAAAACGACGTGGGACCTCTGTATTCTTGATAACCATCCATGATAAAGCTGACAGTTGGGAGTTACAGTCCGCATCCATCAGTTTTGCCTGCACTGGTTATCAAAAATAGAAGGGAACCCACAATTTTTTTTTCTATTTATTTATAGCACAGGCACCAGCTGATGAATATTCTCTTACTCTCACTGCAATCAACAACAGCAGGCGTATGCTGATGAGGTAGTAACATTTTTACCACCAGTCACAGCTACTGGCTTACATACTGTCATCTGACAGTTTAGGAACTGGAATGGTAACAATCTTACTCAGGTGACAGCTTAGGGAACAACTGATATTCAGGGTGCCGAATGCAAAGAGTAACACATATTTCCTGGAAAAGTCCATGTTCAGGGTCACTACACGGACACTAGATGTTTGGTATGGGTTCGCCTATCACTATTCACATTTATAGTAGTCTGTGCTACTGGAGAAAAGGTCTTTTGACATATTGGAGTTAAAGGTTTTCATTGCCACAAGACATTTCAATGCCCTATACCAGCATCTTTATCCAATGGAAAAAAAAATGTATTTTTTATAGTCCCAATGGTCGCAAAACACAATGTGGCAATTGAAGCTTGAACTCCACTATATCAAGAGAACTGTATTATTCCAGCAGAATAGCATACAGTAAATTTTAATTGCCCCCACTGGCCATGTGTCACTTTATATGGTAATTAATTTGGAATGTTTCTACATTTTGCAGTGATTCTGCGATTTCTTCATGATACTTTCTATGTTTTGATAGTTACATTTTGTTTTACTAAAATTAAATTTAAGCTACAATTTTTTCATTTTCATGAGATATATTTTAGAAAAGTAACACTACATTTTGTTATGTAATTTCTCCTGAATGCTGCAACACAACATATTTGGTAGGAAACTAATGCTTGGGCACATGGCAGGGTTTGAAAAAGAAGAGTGTTCTTTTATTTTGGACTGAAATAGATTGTGAAGAAACAAGAAATATGCAGTGAAGAGTCAGATGATTAAAACTTTAGAATTTATTTAGACCTCATAAAATGATAGCGGTTCCTCCTGTGGTCATAGACAATGTGTTACGGCAACGCCTTACTCATGGTTATTCCAAAATGGAGTGAATACCGGCTTAAGTATAAACATACATGGAACCGTATGTTATTGCTGACAAATGGTATCACATTAACAATCAAGACAAACATGTGTACATAAATTCGCAAGAATACTGGGACCAACATTAACCCTAGAATATCTAGGAAATTTCCAAATCGTATTTTTTTTTCAGACTTGAAAGTGTCCTAGACATGCTAGGATTAATGTCAGTCTCAGTTTCCTTGCGAATTTGAAAACACATGTGTCTTGATTGTTAATGTGATACCATTGGTCAGAAATAACATGTGGTTTCATGTATGTTTTTGCTTAAGTTGATATTCACTCTATTTTGGCATTGCCATAAATAAGGTGTGGATAAAATGAATTGGTTAGAGACCACTGGATGAACTGCTAGCATTTTATGTCTAAATGAATTCTGAAGTATTATTCATCTGAATCTTCGCTGAAGATTTCTTGTTTTTTTGCTGTCTGAGGCAAAGTTCACATGTAGCGGAATTCTCGCGGAAGTTACCGCGAGAATTCCGGAATTCCATTCCACGGGAAAATCGCATTTTAAATTCCTGTGATTTTGCGGCTGAAAAACTAGTGATTTGCAAAAGTAATTAGCTTGCAGAATGCTAGCGTTTTCCAAGCGATCTGGAGCATCGCTTGGAGAACTGATTGACAGGTTGGTCACACTCGTAAAACACAAGTTTGTGTGACCAAGTGTGACCAACTTTTTATTACTGATGCTGCCTATGCAGCATCAGTAGTAAAAGATAGGATGTAAAAAATAATAAAAAAAATAAAAAATATTGTTATTCTCACCCTCCGGCATCAAAAGCAGCCTTCCCACCTCTCTCCACGCTCCCAGCATCTTCCAGTCCCAGTAATCCTGTAATCCTTTGCGCAAATGACCGCGAGACATTGCGCTCCCGCGACGTCATCACGAATGACCGCGAGACGTCATGCTCCCGCGAGACCGCGACGTCATCGCGATCATTCTCGCAAGGGATTACTGGGACCGGAAGATGCCGGGAGTGTGGAGAGAGGCAGGTAGGCTGTGCAGGATGCAGGAAGGTGAGAATAACAATATTTTTTATTTTAATTCTATTTTTTACAGGGATATGGTACCCACAGCCCGGAGGACAGTCTCTTCTCCTCCGGACCTTGTGAACCATCTGCAAATGTTCTGCTTACTTTTCGCAAGGTGGGCACATCCAAATGCGGAAAGTAAGCAAAGCAATGCATTCCTATGTGGGCGGAATCACCGCAATTCCGCTAAATTAATGAGCATGCTGCGTTTTTTACCTCAAAGTGATTCCGCCTTGGAAAAAACCGCAACATTAGCACAACATTGCAGAATCCCATAGGATTGCATGGGATGCTTATTTTTCGCATTTTCGCGTCAAAATCGCAAGTTTAAAACCGCAGCGAAAACGCTAAAAAACCGACGTGTGAACGCAGCCTGATAACTGCACCTGGTCGTGGATGGCTCCATATGGACATCAATTACAGGGCACCTGAAATGCCAAAATAGCAAATAATCATCAAGTTACCCAATTTAAGAAACAACATGCTTCATCTAAAGGTAAACGTGTTATGAGAATTTTGATACCACAGAATTTTTTAACTTGAAAAATTGTATTTTTAACATTAGAATGTTGCCTTCACCCTAACATTTCAAAATATAATCATCAATTTTTTACACAGTTTCTCCCAGCTTTGGCAGTATATACCACATTTAGAGGTAAATTACTGTTTAAGGCTGGTTTCACACTTGCGTTTTTTTTTGCGGGATTTTAGCGCTAAAAAACGCATGAGATTTTTTTTCCTATACTTTGCATGGGATGCGCTTATGTGCGCATACACATGCGTTTGTATGCGTTTTTCCGCGCATGCGTTTTTTTGCGGTATGCGCTCGGGCACACAAAATGCATCCTGTTGCATTTTTTGAGCGTCCGACTTGCCTCAAAAAAACGCATGCGCACGCAATGCGTTTTTTTACAGCAAGACACCCATTATAAGTCTATGGGTGCGCATTGGCATGCTTATGTATGCGTTTTTTTGCGCATGCGTTTTTTTTTTTACCATAGGTGGACAATGGAATTTAGGGGTTTGGGTTAGAGTTAGGGTTAGTTAAGGGGGTTTAGGGCTAGGGTTAGGGTTAGCTAGGGTTTAGGGTTAGGGTCAGGGTTAGGGTCAGGGTTAGGGTTAGGGTCAGGGTCAGTAAAGTCATGGTTTGGGTTAGTGTGAGGGGCCAACTAATGTTGGAAAAAAACGCAAACGCGGTAAAAACGCACTAAAAACGCATACAAACGCATAAAAACACTGCGTTTTTTTCATGCATGCTCATAAAAATGCTTGAAAAAAACGCAGCATTTGTATGAGTTTGTATGCGTTTTTTCTATGCTTTTTTTGCGCTAAAAACGCGCTGGAAAAAAAAGCAAGTGTGAAATTAGCCTAACCTCTTTACATTTTGCCTAGAATGAATTTTGAATGCAGATTTTAATGGAAAAGTATGTGGATGCTATTGAACCCCCCCCCCCAAAGATCAAAGATAAACCTATTTTGGAAATTATACTCCTCTGGGAATTTCTCTACAACAGTAGTGACTATTTTGACCCCACAAGGCTTTTCCTGGGAAAACGCATGAAGTGGATTTTGCAGAGTGAAAATTAGAAATATTCAGTTTTCTGCCAAATAGATTGTTCCTAGCTATTGGAATATTGTGTTACTGGAGACTTGTTCCCTGTAAATTGCTTAGTATTTTCTCTCTGCTACAGTAATGCTAAAAACAGGGAAGCTCACCATGTGGTATAAATGATAGGGACTTAGACTACTGAAATTCCAGAAGTTTAATTTTTTAGAGTCTTGTCTCTGTAGGTTGTAATAGGTGGTGGACCCGTGTAATTATTAATAGATGCATGATCACAATTAGAAATGAGCGACTTTGCCTTTTTTCGGATCGAGTCGGGTTTCATGAAACCCGACTTTCTCAAAAGTCGGGTAGAACGCAATCGGCCGATTATCGTGAAAAGTCAAAGGCCGACTGAAACACAAAACCCAATGCAAGTCAATGGGGAACCAAGGTCGGCAGGGAGTGGAGGACAGGAAACACACCTACAGTGCCCATTTTAATGCCAAAAACATCAATTCTTATTCCTTAAGCTTGTCAACCATAATTTACTTTATAATAAGAGTTAGGCATTGAAAACTGGAGGTTATTTGGCTAAAGTTGTGGGGGGGTAGGGCTGGCTCCAGATTTTTGTGGGCCCTGGGCCAAAGAGTGTCACTGGGCTCCTTTAACACATGCAACAATTCATGATCCTCTGATACGGCAGAGAAATAGCGGTATAGTACAATGAAATATATTTCACTTCTTACATCTCATGACTGATATCCAATTTAAATTCTCCAATAGCTCCAAAAACAGACAGTATATTACTCCATACAGTATTATGGGCACTGCATAGTGCACTATACAGAGTAATGAGGCCCATATATTTCTCCATACAGAATCATTGGTCCCATATAATGTTTGAAACAGTATATGATGAGCTCCACATAATGCTACAATATATGTTGGTCCCCATGGATGAAGCTCCACTGTGTTATGGGCCCAAATAATGCTCCATATATAATGGGCCCCATTTCTAATGCTCCAGTGTATAATGGGCCCTGTAAATGCTGCTCCAGTGTCTGATGTCCACCTTTGGAATGCTCCAGTGTATGGTGGGCCTCATATATCATTCTCCAGAGTATAGTGCTCCCCAAAAATTGCTGTCCCAACATTGAAAACAATTAAATAAGTCTCCTGGCTAGGGAATCCCTGTACTTTTCTGGACTCCTTGTCGTCCCCATCTTCCATCTCACTGCACTTGGACTGTTTAGACAGAGGTCATACAGACGTGATGTCATCGCGCTCTCTGACCAGAATGTCACTGTCAGGAAACGTGGAAGACGTCATGGCGGTGGAGCAGGGAGAGGTAAGTATTTCAACTTTGCAAGTGCTGATCCTGAGCAAGCAGGGGGGGCCCACTCGTTGGCGATGGCACTGCACAGGGCCCCTCATAGTACGGCGGTGTGTCTGATGGCGGGTGTGCACCCCCACCATCAGAGACACTTGATTGTACTATGAGGGACCCTGTGCCAGTGCCATTGCCCAAGAGTGGGCCCACCCACCTGTCCAGGGCAATGGCATTCACACGGTTGCGTGCGCCAGGTGGTGACCCCTGCCCTGTGGGGGGAGGCAACCCAGTTAGGGAGGTGGAAAAATTGGCATATGTTGATGTTGGACATTCAGCAGCTGCAAATGGAGTAATTGGAGAAGTCCGCGGAAGAGGAGAACAAAAGCGAGCCATTTTTCTGGCAACCTACGTGTCAGCAGGGGAGGGTGGGACAAAATCCTTTGAAACCCATGCATGGTTAATTTAATGAAGGTTAGATCATCAACATTTTGGGTCGACAGACGGGTCCTTTTTTCTGTCAGGACTGATCCAGCAGCACTGAAGACTCTTTCAGATAACACACTATAGCAGCAGGGCAAACGAACTCCTGTAAGGCATAGTGTGCCAATTCAGGCCAGGTGTCAAGTTTACTGGCCCAATAGTCAAATGGGAATGACCGGTGAGGGAGAACATCGATATGGGAGGAGAAGTAGTTTGTTACTATAGTTGACAATTGCAGTCTCCTGTCACTTTCAATCGATGCAGTATTACCAGTCGTGTGAGCGGTACTTGAAATATCAGTCCACAACATGGTCATGAAACCCCTGAGTCCAATGCCACTTTGGCTGTGTGCACCATGAACACCTCTTCCATGTTGCCCCCTACGGCACGTTGGAGAAACATCACCGCTGCTCTGTGCTGGGAATGCCTCAAACAAATGGTTTACCAGAGTTGCTTGTTTGTTAGCCAATATTAGCTCTAGGTTCTCCTGTGGCATGATGTTTTGGAATTTGCCTTTATAGCGTGGATCCAGGATGCTGGCCAACCAGTAGGAATCATCTTTCATCATTTTGGCTATGCGGGGGTCCCTTTTTAGGATCTGCAAGGCATAATCAGACATGTGGGCCAATGTTCCATGTGTCAATGATGCACTGCGAGTGCTGGGTGGAGGAGCACTTTCTGGCAAATCAACATCCCTCCAGTCACGCACAAACCCTGTACCTGACCTTGCTACGCCAATATTTTTTCTTGACCCCTAAGAAGCATCCTCCTCCCCAAAATAATCATCCCCATCATCCTCCTCCTACTCTTCCTCTTCTTCCTCCACCTAGTCCACGAGACTTCCCTGAGCAGACAATGGCTGACTGTCATCAAGGCTTCCCTCCTCCTCTTCCTCCTCGACTGCAGACGCCTGCTCCTTAATGTGCGTCAAAGTTTGCATGAGCAGACGCATAAATGGGATGCTCATGCTTATGATGGCGTCGTCTGCGCTTACCAGCCATGTGCATTCCTCAAAACACTGAAGGACTTTACAGAGGTCTTTCAGGTTTGACCACTGCACCAGACAACTCCATGTCTGCCCACAAACTGCCTGACCATGTATCCTCTCACAAATGAATTACAGCCTGCCTCTGTTCACACAGCCTCTGAACCAGGGTGGAGTTCCACCTTGTTGCAACGTCGATAATTAGGCGGTGCTTGGGAAGGTGGAGCAATCGCTGCAGCTTCTGCATACGACTGGAGTGTACGGGCGACCGGCGGATGTGCGAGCACAGTCTTCGCACCTTATGGAGCAGGGGTGTTAACTCTGGATAATTATTGAGGAAGCACTGCACCACCAGGTTCAAGGTGTGAGCCAGGCAAGGTATGTGTCTGAGTTTTGAAACGGCTATGGCTGCCACAAAATTCCGGCCATTATCACTAACTACCTTGCCTGCCTCAAGATGTAGACTGCACAGCCATGACTCAGCTTGTCGCTGCAAGTAGTCGGCCATTACCTCCGTGGTGTGTCTGTTGTCGCCCAAACACATCATCTTCAACACAGCCTGGTGATGCTTACCACTAGCTGTTTGATAGTGGGACACCTCGTGTGCAACACTGGCAGCTGCGGATGGAGTGCTCGTGTGACTGCGCTCTGTGGATGAGCTTTCGCTTCTGGAGGAGGAGGAGGAGGATCGAACGCCTACAGCCAACTGTTTCCTATACCGTGGGCTAGGCAGCACTGTCCCACCGCTGCTTTCCCCTGTGGACCCTGCATCCACCACTTTAACCCAGTGCGCAGTGATGGACACGTAATGGCCCTGGCCATGCCTACTGGACCAGGCATCAGTTGCGAGGTGCACCTTTACACTCACTGATTGCTTGAGTGCATGGACAATGCGGTCATTCACATGCACATGGAGGGCTGGGATAGCTTTTTGCGAAAAGAAGTGCCGACTGGGTAGGTCATAGCGTGGTACCGCGTAGGCCATGAGCCGCGGAAAGCTTTGCTTTCAACCAACCGATAGGGCATCATCTCTAACGAGATTATTTGGCAATGTGGGCATTCAAAGCTAGTGTACGCGGAGGAGAGGATGAGTTCTTTCTTGTCCTACTCAGAGTCTCTGGTAGGGTGAGCTGGACTTGAGAGTTGCATATGGTGGAACTAGCGGTGGACATGGCGGACTGATAGAGGGTTGGTGATGGTGTTGGTGGTGTTGCTGATGGCCTAGATTCAGTCTTTCATAGTAATAGCATTGTGATTCCATGACTGCTTTGCCCTTGCGACGACACCTCGACATTTTCTGCTGGTGGTGTGCTAACCGGTGGACTTACAGTGGGGGAAGCGATGTAGCATTGCTGACTACCTTCATTCGGAGCAGGTGCACATGTGGTACGTGAGGTTTGGTAGTCCGTCCACACTTGCAAGTGCATGGTGGTTAACTGTCTAAGCATGCAACTGGTATTGAAATTTCTCAGACTTTTCCCTCGGCTAAAGGTCTTTGCACACTTCTTACAGATAACTCTTGCCTAATCATTAGGATTTTGGTCAAAAAAGTGCCACACTGCACTCTTCCTACTATGGAAGACATTTTGAGGCCTTGCACGCTGTGCTAATTTGACTGTCTGGTAAAGCTGTCCTGCAACTCTTTTGGTTTTTGTAACTCGTTTTTGGACTGCTACGGTCCTGCCAGATAACAGCTGTTCCGATGTCATTGCCTGCTGCGGATCCTCCTCCTCCTCTTCTGAGCTATTTTTTGCAGTGGCAGCCTCTTCCCCCAATTGGATACCAAGCTGGGTCAACAAATGGGTCATCCATCACCTCCTCTTCAATTTCATGTGCACCTTCCTCTGTGTCACCGTGTAAGGTGGTATAGTATGCGGGAAGGGGCACCTGAGTTTCATCAGGGTCTGATTCTGCCTCAGTACACTGCGAGGACAATGTAGTGCTCTGAGTGAATGTACCGGCAGAAAAATCTAGCAGTGGCTGTGCATCAGTGCACTCAATGTCAGATTCATCTTGGACTGGGGAATTCACGATTTAACTTGATAACCCAGGCATGGTATGTGAAAAGAGCTCCATGGAGTAATCTGTAGTGTGGCCTGCCGCATCCTTCAATTTTGGCAGGGGTGAAGGACACAAGGAAAGGTGTTGTTCCTGACAAGGAGCCTCCAATGACGACTCAGTGTTTTTATTTTTTGAAACTTCAGAAGAGGAGGTGAGAGAACTGGAGGCTGTGTCAGCAATGTAAGCCAAAATTTTTTCCTGAAGCTCCGGCTTTAAAAGCGGTTTACCTACTCCCAGAAATGGGAGCCTTCGAGGCCTTGTGGAGCCAGACGATGATGCAGGCTCAACACCTCCTGCCTTAGATGCTATTGTGCTTTTGCCACTACCAACAAATGCACCACCAACACCACCACCATCAGGACCAGCTGGCAACCCCCGCCCACTTCCATGGCTTCTTCCACCATACTTCCTGATTTTTGTGAAAATATACCCAAAATACCACCAGCTATATGGTACTGTAAAACAAGGTAGAAGGTGTATATAGTATTGGTGAGAATATAAATCTCACTAGAGATTTGAGGACGCTGAACTAGTATCTAAGGCCCAGTAGAGATTACACCTCAATGTAACAGGCTGAAATTGGATGGTGTATGACAAGGTGGAGGGTGTTGTGAGTTCATTCTCTGGTTCACCAGTTGTGAGTTCCCCTTCTGGACTCCCTCTGGTGGTGATGGGAGGTGGTGCGGCTGGTTTGATCGGTGTAGATCTGCCAACTGAGAATGAGGATGACGATTGGATCTCAGGATTCTCAGATTAGATTTAAGACAGCCAACGCCCTATTCAGTTGCTGGTGATTCCTTCTGGCTTGTCAGCTCTTGGTTTTCAGCTCTGTTCCAGTCATCTAAAGCTAAGTTTTTCTGCTAATGTTAACACTTGATTTTGTTGGTCTATTCAGTTTTTTGTGTGGTCTGCCAGCCCCAGCTGGAGGCTGAGCTGAATTTCCACTTTTATCTATCAGTATTTTGCCAATTGGCTTTTTGTCCCTTACTAGTTCGGTCTCTTTTTGCTCGGTCTCAGAATATTTCAGAGTGCTGATATAGTGGGAGAAGTCTAGTGACTTCAGGGTTAATTTTGCTATCAGAATTGTTGGACATTATTTTTGTAGGGTTTTTTGCAGGTTGCAGACAATGTCTTCCCTTTCCTTTCCTGTCTAGTTAGTTTTGGCCCTATCATTTGCTCAGCCTATTTTCCTGCCTGTGTTTGTGCCTTCATCTTGTTTCACCGTCAATACATGTGTGGGGGCTATCTATTCCTTTGGGGTCTGCTCTGGGGCAGTTAGTTTTCCCTTTCCTTGCTTTAGGCTTATGTAGTCCTCTGGCCGTGACGAGGCGTCTAGGTTCATCGTAGGCACGCTCCACGGCTACTGCTAGTTGTGTGGTAAGATCAGGGATCTGCAACCTGCATAGTTACCAACCACTCTGGTTTTCTGTGGCTTAGCTTGTTTTGCTTTTTTCTCCTCGGTGACCCATTCATAACAGGTGGGTGTATATAGTATTGATGAGAAATTGGATCTCACTAGAGGACGCTGAACTAGTATCTCAGGGCCAGTAGAGATTACACCTCAATGTAACAGGGCGGAAATTGGATGGTGTATGACAAGGAGGAGGGTGTATATAGTATTGGTAAGAATTTGAATCTCACTAGAGATTTGAGGATGCTGAACTAGTATCTCAGGCCCAGTAGAGATTACACCTCAATGTAACAGGCTGAAATTGGATGGTGTATGACAAGGCGGAGGGTGTATATAGTATTGGAGAGAATTTGAATCTCACTAGAGATTTGAGGATGCTGAACTAGTATCTCAGGGCCAGTAGAGATTACACCTCAATGTAACAGGCTGAAATTGGATGGTGTATGACAAGGTGGAGGGAGTATATAGTATTGGTGAGAATTTGAATCTCACTAGAGATTTGAGGACACTGAAGTAGTATCTCAGGGCCAGTAGTGATTACACCTCAATGTAAAAGGCTGAAATTGGATGGTGTATGACAAGGTGGAGGGTGTATATAGTATTGGTGAGAATTTGAATCTCACTAGAGGTTTAAGGGCACTGAACTAGTATTTCAGGGCCAGTAGAGATTACACCTCAATGTAACAGGCTGAAATTGGATGGTGTATGACAAGGTGGAGGGTGTATATAGTATTGATGAGAATTTGAATCTCACTTGAGATTTGAGGACGCTGACAATGATGCTCTCAGTCCAAGTATGGACACAGGCAGCCTAATAAGCATGACTGCTGCACACAAAGGGGTGGAAAAATGAACGCTTGGTAGCTGTGCAGAAAAGAGGAAGAAAAGTATTTTTGCTTTTAAAAAAGCAGTTTGCACAGCAGTGTGCAAACAGCAATGCAGCTATCAGGGAGCCTTATAAGACAGCCTAATAACAAACAGAGCTGATGCACAAAAATATAGCCTCCCCTGTCACTGCACACAAAGTGTTGTGTTGTACAGTGGAAATCGCTAACAGCTGAAGCAGTTTTTTGGTTCTTCTTCCCTGCCTAGCGCTCTCCCTTATTCTGAATCAGCAGCAGCAACCTCTCCCTAATGCTAAGATCGGCTGAAGTAAAATGGCGGTCGGCGTGCACGCCCTTTTATAGCCCCTGTGACGCCACACAAAGCCAGCCAATCACTTGCATGCCCTTCTCAAAGATGGTGGTGACCGATGCCTATGTCATCGCATTGCCCACAGTGTGCATCCTCCATCATTGGCTGAAAAAGGGCGCTGGAAGCATCATTTGAAACTCAACTTTGGCGCTCTGGTCGCCGACCTCGTGGCCGACCTCACGCTTCGTTTCATGAAACCCCACTTCAGCGAAAGTCACCGAGTTTTGAATTTGACAGACCCATATCGCTCAACTCTAGTCACAATGCAACATAGTGAACATCATGTCAGCCTTTTGATAACCATGCAATGACAGTCAGGGTTTATACTGACATCCTTCTGATATTCTTTTTACAAAGCATAGATTGGGAGCTCCTTCCTCCTTTTATCAAAGTCCTTAAAAGATGAGGGCACAGTATCATTTAGGCTGTGTGCCCACGTTGCATTTTTTTAAGCGTTTTTGAAGTGTTTGTGCCGGATCAGATGCTTCAGAAACGCTTAAAATAAGCATGCCATTAATTTTAATGCATTTTGGCCTTTTTGTGCCAGTTGATGCGTTTTTTTCAGCATAGGAAATGCTTAGTGGCTAAAAACGCAGCATGCTCATTATTTTCCGCTTCAGTCTGTGTTTTTAGCTGTTTCCTATGAGTCCAGAAGACGCGCAGAAAAAACGCATAAAAAACGAGCGTTTTTTGTGCAAAAAACACTCAAACGCATGGAAAAAAACACGCGTTTTCCGGGAAGAAGTCCGGTTTTGTATCAGGTTTTAAATGCTAATGTGGGCACATAACCTGAATGGGGTAAACTGCTGAGATTGGTACTATCTTAGATCCAAGCCATTGTAATAGGGGCCCTAATAAGCATAAATTTTTAAAGAGCAAATCTGGATTATTCAAAGCAATTTTGATGTCATAAATCTCACTTCTTATTAGATAAATTAGGCTAAACTGATTTTGTCTTAACACGCTAACTTGCTCATATTCTGTCATAATATTCATTGAAAAAAATTATGAAAGCAGTTTTCTCATCTGGAAAGGGTAAAAATGCAAAGTGCATATGAAAACAAGAATGTAGAAACTTTTAGTTTTATATTTTACATCTTGTTGCTTATGTTATGGGCCACCAATGTAATATCTCAGTGGTGGCAAATATCTAAGACAAGAAAGGCAGCATGCAATCTCTTTGAAATTAGTGTGCTCTGATGTTGGGGGGTTTTGCCTCTGCACTTGTCCAAAGCTGCAGACGCAAATATAACTCTGCTTGCAGCATTGAAGAGCGCAGAGTTCAGACCAATGGTTCAACCATGCTGCTGGTCCTAATTGTCCATCATCAAGAGAGCATGCCCTCAGCAAGCAGGAAGTGGGGGTGGTGAACGTCTGAAGATAGAAGATGAGAATAACTCTTTATTTATTTTTCAAATCAGTGTTATACTATTATCCCCGTATTATTTTTATTTTGCAGGCACCTCAGTCATTCAGGTAACTGCCATGGATGCAGATGATCCATTATATGGAAATAGTGCTAGGATAGTATACAGTATTCTTCAAGGACAACCATATTTCTCAATTGATCCAGAAACAGGTAAGTACAAAAATTAAGCTATTTTACCTGATTTGCAATTTTGCAAATATTATCTCCATCATATCTAAAAGGAGTTGTCCAACCTTGGGTATACATCTGCAATCACTCTATTTGATTGCAAACTTGTGAATGCACACAGTGCATGAACTGCACTCTGAGGTTTCTCCGGTGCGGGACCTGAGAATGGGTGAGCATGTGACCACAAGTATGCGATTTGCAAACTTCTGACCACATTATCATGTGCCAGGATCACTCAATATACAGGTGCTCTGAATGTCATAAAAAAGTTAATTTATTTCAGTTCAATACAAAAAGTGAAACCCATGTATTATATAGGGTAATTACAAACTCATCTATTTCAAGTGTTTATTACTGTTAATGTTGTTGATTATGGCTTACAGCAAATGAAAACCAAAAAGTTATTATCTCAGTAAATTAGCATAATTAACAAAAACACCTGCAAAGGCTTCCTAAGCATTTAAAAAGGTCCCTTAGTCTGTTTCAGAAGGCTCCACAATCATGGGGAAGACTGCTTACTTGACAGATGTCCAGAAGGCAGTCATTTACACACTCTACAAGGAGGGTAAACCACAAATGGTCATTGCTAAATAAGCTAGCTGTTCACAGAGTGCTGTATCCAAGTGTAGTAATGGAAAATTGAGTGGGAGGAAAAAGTGTGGTAGAAAAAGGTGCACAAGCGTAGTCCGAAATATACCCGAGGTATACTCTGGCCTAGGCCACTTTAAACCCAGGTTATTTAACACCCCCAGGGTATATTCTAGCCTGGAGGGGTATAATGTGGCCAATGCCAGAATATACCACGGGGTATACTTTGGCCTAGGCCACTTTAACTCAGGGCATAGTCTGAGATGGGATATATTCTGGCTTGTTACACCGGGATAATCACAGCCTTGAAAGGTAACTTCAATTCTCAGAGTGACAGGAGGGTCTGGGAGTATAAATTTATGACAACCTTTGACACACTCAGTTCAGGAATGAAAGTGTTGCATGGATTTATGTCTTCTTACATCAATTAAGGAATTTGCACTTCAGACCTTCTGGGGACATTACACAACACTGAACCAGACCCCAATCAGAGGGCAATAAAACTTTCACACTCCTTATCTATGAACTGTTCCAATATTTAGGTTTATCCCTCTCCCATAATGACAATTCTGCTTCACGTCACTTGTCGTATCTATTGCGTTATTTCTGTGCTGTTTTGTGTATAAATATGTGATTCTTCAGATGTTGTATTAGTCTAGCCTGATGAAGAGACCTGAGTAATCTCGAAAGCTTGCAATTTTTTGCCATTTTTTCAGCTAGCCATTAAAAGGTATCCACCACTGAGGACTCTCAATTCTAAATATTATAACATTTTTTGCACACTCATATTGATTCTTAGAGTATTTCCCATTCCTCATCCCCACTATCTTTAACAATTAGCTTGCTGTGAAAACTAAACTAATGGACTCGTTTCAGTGGGATTCATCCTATCATGAGAGAGCTTTAGAATATTCTCAATTATTTTTCAGTAAGTCTCCATATTCCCCTACTATCTCACAGTTTACTTTTGTTCCGCAATCTCCAGGATTAGTTCACACCTCATTTTGAACCTACAAAAGTATCCAAGAATACATTTCCCTAAGAACTAGTCCACTGTATAGATGTACAGTTAGATATGCTAATCATTAGCTGTTATTGTAGAAAAATATATACAGCTCTGGCAAAAGTTAAGAGACCACTGCAGTTTTATAAAAATCAGCTTCTCTACATGTCTGAAAGCCATTCCATTCCAGTATCATTTGAATTCCAACCAGAGTACACCTCATTTTACTTAATGTGCTTCTGATTAGGTGATCACCTGAACCAAATCTTATTTAGCAAAGGAAAATATTAAAAAAAAAACTTGTTGTGGTGTGAACAATCCTCTTGCAATATGACAAGCTGGATAGCAAAACAAGTGCTAGTAATATCCCAAAAGTGATAGGAATGAAAAAAATAACTTTTAACCATGCCAAAGGAGTTGAAAAGAAAAGTTTTGAAAAAGAATAACTCAATTCTGGCTTTACTAACAGAGGGATACAGTGAGTGTCATGTTGCCCCCATCCCTAAAATTTTGAAGATGGTGGTCCATTACAACAAGGTCAAGCAACAGACATTGGAGACAACAAAGCTACAGACCAGCAGAGGGTGAAAATGACTCTCCACTGACGGGGATGACCATCATCTTATTCAAATGTCACTCAGCAATAGCAGGATGACATCAAGGGACCTACAAAAAATGGCAAATGGCAGCTGGGGTGAAGAGCATGGCAAGAAAAGTTCATAACAAGCTCCTAGAGGCAGGGCTAAAGTCATGTAAAGCTAGGAAAAAGCCTTTTTAAATGAGAAGCAAAAGAAAGCCAGGCTGAAGTTTGTCAAAGACCATAAGGATTGGACCATAGAGGACTGGAGTAAGGTAATCTTCTCTGATGAGTCTAATTTTCAGCTTTGCCCAACACCTGGTCATCTAATGGGTAGACAGAGACCTGGAGAGGCGTGCAAGCCACAATGTCTTGGTGAAAGATCGGTGATGATCTGGGGATGCTTCAGCAAGGCTGGAATTGGTCAGGCTAATCATTGCAAAGGACTTATGAATCAAGCCGCATGCAAGGTTATCCAGGAAAAGCAGTTAATTCCTTCTGCTCAGGCAATGTTCCCCAACTCTGAGGACTGGTTTTTCCAGCAGGACAATGTGCCATGCCACACAGCTAGGTCAATCAATTTGTGGATGAAGGACCACCACATCAATTCTCTGTCATGGCCAGCCCAATCTCCAGAACTGAACCCTATTGAAAACCTCTGGAATGTAATGAAGAGGAAAATGGATTGTCACAAGACCTCAAACAAAGAAAAACTGCTTAAATGTTTGTACCAGGAGTGGCATAAGGTCACCCAAAAGCAATGTGAAAGACAGGGACAGGTGGATGCATGAAAGCTGTGATTAAAAATCATGGTTATTCCACAAAATATTGATTTCTGAACTCTTCCTGAGTTAAAACATTAGTTTTGTAGTTTCTAAATGATTATGAACTTGTTTTCTTAGCATTATTTGAGGCCTGCCCAAGCACTGATTTTGTTTTGTTGTTATTTTGACCATTTCTCATTTTCTGAAAATAAATATAAAATTTAGTGCTTGGAAATTAGAAGACATGTTGCCAGTAGTTTGTAGAATAAAAGAGCAATTTACATTTTACTCAAAATATACATATAAAGAGAAATATCAGACAAACTGAAAATTTTGCAGTGGTCTCTTAATTTTTACCTGAGCTGTATGTATTGCAAAGTTGCTCTGCATATTGTAATAAAATGTAGGAGATTTATTTTTTTTAAGTAAAAAATGTGCATATTGATGTATTCTAGATAAAGATGAGCAAATCACTTTGAGATAAATTTAGTAATGTTCAAATTTAGAAAATTCACTGAACCCAGCAAATTTGAACAATATGTAATTTGATTTGAGCGAATTGAGAAAAAGTCCCAACCTCATTTTAGACAATGAAGATGACTTTATTAGTCGAAGAAGATATCCATGAACTTGGGCATGACTGAGTGGACTTCTCAGTTTTGCCTTGCAGCTGTCATGTCATATTCTATTAGCCATCATAAAATATTGCACATACTTTCCTAGCCTCTATAAAATTAAGTCAAGGAATGCTCTGTAGTAACCAATTGAGGGTGAACCTACTGAGAGGATGTGGCAGCTTACAGCACAGCAATAGAAATAGTGAGCCAAAATATCTCTGAACAAATTGTACAGTTGGTGTGTGACAAAATAGTGGGAACACTGGTTACAATTACAATCCATTAACCCATAGACATGTATGTGGAGATCACTTAGATATTACTGAAGCACTGTTTGGGTTAAAGAGGTTGAAAAGGCTTGTATACAATTCTAAGTGACCTTTTCAGGGCAATTGAATACATACAATTCTTGGTAAATTTATTTAGGAAAACGCCCTAAAATTAGCTAATTCAATTTTCAAAACATTTGATCATCTCTAAGACTTGACCAGTTTATACCAAAAGAGCAACCTTTTGCTACACACTGAAATGTTTGGATTTATGGGCACATTGAGTACATACAATGCATCAAGGAGTATTTACAACGCTTACATCTGATGTCTAAAATAATAATATGAGTAAGAAAAATAGTGGTCACCAATTAATATGATAAGAAATAAACCCCCCATGATGAAGCTGCTTTAGTGCAGCGACATGTGTTGGGCAGAGCAGGTATGTGGATTTGATACATACATGTTACATTTTTGAGCAGTTTGTATTGCACTTTTTTGGTGCCAGTTCATATTATCTAGTAAGATGCATTGGACACTAATATGTTATACTCTGGTTAGGATGCATTACATTCCTAAGTGCTAGCATCTTTGGTATAATTTATTTATTTGCATACTTGTTCTGGCTACTGGTATTTTGCTTCCACCTTCTGTTCAAAAAATATTGCTGCCCATCAGGTTTAATTTACTTTCCCTTTCACTTCTAGTATGACGCCGGCATCTGACCATATATATATTAGATTGAATATGTGATGCTCATTTGATCTAGTGGAAGTCTATTGCATAGATTATTTCTTGCCTGATGGTATGATTTACTATACCATGTTTAACATTATATCAGCAACATAGGCTGTAATTCGCCCAGCACCCCTTGTTTTATGCGGTTATGGATGTGCCACATTTCATTGGCCCCTTCCCATTCCTTTTTGTACCTGTCAATTGTCTTTTGTAGTGCAACAATAAAATATTTATATTTTATTTTTTCTTCTGGACTTTTTGTCTTGTTTTTGGAGCTTTGCTCACGGTTGCTATATATATTTGCAATTAGTCCATATTTTTCTCCATTTTGCCAGCTGATATTATTATCAACATATTAATGTATCACTTTAATTGTTATGCTGACAATGGTCATTGGCATTCTAATATACTCTTTGATTGTGAGTAGAGAGCGTTTCAGAACAGAGACGAGAGATGGTGAGGCTAATTAGGGCATCATCGACGCTCACCATCTTGGTGGAGTCCTCAAAGTTTTGTACAATGGTACATATGTATGACATCCATGTCCTCTCCTGATGTGTAGAGTCTGAACTGAATACAAATGACCTTGTTGATGCTTGTAGTCAACAACTGCCCTCTTTTGCTCACCAATCTTTCCCAACATCTGCAGTGTAGAGTTCCAATGCATGGGGACATCACAGACCAGTCGTTGAGCCATAAGCTGCAAATGCTGCTGAAGCACAACAAGGATGGCAGAAGCTGTAACTGACTTTCTAAAATGGGCACACAGATCGCGTACTTTAACAAGCAGATCCGGCAGCTCTTGGTAGGTCTTGAGAAACCATTGAACCACGAGGTCAACAACATGGGTCTGGCATGGTACGTATGTGAGCTCGTCTCACGTCAGAGCCGCCACCAGGTTCCGGCCATTGCGATACATGACCATGCCTGGCTGTAGATTCAGCGGTTTCAGCCACAGATCTGCCTGCTCTTTCAGAGCTGTCCACAACTCTCCCATTAACTGCATTGTTGAGGGCAACATTTCAAGCGCAAGCTGTTGAAAAATGTGGGAATTTAGTAGTGTGGCTTGTGGGGTGTGTTGGCTGCATATTTACGCTAGCTTTCCAAGGACTGGGGTTTGGACAACTGAACACTGCGCTGGAACAAGGATGTGGATGTGCTTGCTGATGGTGCTAGCTGAGTTTGTGCAACGACAGCTCATAATTCTTCCATGGTCAATACATGAATGACATTATGATCACTGCACAAAGCTTGTAAGTCCTTTCAGAATTAATATATACATATAGATTTTCCTCCAGGTGGATGTGTGCCTTATAGCCTGTAATTTGGGAAGGTAATCTAAAGCATCACATATGCACAGAATTTAGTTTTCTACATTATAGCAATCCTAACAGTCAATATCCACCACTTTAACTAGCCTTGCCACATGACTTACAACATCCCTAGGCTTCCTATCTGAAGAGTCTATTTAAATATTACAATTCCTAGAGGAACATTGCATTGCATATAAGGCTCCTTGCACGACTTGGCTGTCTTGACTAATACAAAATTACTTAACTGAAATATATGCATTATGTGGTCTGATTCGCATTGCAGTTAGTGAAACCTTTTACAATGAATACATGGTTCAAGGTGTTTTTCAATTTTTTACAATTTAATCAAAGTTAGAGTAGTTACTTAGACTTCCTCGCATGCTTCTGTACAACCACCCAGTCTTCATTCTTTAATAAATGAAATTCCATCAAGTCATACTTTGAATTATATGGAATAAAAAACATGGCAATAAAATTATGACATTGTCTATTGTAGAGACTAACATATATATAGGTATTTTAACTGTTGAGGGAAATAACCTGTCTTATAATCTCATAGGGAGAAAGCACTGTCTTTCTGCTGGGATTGGTTCTGAATGAATATAATGCAATTGGCAGATACTCAGTCCACAGCTTCCTTGCTTGTGTAGCTATTTTCTGAATTTTTTACCTCTGTATTCCATTCAGTCTTTCAACTTTCTACTGCTCTAATGAGAACCATATTGAGGTAATTTTTACCACCAAATGTGCACCATAACAACAATTGCCAAGAAACAATGTCAGAATTTTAGGGTTTTCTTTCACAATTTCTCCCAACTTGGATTTTTTTTTTATAGTTTCCTGTATACTGTGGTATAATGAATGAGGTCAATGTAAAAAACAAGCTCTCATTTGGCTATGTAGACAGAAAAATAAAAAAGTTATGTCTCTGGGAAGAAGGTGTGGAAAAAACAAAATGAAGAAAAAAAATAAAAAACATCTGCATTGTGATGGGGGTAAATATTTTGCAGCTATGCCATACTAGTCCAGGCAATACTACTTTTCAACACACTGTATATTGTATTGTTTTTTCCTTGCACACATTCATACGGATCGTTCGGAGAAAACATTATTTCTGCTTCAACCTGCCCGACAATTTTAAAATGCGATTCTTCCTAACTCAAGGCTTATAAAAATGTTTATTCTTCTTAACTACTTGAACCACACATATTTCCCACACTTCCCCCTGTAGCCTTTTTGCTGACCTTAATAGCTATTGCTTTTAATAATGCCAAGCTACTGAATTAATTTAGGAAAAAGATATTTCCTTACGCTATCAGACGTGAAACCATTTTTCTCCACCTTAAAAAGCCTGCACATATACACTGCCTTCAGCCACAGCCTCACCTATTACCTTAACTACATTTATATGCCAGCTGTATCCTGAACTTGTCGGATTATATTTTTTTGTTTGGCCTTAGTCTCACCTCCTTATATGTTTTGCTCAATTTGTACATACCATATGTAAAGGCAAATAAATATACATAGAAAATAAATGTAAATGCAGGCTGATTTATGTGCATTAAGTATTGTACTTTGTTGTCCAGGAGGTTTTCGATATGTGAGAAAAATTAATGTTTTCTTAATCTTTTTTTAATCTTCTGTAAATTGAAAAAATAAAGCAATAAATACACGTTTGCCCATAAAACAGCACTGCTAATATTTTAAAATAAAAAAATATATAGTATTGTGCAAAATCATTTGGCAAGTGTGTAAAAATGCTGCAAGATAGGAATTCTTTTAACCCCTTTCTGTCATGTGACGTACTATCCCGTCCATGTGCCCTGGAACATAATTCCCAAGGACGGGATAGTACTTCATAGCGATCAGCGGCGCCCATCGGGGGGAGCGCCGCTGATCGCGGCCAGGTGTCAGCTGATTATCAAAGCTGACACCCGACACTATGTGTCAGGGGCAGACCACCCCCAGCACATTAACCCCTGGACCCCTGGCACACTGTGATGAAACATGATCGCAGTGTACCGGGGGCATAGGAGAGAAGCACGCAGGGAGGGGGCTCTCTCCGTGCTTCCCTGCGACCCTCGGATCGACGCAATGTGCTTCGTCGCTCTGAGGGTCTCCTCTCTGCAGGCCCCCGGATCCAATATGGCCACGGGGTCCTTCAGGGGCCTGTAGAGAGGCGGCTTCCACAGTGCCTGCTGAGAGAAGGCACGAGGAAGCCCGCAGCAGGGCCTGTCAGATTGCTGATCTGACAGAGTGCTGTCCAAACTGTCAGATCAGAGATCTGACACCTTATAGTGATGTCCCCACCTGGGACAATATAATAAAGTAAAAAAAAAAATAAGTGTAAAAATGATTTAGAACAATTCCCCAAATAAATAAAAAAAAAAAATTCCCCAATAAATTCTTTTTTTGTAAATAAAAAAACGATAAAAATGCACATATTTAGTATCGCCGCGTCTGTAAAACCCGCCCTTTAAAGCTGTCCCACTAGTTAACTCCTTTAGTTTTCCCTTTAAAAAAAGCGAAGCAATGCTTTATCATCATATCGCCGAACAAAAAGTGCAATAAAGCGTGATCAAAAAGACTGATGTAAATAACCATGGTACCGCTGAAAGCGTCATCTTGTCCCACAAAAAACAAGCCACCATACAGCATCATCAGCGAAAAAATAAAAAAGTTATAGCTCACAGAATAAAGCGATGCAAAAATAATTATTTTTTATATAAAATTGTTTTCATTGCATAAAAGCGACAAAACGTAAAAAAAGACATAAATGAGGTATCGCTGTAATCATACTGACCCAAAGAATAAAACTGTTTTATCAATTTTACCACATGTGGAAACGCACCCCCCAATAGAAATTCATGAAATGCTGGTTTTTGTTCATTCTGCGTCCCAAAAATCGGAGTAAAAAGCGATCAAAAAATGTTATGTGCCCGAAAATAGTACCAATGAAAAAGGCAACTCGTCCCGCAAAAAATAAGACCTCACATGACTGTGGGTCAAAATATGGAAAAATTATAGCTCTCAAAATGTGGTGATGCAAAAACTTTTTTTTACAATAAATTTAGCGTGTGACAGCTGCCAAACATAAAAACCTGCTAAAAATAGTAAATCAACCCCCCTTTTATCACCCCCTTAGTTAAGGAAGAATAATAAAATTAAAAAATGTATTTATTTCCATTTTCCCATTAGGCTTAGGACTAGGGTTAGGGCTAGGGATAGGGTTAGGGCTAGGGTAAGGCTGTGTGCACACAATGCGGATTCTGCTGTGGATTTTTCCACGCAGATTTGGCTAAATCCGCAGGTCAGATGACCTGCGTTTTACCTGCGGATTTAGTGTGGATTAGCCTGCGGTTTTCCCGTGTTTTGACACTTGATATAGGAGCAGGTGTCAAACCGCTGCGGATTCCACACAAAGAAGTCACATGCTGCGGATTTAAAACTGCAGCAAATCTGTGAAAAAAATCCACAGCATGTGCACTACATTTTTCATTTTCCATTGAATATAAATATACTGTACAACGCATCAGAAACTGCTGCAGATCTGCAAGGCCAAATCCGCAACGTGTGCACACACCCTTAGAGTTAGGGCTAGGGTTAGGGCTGAGATTAGGTTTAGGGGTGTGTTGGGGTTAGGGTTGAAGTTAGAATTGGTGGGTTTACGCTGTTTGGGCACATCAGGGGCTCTCTATACACAACATGGTGTCTGATCTCAATTCCAGCCAATTCTGCATTCAAAAAGTCAAACGGTGCTCCTTCCCTTCCAAGCTCTGCCATGTGCCCAAACAGTGGTTTACCCCCACATATGGGGTATCAGCCTACTCAGGACAAATTGCACAACAAATTTTGGGGACCAATTTCTCCTGATATCCTTGGGAAAATAAAAAATTGGGGGCAAAAACATCATTTTTTGGAAAAAATATGATTTTCTATGTTTATGGCTCTACGTTATAAACTTCTGTGAAGCATTTGGGGGTTCAAAGTGATAACCACACATTTAGATAAGTTCCTTGGGGGGTATAGTTTCCAAAATGGGGTCACATGTGGGGGGGTTTCACAGTTTAGGCACATCAGGGGCTCTCCAAAGGCAACATAACACCCACAGACCATTCCATCAAAGTCTGCTTCCAAAACGTCACTACTTCCCTTCCAAGCCCCGACGTGTGCCCATACAGTAGTTTTCTCCCACATATGGGGTATCAGCATACTCAGGACAAATTGGACAACAACTTTTGGGGTCCAATTTCTCCTGTTACCCTTTGGAAAATAAAAATTGGGGGTGAAAAGATCATTTTTGTGGAAAAAATATGATTTTTATTTGTACAGCTGTACGTTATAAACTTCTCATGTACATCACCATGGAACCAATGGTGCATTATAAATAAATAATAATAATAATAATAATAATAATAATAATAATAATAATAATAACTTCTGTGAAGCCCTTGGGGGGTTGAAAGTTCTCACCACATATCTAAATAAGTTCCTGGGGGGGTCTAGTTTCCAAAATGGGATCACTTGTGGGGGGTTTCCACTGTTTAGGCACATCAGGGGTTCTCCAAATGTGACATGGCGTCCGATCTGAATTCCAGCCAATTTTGCGCTGAAAAAGTCAAACGGCGCTCCTCCCTTCTGAGCTCTGCCATGTGCCAAAACAGTGGTTCCCCCCACATATCAGGTATCAGCGTACTCAGGACAAATTGTACAATAACTTTTGAAGTCCAATTTCTCCTGTTACCCTTGGTAAAATAAAAAAAATTGGACCTGAAATAATTTTTTTGTGAAAAAAAGTTAAATGTTCATTTTTTTTAAACATTCAAAAAATTCCAGTGAAGCACTTGAAGGATTAATAAACTTCTTGAATGTGGTTTTAAGCACCATGAGGGGTGCAGTTTTTAGAATGGTGTCACTTTGGGGTATTTTCTATCGTATAGACTCCTCAAATTGACTTCAAATGTGATGTGATCCCTAAAAATAAAATGGTGTTGTAAAAATGAGAAATCGCTGGTCAACTTTGAACCCTTATAACTTCCTAATAAAAAAAAAATTTGGTTCTCAAATTGTGCTGATGTAAGGTAAACATGTGGGAAATGTTATTTATTAAGTTTGTGTGCCAGATATCTGTGCATAAAAATTCAAAGTTGGAAAATTGCGAAATTTTCAAAATTTTCGGCAAATTTCCGTTTTTTTCACAAATAAACGCAAGTTATATGAATAAAATTTTACCATTAACATAAAGTACAATATGTCACGAGTAAACAACGTCAGAATCACCGGGATCCATGGAAGCATTCCAGAGTTATTACCTCATAAAGGGACAGTGGTCAGAATTGTAAAAATTGGCCCGGTCATTAACGTGCAAACCACCCTTGGGGGTTAAGGTGTTAAATATCAAAATATTTATAGTTTATTTTTATAAATTAGCAAAATGCAAAGTGAATAAGTAATAGCGAAATTTATATCAAATCAACATTTTGCGTGAGCATACTTTCCAGTCAAAATAGCATCAAAGTATCACCTCTTCTGGGGATGTTTGCACACCGAGTTTAAAGGAATTTGGCTTGTAGGTTATTAAAAACAAACTGGAGAACTAGCCACAGATCTTCTGTGGATGTAGGTTTTGTGCAAATCCTTCTGTCTCCTCATGTAATTCTGCAAATAATTGATGATGTTGACATCAGGGCATAGTAGGTGCAATATCATCATTTCCAGGACTCCTAATACTGAAGTCATTTCTTAATGACATGACATGAATGCAAGGGATCACTGTCTGGCTGCAGAATAATTTTGAAACCAATCTGATGCCTCTCTGATGATAATGCTTGATGGACATTATGGATGAGTATCCACATGTAGTTGTCAAAATCGAGGACACAATGAAAGCAACAATGGTGAACTCCTTAGACAAGGTGGTCGGCCAATGAAACATCTTGCAGCAGATAAAGGACACATTATGCTTACTTCTCTTCATAATGGAAGATGCCCAGCTGTTATGATTGAGTCACCAAGGAGGAAAAAAAAAACAAAACACAAGCTCAGCCCAGAAAATCAAAGAGGTTGGAAACTAGCGGATTGCAGACCCCTGATCCCAACACACAACTAACAGTAGCCGTGGAGTGTTCCTACGGTGATCCTAGACACCTCGTCACAGCCGGAGATCTACACAAGCCTAAAGATAGAAAAGAGAAAAACTGACTGCCCCAGAGCAGACCCAAAAGCAATAGGTAGCCCCCAACATATAATGACGGTGAAGCAAGATGAAAACACTAACACAGATAGAAAGATAGGTTGAGCAAACGATGGGGCCCAAGCTAACTAAAAAGGACAGGACAGAAAAGCTGCTGTCTGCAATCCGAGAAAACCCTGCCAAAAAATACTACCAACACAACTGATAAGCAAAAAGGACCCTGAAGTCACTAGACTTCAAACCCTATATCAGCACTCAGAATATTCTGGAAGCAGAGCAAAAGAGAACACTGATCAAGGAAAAATAATCCAGCACACCCCTGGCCGGGGATGGCTGAACTCAAAAAACAAGGTAAACAAAACCAAAACTAATAAGTTCAATAGCAGAGCAAAACTTTATCTTTGGGAAGCAGGAATCAGACTGGTCTCCAAGAATCCAGCAGAGAAATCACCAGCGACTCAGAAGGGCGTCGGCTGCCTTATATCCAGTCTGTAGTTCCCGTTACCCAGTCACCATCCACCTGATCAGGTGTTTGGTTTCTTTCATCCAAATCATCCTCAGTACCTTCCTTCACCAGAAGAGGGAGATCCTCGGACACAAAAGATGAATGAACAGATGAGCTCACAACACCCAGCAGTGCCATCAGATCAGATCTGACAGTAACAAATTGAACCCAGCAACACCTATCTAGTTTTTGAATAAGTCTGTCCTGAAGTGGTCTTCATGGAAGAATTGCAGAAAGCAACCCATATCTGTGACATGGAAAGAAGTCAAATTGACTTGACTGTTCACAAACACATAGGAACCAGAGTGTGGGAAAATGGCAGCAGGAGCTCAGGTCTGATGAGATAAAATCTGAACTATATGGCTGTTACAGAAGGCATTTTGTTTGCAAAAGGGTTGTTAAGTGGTTCAATAATGAATGTCTGGAGACAACAGTTACGGATTAAGGAAGTTTCTTGCAAGCTTAGGGCTGTATATTACCAAGTGTAGTTGGGAGTTTTGTGAAGATTAATGGAATTTTTCATGATGAGAAAGACATTTATCCATCATGTAACACCACTAGTGAGGCATCTATTTGGCTCCATATGCATTCTGCACCAGGGCAATCACTATAACCATGCAGCCATTGTAATTAAGAACAATCTTCAAAACAAAGGGTCCTTGAAGTGAAGACATCCCCTTAATAGCATTGACTCTGTTTGGGATTACATGAAGAAACAGAATGATTTGCACAAGCCTACTTTATCATAAGGTCTATGGTTAGTTCTCCAAAACTATGCCAGATTCCTTCAAAAGCTGTGTGCAAATGCACCCCGAAGAACTGATTTTTTTAATGCTGTTTTGAAAGGAGAGCGTGGTTACACCAAATATTGATTTCATATAGATTTATAATTTGTTTAGTCACTTCGTATTTTATTAATTGATAACAATCAGCTATTAAGCTTTCTATTTTTTAAAGCATTCTTACTTTGCAGAATTTTTCCCACATCTGTCCAAAACATTTGTACTGTACTGTATTTCCTAAAGGTTTTCTAATAGAATAAAAATAAATACAAATCCTCCTTATGTTTCATACACCGTATAAAGTATATGAGACACAATGAGACTGAAATGTAAATTCTGTATATAATAATGATTACTCTCACTTCCCATGTTTTTTGTAAACCTATACCCCTTTTTGTTTGTTTTACTTTGAGAGTGGGAGGTCTGCTGCCTGGTATGGCATAAAACCTGTGCTACATGTCCTGTGACAATCACTGTCTCCCTATGTCGCTACCCTCCATGGCAGGTTGGCGTTCTGGCACTAAGAAATTGAACTCCAGGATACCCCTTCTCTCTTTTCAATAGTTATAGTTTTTATGTGTTTTTGGAGATCAAATTCTAAATAACTAGTTACAGGCGGAGACACCAGAATTATAGGCTGCTGGTCTAAGCCACTTTCTTTTTCATATACTATATAAAATTTCATGTAAAATTGCTTAGGATTGATGCAAAAAATGTTAGAACAATTACAGTTTATATAGATAAATATAGCTAAACAATACATGAAAAAGTTTGTATGCCTAAACACTTCAAAATACTCTATTCTAATTTTTAAACTTGTGAAATTTATTATTTTATTTCTTAATGACCATTAATGGATAAAATGATTCTTAGCAGATGTTTGATCTTGCTTGGTAATGAAAATATCTGCTACTGTGATCTTCTGAAAACAGCCATGTCTATACAAAAAAAATGAAGCAGCATGAACATAAAAAATATCCATGCTTCTTTTGTAACTGCCAGGATCAGATATAACTCAGATCTTTGCACAGACACAGATTCCAAGATCATATGGATTAATTGTATGTTCAATTTGATTCCACAGCAGTAAACCTTCAACTGGTCAGCTTAATATTTACTAAAGAGATTGTCCCCTTTCTGAATTTTTTTCTCGAAATTCCATTAGTAGTAAAAAGCCCTGAGTCTCCACTGCTGCCCATTACAGTAGTTACATGAATGTGCTGTCATCTTGACAGCATGGCAAGCAATCACTGAGCTGAATTATTGTCTGCAGCGCTGACATCATTAACCCCTTAATGACTTAAGACATATTATGTCCACCATAGACCCTAGGTTAGGTAAAAATAGTAAATTAAAAAAAAGGAATTTATTTCCATTTTTCCATTAGGATAGAGCTGAGCTACGGCTAGAGTTGGGGCTAGGGCTAGGGTTAGGGTTGGTGCTAGGGTTAGGGTTGAGGAGAGAGCTACTATTAGGGTTGGGCTAGGGTTAGGAATGGGGTTAGGGTTGGGCTAGGGTTAGGGTTGTAGTTAGGGTTATGATTAGGGTTAGGATTAGGGTTAGAGGTGTGTTAGGGTTAGGATTGTAGACAGGGTAATAGTTAGGGTGGGGATTAGGGTTAGGGATGTCTTGAGGTTATGGTTTAAGTTAAATTTGGGCGTTGCCATTGTTTAGATATATCAAGGGGTCTCCAAATGCGACATGTTGCACACCATTGATTCCAGCCAATTTTGCATTTAAAAAGTGAAATGGTGCTCCCTCCCTTCCTGCCATGTGCCCAAATAGTAGCTTTCCCCCACATACGGGGTATCAGCGTACTCAGGAGAAACTGCACAACAAATGTTGTGGTTCATTTTCTCATGATACACTTGTGAAAATAAAAAAAAATTGTTACAAAGTAAATTTTTTGTGAAAAAAGTAAAATGTTAATTTTTTCCTTCCACATTGATTTAGTCTCATGAAGCACTTGAAGGGTTAATAAACTTCTTGAATGTGGTTTTGTGCACCTTGAGGAGTGCAATTTTTAGAATGGTGTCACTTTTGGGTATTTTCTGTTATATTGACCCACAAACTCACTTCAAATGTGAGGTGGTCTCTAACAATATGGCTTTGTAAATTTTATTGGAAAAATGAGAAATTGCTGGAAAACTTTTAACACTTACAGTATAATGTCTTAACAAAAAACAAAATGTTTCCAAAACTGTGCTGATGTAAATTTGATAAGTGGAAAATTATATTTATTAACTATTTTGTGTGACACCACAATCTGATTGAAAAGTATAAAAAATAAAAGTTTGAAAATTGCAAAATGTTCCAAATTTTTGCCAAATTTCAGTTTTTTCATAAATACAAGTTATATCGAAGAAATTTTACCACTAACATGAAGTACAATATGTCGCGACAAAACAATCTCAGAATCAGAATGATCTATTGCTTAAATCAAATGTTTATGGAATTTTTTTAATGATTGACATTATTTTTTCATCATATGACAATTTTTATTATAAATTTTTTTTAGTAAACTTGCAATTTTCACAGTGAACCTTTGGGCATCTTAGACTCATACTTCCGGAACGACCCTGCCCTCCCTTTACAATGAACTTTGCATATGCTCATTGGATGAATAAATGTAAAAGAGTTCATTGTTCAATGTAAAAAAGTTTGTGCATTGTGGATAATATCCATGTGTTTTTCCCTGAAACAACAGGAAGGAACACTATAAAAAATGATCCGTGGCTAGTCTGAAAACTGCAATATTTTTATTTTATATGTAAACACAGATTGTGACTTCAACAAAAAAGTTACAAAAAATACACTGAACACAGAAAACTGATTTATCTAATTGATAATATCCTGATGATACGGTAACTTCCCTCTACTTATTTGTGCAGACAAAAATGGACTTATTTGTTAATTACTTACACATGTGGTCAAAATTGTTATTACCCCTTGTTTAATGACAGGAAAACCCACAATGGTGACATAAATAACTTGAATCAGAAGTATCAAAGTAATAATAAATCAAAAATCTATGTTAATGAACAAATGAAAGTCAGACATTGCTTTTCAACCATGCTTCCACAGAATTTTTTAACACAATAAAACTCATGAAATAGGCCTGGACAGAAATGATGGTACCCCTGAAGATAATGTGACAAAAGGGACATGTTAAATCAAGGTGTGTCCACTAATTAGCATCACAGGTGTCTACAATCTTGGAATCAGTGAGTGGGCCTGTATAGAGGGATACAGATACTCACTGTGCTGTTTGGTGACATGGTGTGTATCACACTCAACATGGGCCAGAGGAAGCAAAGGAAAGAATTGTCTCAGAGGAGATTAGAAAGAAAATTGTAGACTAACATGTTAAAGGTAAAATTTATAAGACCATCTGTTAGGTATCGGGATTCTCCTGCTACACAGGATAGATCCCAAGCATTGCCTGGTGCTGTGGTCTCTCATTCTTGCCCAGCCACTGCTAGTGCTGCTCAGCACAGATGTCAGTCCCAGGGTCTTGCTCAGTCTTGAGGTATTCGTCTGGTTACTGCTGGCTCTCTAGCCAAGTGTATGGTAACCAGTGATATGCAGGTGCAACCAGATGCTTTGTAGCCTAAAGCCAGAGTTCATCACACTGAGCATGTCCGTGAGGTGGCAATCTGCTCATTGGTGGTCAGGCGGAGGCTGCTCCAATGAGGTGTGAGCTCCGGATTGGCCCGCGGTCTCAACTGACTGGGCATGAGCGTTTTGGGTGGAGTCTAGTGTATAAAAGGCTTCCAGCGGCATACATGGGTGCACTAGTATCACTTATGTGTGGTGTATGTGAGTGGATACTCTACCACTCTGTTTGCACGTGTCGTGCCATACACCGAGAGTACTGTCCTAGGCAGGTAGGGTTAGTACTGGGTAATTTCCCTTGGCTTAGCATATAATTATTCATGTGTGCGGTTAGCACAGTTGAGTTACAGAGCAAGTCCAACCCTCAGGCTACATCTCTCTGGGAAAGCAACAGGGTCTTGCAACTAGAGTCACTTGTATTCTTTCTTTGGCTCAGCATCTTTCTCCTTCTTGTGTGCGGTTAGCACAGTTGAGTCACAGAGCAAGTCCAATCCATGTGCTTCTTCCCCTGTGATGTTTAACAGGGTTTAAAGCATTGTTTATTTTCTTCAGTACCACTCTATGCAGTAATTGAGCTGCGCACTCTGAGTTCTGCTCACACTGTGTGATGTTGATGGCTTGCAGGGGATTTCTGAACTAGTTCTCAATTCAGCTGGAGCTACTGGCCTTACATTTCCCATCTGAGTGGACCAAGGTGGGATTTGTGGTGTCATTGTTGGACAGGGTGTTGGAGTGGGCTACGCCACTATGAGAGCATAATGACCCTGTGATCCAGAGTGCCTTGCATTTTCTGAGTGCTCTGAAACCGTTCTTTTTGGGACCTTGGGTTACCCATAGCGCTGCACTCCAACTCTTAGAGTTAACCTAGGGCTCATCCACGGCCAGCCAGTTTTCCATCCAATTCCATATTTTAGCCTCTGAGCTGGAGTGGTCAGATAAGATGTTGATCCCCATATTCTGGAGAGGTCTTGCTGATAAAGGATGCTTTGGCCACTAGGGAGATTCCATCTACAATGGAGGACTTAATATCCCTGTCTGCTTGCATCGATCTTTGACATGCTGAATGAAGATTAGAGCAAGTCCTTTGTAGACAAAGGATTCGATTATCCCCAAACTTTGCCAATCCTTGGGAATCGCCAGCTCAGACAAGTGAGCCAGTGGAGTCCATGGAGAAGTCTCAGGCGGAATCGAAATCTCTTTCCGTATGTCCACAGCAGACCTTCTTTGTGTTATGGACGGCGGAACGCACCAAATATAAAATAGAAGGCGCGTTCGCCGCCCGGGGTCCACCGTGCGGTAGGTGACAAGACCGCTGCTGAACAATGGCAGATGCACCTAATAAGTGCGGTACTGCGCTCGGGTTAACGTCACCCGAACGCTAAGAGCGGCTCTGTTCTGGCACAGAGTCGCGAGGGAAAAGTAATACAAAGACGCGGGCCCTGTTAGTGTCACAGAGGCCTGCGTGTGGCGTCGCAGCCGTGAACACCAGTAGCTGTGGTTAGTGCAGCGCAGCGGCAGGTAAAGCCACAGGAGTCGGCGACGAGACACGGGTGCCAACGGACGCTAGTGTAGGCGTGGAGCACTTGGTGTGTAGCTTGCCACAAACTGAGACTGACTATCCAACTCACTGTCACCATTCGTATTAACCAAGGGAGGGGATCATAATGAGTCAGTCACCAGTCCATACATCCATCACCATACACACACATAATATTATGCTACACTAGCGCATCGCCGAGCTGCCCTGCGGGCTTTTTATAGCGATGCGCTTCCGGGACCTTCCATTAGCCTGGGAAGGAACAATCAGATCCGACGCAGGACCTGAGCATGTGACCCCTGCTCTCCAGTGAGAGGTCAAATTGCGGGCGTGCCCAGTAGCACAGCATGAGGACTTAGCCTCAGGAGCAGTTCCCTGCAGAGCAGGTTGCGCTGCCATTGCTGCACCAGAGGTGCCAGCAACAACCAGGCTGTCAGAGCGAGTCTGAGCAGCAAGCTTGGCTCGCCGTGTTTGTGAAGCAACACCCTGAGCGGTCGAGGAAGAATGGGAGACTGCAGGATGTCTGGCTCTGGATTCCCGCTGTGCAGCGCCAGGAATCCGACACTTAACATTATCCCCCCTCCCAGGGCCCCCCTCTGAGCCTCACTGCGCTCAAAGGCCGCCTTCAGGAGCGGTGCATGAATATTTTCCACCAGGTCCGAGCCTCGGGACCATGACCCTTCCAGTCCACCAAATAAAACTTTTTGCCACAGACAAACCTGCGCCCCACGATGGCGTTAACCTCAAACTCGTCAGATAAGCCTGATGACCCGGTGGATGGCTCAGAAAACCGGAGCATGTGAACTGGTTTGAGGAGGGACACATGAAACACGTCCGAAATGGCCAAATGTGGAGGAAGAGCGAGACGGTAGACCACTGAACTAAGTCGCTCGAGGACCTTGAATGGTCCAATGTATCGCGGTGCGAACTTGGGTGACTCGACCCGCAGTTTAATGTTCCGGGTGGAGAGCCACACCATGTCGCCAGGGGAGAAGCTTGGCGCGGGTCACCGATGCGTGTCGGCGGACGCCCTCATCCTTTCTTTAGATGCCCGGATAGCATCCTGAGTGCGATCCCAAATGTCCCGGGCTTCCACTGCCCAGTCTGCCACCCTGGAGTCAGTGGAGGACACCGGCATTGGGACAGGGACACGTGGGTGTTGACCATAATTTAGGAGAAAAGGCGTCTGACCAGTGGAATCGGCCACCGCATTGTTTAGGGCAAATTCAGCCCAAGGTAACAAGGATGCCCAGTCATCCTGCCTGGCAGAGACAAAATGCCGTAGATAGGTGACCAAGGTCTGATTGGCCCTTTCGACTAGGCCATTCGTCTCGGGATGGTAGGCGGAAGACAGATTTAGCTCGATGCTGAGTAAGCTGCAGAGCTCCCTCCAAAATCGAGTCGCGAACTGGGGACCTCGGTCACTTACGATTTTATTCGGCATGCAATGTAAACGGAATACATGCTTAATGAACAGGACAGCCAGACCTCGAGCGGAAGGCAGGCGTGCGAGTGGCACCAGATGTACCATTTTGGAAAAATGGTCGGTAACCACCCAGATGACTGTACTGCCACTGGACTTGGGCAGGCTAACTATAAAGTCCATGCCAACCATCTCCCATGGTCTATCCGCTACTGGCAGGGGAAACAAGAGCCCCGCCGGCCTCTGTCTAGAGGGCCTGTTCCGGGCACACGAGACATATGCTTGCACGTATGCCTTGATGTCTCGAGCCATATGTGGCCACCAATATGACCTTGCCAGGAGTTCGGTGGTCCGTTTATTACCAAAATGGCCACCTAGCCTGGAGGAATGTGCCCAGGCTAGAACCTCCGGCCGTAGCCCAGGGGGCACCAAGGTCTTGCCTGGCGGTACTGACTCGAGAGCGATAGGAGCCACGGTCGTAAAACTCTCCGGAGGGAGAATTAACCGAGGCTCGGCTTCTCCTTCCTCCGCTGAAACCACCGAGCGTGAAAGAGCATCTGCACGGACGTTCTCTCCGGAGAGGTAGTGCAGGGTGAAGCGGAAGCGGAAGAAGAGCGACCACCTGGCCTGACGGGAATTCAGACGTTGGGCCGTCTGAAGGTAGACCAGGTTTTTATGATCCGTAAATACCTGAAAGGGAAACCGGACTCCCTCCAGGAGATGTCTCCACTCAGAAAAAGCCAATTTCATGGCTAGCAGCTCCCTGTCGCCGATGGAGTAATTTTTCTCCGCTGGTGAGAAGGTCTTGGAATAAAAGAAGCAGGGATGCTTCCGACCGTGAGCATCATTTTGATAAAGGACTGCTCCTGCACCGACGGAAGAAGCGTCTACCTCAAGGATAAACGGCTTATCCATATCGGGACGGTGTCAAAATGGGAGCGCCTGCAAAGTGGGATTTTACGGACGAGAAGGCCTTAGAAACCTGTTCGGTCCAAGCCTTAGGGTTAGCTCCTTTCTTCGTGAGAGCAACCAAAAGAGCTACCAGAGTGGAGAAGTGGGGTATAAATTGGCGGTAATAATTAACGAACCCTAAAAAGTGCTGCACCGCTTTAAGAGAATGGGGTTCCTGCCAGTCCATAACCGCTTGCAGTTTGGCCGGATCCATAGCCAACCCCTGGGCCGAGATGACGTAGTCCAGAAATGGCAAGGACTCCTGCTCAAACTGATACTTCTCCAGCTTGGTGAACAGGGAATTCGCCCGCAGGTGGTCAAATACCCTTCAGACATCTTTCCGGTGGGTGGCCACATCTGGCCAAAAGATGAGGATGTCATCCAGATAGACCACCACCGAGGTAGAAAGCATGTCACGGAAGACATCATTGACGAAGTCCTGGAAGACAGCGGGCGCATAACAAAGGCCGAAGGGCATGACCAGATATTCATGATGGCCATCCCGAGTATTGAAAGCTATCTTCCACTCGTCTCCCTCGCGAATACGGATCAGGTTGTATGCCCCTCACAGATCTAGTTTTGTAAAGAGCCGAGCCCCTCGTAACCTGTCGAACAACTCAGAGATCAACGGGAGGGGGTACTTATTCTTTACCGTGATGGCATTGAGACCCCGGTAGTCAATGCAGGGGCGTAACTCTCCGCTCTTCTTCTGAATGAAGAACCCTGCACCGGCCGGTGACACCGACTTCCTGATAAAATCCCGCGCCAGGTTCTCCCGGATATATTGGGACATAGCCTCTGTCTCTGGGAGAGATAATGGATAGACACAACCTCGGGGAGGTTCTGTGCCTGGCAGGAGGTCAATCGGGCAATCATAAGGACGGTGCGGCGGGAGTGTCTCCACAGACTTCTTAGAGAAGACGTCCGCGTACTGGTGGTAGGGTTTAGGAAGCATGGAGAGTTCTGTAGGCAGCTCCGAGGACGCTACCTGAAGACTGTCCCTCAGACACCTTCCCTCGCAGTCCTTGCTCCAGCCCAGTATCCTCCCCGAAGCCCAATCAATGTGAGGGGAGTGACAACTGATCGATGCCATGGGGCATAATAAGCAGGGACAGGGTCTCCCGATGTGAGGGTGACATAGCGAGACTGAGTGGGACTGTCTGATGGGTCACTTGTGACGGTAATGGTGCCCCATCCACCACCCTGATAGTCAGAGGTGGTGGGAGTAATACCAGAGGAATAGCGTGACTCTGGGCAAAGGTCGAGGACATAAAGTTCCCCTCGGCCCCGGAGTCCAGAGTGACCTCTGCCTCCCAGGTGGAGGAGCCATTATCTAGTGTACCCCGGAATACCGGTTTAGGTGAGAAGGGTCCCGTTTGGGACTGACCACCACCTACGGCCACTGAATGGGGTCATTTTTTCGGCCGCTGAGGGCATGTGCCAGCAGAGTGGCCAAACTGTCTGCAGTGATAACAGCGCACAGAGCCCCGCAACTGACGTGGCTTAGTGCCAGTGCGAGATACCTCCATGTGCTCGGTGGAGGGAGGCTCCTGTGCGGAATGACTCAGCGGTTCAGTAAAGGTGGGGGCCAAATTAACCCTACGTCTGGATTGAGTCCTCTCCAACCCGCGCTCCGTGAACTGGAGATCAATGCGGGTGGAGACGGCGATCAATTCCTCCAGACTTGTGGGAATTTCTCTGGTGGCTAGAGCATCTTTTACGTGCTCAGATAGGCCTCTCCAGAACACCGGGACTAATACTTTGTCCGGCCACTCTAGTTCGGAAGCCAAGGTCCGAAAGCGGACAGCATAATGGCTAACCGAGAGTGAGCCTTGTGTTAAGGATAACAGTTCGAGAGCCGTATCGTGCGTGACCCGTGGTCCCAAGAAGACCTGCTTCAGGGCCACGAGGAACTGAGCAGTCCCCTGAACCACGGGATCATCACGTTCCCACAATGGCATGGCCCACTATAATGCCCGGCCAGATAACAAGGAGACAATAAAGCCCACCTTAGCCCGCTCTGTAGGAAACCGTGCAGCCAGCAACTCCAGCTGAATGGAGCACTGGCTGACGAATCCCCTACAGGTGGCGCTTTCACCCGAAAACTTATCGGGGAGCGTAAGGCGAGAGATTGTCAGCGAGGGCAAAAGTGTGGGCACATGTGAGACGGCCTCAGCGACCGTCTGAGCGGCAGCTAGCGCAGCATTCGCAGCTGAGTTGGTGCTCTCGATAGCCGCCAACCTGCTCTCCAGCTGCCGAATGTAGCACTGCAGCTGCTGCACGTCTGCCATTGCCAGCCAGACCCTGGCGCTAGTCTAATGTTATGGATGGCGGAGCGCACCAAAAATAAAATAGAAGGCGCGTTCGCCGCCCGGGGTCCACCGTGCGGTAGGTGACAAGACCGCTGCTGAACAATTGCAGATGCACCTAATAAGTGCGGTACTGCGCTCGGGTTAACGTCACCCGAACGCTAAGAGTGGCTCTGTTCTGGCACAGAGTCACAAGGGAAAAGTAATACAAAGACGCGGGCCCTGTTAGTGTCACAGAGGCCTGCGTGTGGCGTCGCATCCGCGAACACCAGTAGCTGCGGTTAGTGCAGCGCAGCGGCAGGTAAAGCCGCAGGCGTCGGCACCGAGACACGGGCGCCAACGGACGTTAGTGTAGGCGTGGAGCACGTGGCATGTAGCTTGCCACAAACTGAGACAGACTATCCAACTCACTGTCACCATTCGTATTAACCAAGGGAGGGGATCATAATGAGTCAGTCACCAGTCCATACATCCATCACCATACACACACAGAATATTATGCTACACTAGCGCATCGCCGAGCCGCCCTGCGGGCTTTTTATAGCGATGCGCTTCCGGGACCTTCCATTAGCCTGGGAAGGACCAATCAGATCCGACGCAGGACCTGAGCATGTGACCCCTGCTCTCCAGTGAGAGGTCAAGTTGCGGGCATGCCCAGTAGCACGGCATGAGGACTTAGCCTCAGGAGCAGTTCCCTGCAGAGCAGGTTGCGCTGCCATTGCTGCACCAGAGGTGGCAGCAACATCTAGGCTGTCAGAGCGAGTCTGAGCAGCAAGCCTGGCTTGCTGTGTTTGCTGAGCAACACCCGGAGCGGTCGAGAAAGAATGGGAGACCGCAGGATGTCTGGCTCTGGATTCCCACTGTGCAGCGCCAGGAATCCGACACCTAACATTTTGTTTGTTGGCAGACAGTTCATTACGTCCCAATAAGAATACTTCAAGCTCTGGGTCCTTCTCTGCCTCACCAGCACACAGTTTCTCCTCATAAGCCCGGGAATAACCTCTGAGAGTTCATTTCCTGTTTTCTAGAGTTTTCTTGTCTATTACTCAAAGGTGACCTCCAGTGGCTCAACAAAGCTTCTGCATCAACATTGTTTAGCATAGAAAACATCAGAATTGAATTACTGGATCATCATTGTTTATGGTAGAAAACACCAACATACTACACTCCACCCCACTTATAATTTGGCATCCCAACAAATGGCTTCTCACTAGAGTTGAGCGAAACGGGTCTGTCAAATTCAAAAGTCGCAGACTTTAGCTAAAGTCGGGTTTTGCTGATCGAAACCCGACCATAGCGTGAGGTCGGCCATGAGTTCGGGTGAGCCAAAGTCGCGTTTCAAATAATGCTTCCAGCGTTTTTTCTCAGACATTGATGGAGGACGTACACTGTGGGCAATGCGATGACATGGGCAGCGGCCACCACCCTCTTAGAAAAGGGCATTGAAGTGATTGGCTGGCTTAGTGTGGCGTCACAGTAGCTATAAAAGGCCATGACTGCCGACCGCCATCTTCTGCTGATCTTAGAATAGGGAGAGGTGCTGCTGCTGATTCTGAATAGGGAGAGCGTTAGGCAGGGAAGAAGAAAATAAAATTGCTTCTGCTGATAGCACTTTTCACTGTACAGTTAGTGTGCAGTGAAAGGGGAGGATTTTTGTTGTGTGCAGCAGCGCTGGTGGTGATTAGGATGCCTTTTAAGGCTACATGCTAGCTGTATTGCTGTGTGCACACTGCTGTTCAAACTGCTTTTTTCAAAGCACTCCACCTTTTATTACTTTGTTCTGGTCAGTTACCGAGCATTCATTTTTTCACACACCGTATAGCGGTGTACGCTCCTCACACACTACTGTGCACCGGCTGGTATCACGGACAAATACAAGCTGTGTGTGACTCTGGAAACAAAAGAGATTTTCCGTTTTTCCAGACCCACACCATATAGAGCTGTCCACTTTTCAAACAGTTTCGTATATCTGCTGTTTGATTACCGTCAAAACTATACAGAGACAGCGTGTGTCACTCCGTATAAAAATAGATGGAGATTTAAAATGTTCCCATACATACACCATATAGCGGTGTACGCTCCTCACACACTACTGTGCACCGGCTGGTATCACGGACAAATATAAGCTGTGTGTGACTCTGGAAAAAAAAAAAAAGATTTTCCATTTTTCCAGACCTACACCATATAGAGTTGTCCGCTTTTCAAACAGTTTCGTATATCTGCTGTTTGATTACGGTCAAAACTATACAGAGACAGCGTGTGTCACTCCATATAAAAACAGATGGAGATTTACAATTTTCCATACAGACACCGTATAGAGCTGTCCGATTCTCAAACAGTATTGTATATCTGCTGTTCGCATTACAGTCACATCTGTACAGATCCAGCGTGTGTGTGTGACACTCCGTAAATACATATACGGAGATTGTTAGTTACACAAAAGATGTATACAGCTGTGCACTTCTGATACAGTTCCGTATATCTGCTTGTTGGATTACGGTCAAATACATACTGGGGGAGCGTCTGTGACTAACAAAATATATACAGTACGTAGATTTAATTTTTTTAATACACCTTACACAGCTGGATGCATACAGTACCATCTCTCTGCTGGTATTTTTGGTACATTTTCCCAAACATGAGGAAGTATGGTGGAAAAGGCCGTGGACGTGGGCAGCTGGTACTGATGGTTGTGGTGCATCGGCTGGTTCTGGCAAAAGCACAATAGCAACTATGGCAGGAGGTGTTGAGCCTGCATCATCGTCTGGCCCAAGAAGGCCTGTAAGGTTCCATTTTCTTGGAGTAGGAAAACTGCTTTTAAAGCCGGAGCATCAGGAACAGGGTTTGGCATACATTGCCGAAACATCCACCAGCTCTATTGCCTCCTCTTCAGAACGTTCCAAACCTGCAAGCAAGGAGTCACCAGTGCAGGGTTCTGGTCAGGAAAAACACCTTTCCTTGTGTCCTTCACCCCCACCAAAAGTTAAAGATGCAGCAGCCCACACTTCAGATTACTCTATGGAGCTCTTTTCACATACCATGCCTGGGTTATCCAGTCAAATCCTGAATTCCCCAGTTCAAGATGAATCTGACATGGAGTGCACTGATGCACAGACACTGCTAGATGATTCTGCTGGTACATTGACCCAGAGCACTACATTGCCCTCGCAGTCCACTGAGCCAGAGTCTGACCCTGATGAAACTCAGGTGCCCCTTCCCGCATACTATACCACCTTACACGGTGACACAGAGGAAGTTAAAGAGGAAGGTGCAGATGACTTTGACGAGAAGGTGATGGATGACCCAGTTCTTGACCCGGATTGGCATCCATTAGGGGAGAAGGGTGGCGCTGGCAATAGTTCAGATAAGGAGAAGGATCCGCATCAGGCATTGACATCGCAGCAGTGGTTATCTGGCATGCCCGTAGCTCTCCAAAAACGTGGACCAAAAACTAAAAGAGCAGTTGGCCAGACGGTCAACTTAGCACAGCGTGCAAGGCCAGAAAATGTATACCATAGTAGGAAGAGTGCAGTGTGGCACTTCTTTGTCGAAAATCCTACTGATGAGGCAATGGTTGCCTGTAAGAAGTGCGGTAGGACCTTCAGCCGAGGTAAACAACTCAGAAATTTGAATACCAGTTGCATGCTTAGACATTTAACCAACATGCACTTGCAAGCGTGGACAGACTACAAAACGTCAGGTAGCACATGCTCCGACTGAAGGTAGCCAGCAACGCTCCATCACTTCCCCCACTGTAAGACCACCGCCACTGTTAAACACACCACCAGCACTAAATGTTGAGGTGTCGTCGCAAGGCCAAAGCACTTAGAGAATCACAATGATTTTGCAACACAACACTGAATCTAGGCCATCGCTAACAATACCATCACCAACCCCCTCTCACTCCGTCCGGTCCACTGATACTTCCCCCATATGCAGCTCTCCAGTCCTGCTCACCCTACCAGACACTCTGAGTAGGACAAGAAAGTACTCATCCTCTCATCCGCGTACACTGTGCTTGAACGCCTACATTGCCAAACTAATCTCATTAGAGATGATGCCCTACCGTTTGCTTGAAAGCGAAGCTTTCCGCAAGCTCATGGCCTATGCAGTCCCATGCTTTGACCTACCCAGTCGGGACTTCTTTTCTCAAAAAGCTATCCCAGCCCTATACCTGCATGTGGAAGACCAAATTGTCCATGCACTCAAGCAATCAGTGAGTGGAAAGGTGCACCTCTCAGATGCATTGTCCAGTAGGCATGGCCAGGGACGTTAAGTGTCCATCACTGCGCACTGAGTTAATGTGGTGGATGCAGGGTCCACAGGGGACAGCGGCGGTGGAACAGTGCTGCCTTGCCCACGCTATAGGAAACAGTTGGCTGTAGGCTTTCCACCCTCCTCCTTCTCCTTATGCAAAAGCTTGTCCACAGAGCACAGTCGCATGAGCACTCCATCCGCAGCTGGCAGTGTTGCACACGAGGTGTCCCACTATCGATCAGCTAGTGGTAAGCATCAGCAGGCTGTGTTAAAGATGAAGTCTTTGGGCGAAAACAGACACACTGCGCAGGTACTGGCCGACTACTTGCAGTGACAAACTGAGTCATGGCTGGGCAGTTTACATCTTGAGCCAGGTAAGGTAGTCAGTGATATTGGCTGTAATTTTGTGGCAGCCATAGCCCTTGCAAAACTCACACGCATACCTCGCCTGGCTCACACTTTGAACCTGGTGGTGCAGTGCTTCCCTAATAATTATCTGGAGTTAACATCCCTGCTCCATGAGGTGCGAAGACTGTGCTAGCACATCTGTCGCTCGGCCGTACACTCCAGTTGTATGCAGAAGCTGCAGCGATTGCTCCACCTCCCCAAGCACCAGCTAATCATAGACATTGCAACAAGGTGGAACTCCACCCTACACATGGTTGAGAGGCTCTGGGAACAGAGGCAGACTAATGCATTTGTGGGAGGATACACGGGCAGGCAGTTTGAGGGAAGACATGGAATTGCATGTGTGCAGTGGTCAAAGCTGAAAGACCTCTGTAAAGTCCTTCAGTGTTTTGAGGAATGCACACGGCTGGTAAGAGCAGACGACGCCATCATAAGCAAGAGCATCCCACTTATGCGTCTGCTCATGCAAAGTTTGATGCACATTAAGGATCAGGCATCTGCAGCGTAGGAGGAACAGGAGGAGGAGGAGGAGGAGGGAAGCCTTGCTGACAGTCAGCCATTGTCTGGTCAGGGAACTGTCCTGGACGAGGTGGAGGAAGAAGAGGAAGAGAAGAAGGAGGAGGATGAGGGGGATGATTATTTTGGGCAGGAGGATCTCAGGGGACAAGAGAAAATGTTGGCGTTCCAAGGTCAGGTACAGGGTTTGTGCGTGACTGTAGGGATATGGATTTGCCAGAAAGTGCTCCTCCACCCACCACTGGCAGTGCATCATTGACACCTGGAACATTGGCCCACTTGTGCGACTATGCTTTGCGTATCCTAAAATGGGACCCCCGCATTTCCAAAATGATGTAGGATATTGACTACTGGCTGGCCAGCATCATCGATCCACACTACAAAGGCAAATTACACAACATCATGCCACAGGAGAACCTATAGGTAATATTGGTTAACAAACAAATCAACTCTGGTAAACCATTTGTTTGAGGCTTTCCCAGCACACAGCAGCGGTGCTGGTTCACCCACGAGCCATAGTGGGCACAATGGAAGAGGTGCTCATGGTGCACACTGCCAAAGTGGTGTTGGATTCAGGGGTTTCATGACCATGTTGTGGACTGATTTCTCAAGTACCGCTCACACGACTGATATTACTGTATCGATTAAAAGTGACAGGAGACAGCTGTTGTCAACTATGGTTACAAACTACTTCTCCTCCCATATTGATGTTCTCCCTCACAGGTCATTCCCCTTTGACTATTGGGCCTCTAAACTGGACACCTGGCCTGAATTAGCACAATATGCCTTACAGGAGCTCGCTTGCCCTGCTGCTAGTGTTATCTGAAAGAGTCTTCAGTGCTGCTGGATCAATCCTGTCAGAAAAAAGGTCCCGTCTCTCGACCCAAAATGTTGATGATCTAACCTTCATTAAAATGAACCATGCATGGGTTTCAAAGGATTTTGTCCCACCTTCCCCTGATGACACATAGGGTGACAGAAAATTGCCTCGCTTTTGTCCTCCTCTTCCTCGGACTTGCTCAATTCTGCCACTTGCTGCTGCTGAATGTCCAGCCTACACATCAACATATGCCATTTTTTAAACCTCCCTAGCTGGGCTGCCCACCCCCCCAAGGGCTGGGGTCAACACCTGGCACACCCGAGCAAGTGCTGTTGCTCTGAACAGGTTTATGGGCCAACTGATGGCCAACGGCACTGGCACAGGGCCCCTCATAGTGCAATACAGTGTCTCTGACGGTGGGGGCCCACTCGCCGTCAGACACATCAGCGTACTATGAGTTGCCCTGTGCCAGTGCCATCGCCCACGAGTGTGCCCCCCTGCTTGGTCATGGCCACAGCAATTGCAAGTTGCAATACTTACCTTTTCCTGCTCTACCGCTGTGTAGTCTGGGCAGTTAAATCCTTCACAGGGACAGCCACTAGAAATGTGGTGTATTGATCGATGGTGGTTAAGATGTACTGTAGCTATGGCCTGTACTGCTGGCCTCTACCTTCAGATGATCAATGGCTACCATTTGTATTGGATGTCAACTTACAAGCGGATGCAGTGGTGCGTTATGATCACCTTTCACAGTTGTGATAGTCACAGACGTGTGACATTCCTGCCACCATTTTTCAATGTCTCCTCTCTTGCCAATCCAATAGAATCACCTGCGGCCTGTGGCTTCTGTCTTTTGCCCTCCAAAATGAGCAGACACATCATGATAAACAGTGAGGACCATGTCTACATCTCTCCCTGTGATCACAACTTGATAGAGACGAGTAACGGTGATGTGATCCACTCTACTGCAATAAAGCAATTCTTTCTTCACAAAGAACCGTTTTCGCTGTCTCCACAGACACAGTAATTGAGGGTCAGCATCGCCTCTGCAACATCTACTGGGAGGTTTTCCTGCGATGAGTAATTCCCAAATTTCTGCAAACATTCAACTTTCCTTCTGTACTTGTATCCATGTAGTTTCCAGTAGCGGAGAGTCTGGACTGGCTTACTGAGATTGAAATATATACAAAGATTTAAAAGTACCACAACACTGTATACTGGTTTACGCTTCGAATACCTTTCCTTTTTTTTACTTTTTTAATTCTGATGTAATACATAGTGAGCATGTGAGTGTCTGTGTCTGACTCCGGAACTATAGACGGAAATTTATAATTACCCCTTGGACTGGATACACCTGGCATGTGCTGATACAGTACCTTTGTTCAAAATTTTTTATTACAGTAGCATCCATAGTGAGTGAGCGTGTGTGGTTTACACCTTCTATATATACAGTGAATCAGAGATACCAATTTTTACCCTATACTCGATACAGCTTGTATCTTGTTATACAGTACCTTTGTTCGACATTTAGTATTACGGTCAAATCCATACTGGGTAGGTGTCTGAGTGACTACGGGACTGTGTATACAGAGATTTAAATTGTACCGTATAATATATATACTTGCTATCTTGATATCCAGCACATTTTTTACAACATTTTTTATTATGGTCAATCCCAGACTGAGTGAGCGTCTGGGGGTGACTCCAGAATTATATACCGAGATTTCAAATTTTCCCAACACTGTATACAGCTGTATGCTTCTGATACAGTAACCTTTTTTGCTATTTAGATTCTGATGTAATCCATAATGAGCCTGTGAACATCTGTCTGTTACTCCAGAAATATATTTGGAGATTTAAGATTACCTCAACACTGTATACAGCTGTACGTTTGTGTTACATTACCCATTTACAGCTTTTCATATTCTTGTGTAATCCATACTGGGCCTGAGAGCGTTTGTGTCTGCCTCATGAAATATATGCGGAGATTCAAAATGTTTACACTATACTATATATACACCTTGTATCTGGTGGTACTGTACCCTTTTTCAACTTTTTATTTTATTGTGTAATCCACACTGAGCCTGTGAGTGTCTGTGTATGACTCATGAAATATATACGGAAATTTACTGTCATCCCTAGACTGCATAGAGCAGTATGCTTCTGATACAGTTCCATATATCTGCTGGTATTTTGGGTCCATTTTCTAAAACATGAGGAAGTATGGTGGAAGAGGACATGGACGTTGGTGTGGGTGGCCACCTTATACTGATGGTGGTGGTGTTGCATCTGCTGGTAGTGCCAAAAACACAATAGCAGCTAAGGCAGGAGGCGTTGAGCCTGCATCATGGTCTAGCTCCGGAAGGCCTGTAAGGCTCCCTTTTCTGGGAGTAGGTAGACTGCTTTTAAAGCTGGAGCATCAAGAACTGTTTTTGGCTTACATTGCTGAAACAGCCTCCAGCTCTATCACCTCCTCTTCTTAAGTTTCAAAAAATGCAAGCACTGAGTCATCAGTGCAGGCTTCTGGTCAGGAGCAACCCCTTTCCTTGTGTCCTTCACCCAAACCAAAAGTGAAGGATGCGGCAGCACACACTTCAGATTACTCCATGGATCTCTTTTCACACACCATGCCTGGGTTCATTAAAAATGGATCCCATCATATACTGAAGCATTCTAAATGGGGCAGATCAGACACTGGAGCAGCATCTATGGGGCCCATTATACACTGGAGCATTAAAAATGGAGCCCATTATATATGGAGCATTATTTGGGCCCTTAAGACACTGGAGCATCATCGATGAGGCCCATCATATACTGGAGCATTCCAAATGGAGAACATCAGACACTGAAACAGTATTTATGGGCCCCATTATACACTGGAGCATTAGAAATGGAACCCATTATATATGGAGCATTATTTGGGCCCATATGACACTGAAGCATCATCCATGGGGCCCATCATATACTGGAGCATTCTAAATGGGGCAGATCAGACACTGGAGCAGCATCTATGGGGCACATACACTGGAGCATTAGAAATGGGGCCCATTATATAAGGAGCATTATTTGGGCCCATAGCACAGTGGAGCATCATCCATGGGGACCATCATATACTGTAGCATTATGTGGAGCTCATCATATACTGTATGGAACATTATATGTGACCAATTATTCTGTATGGAGAAATATATTGGGCTCATTATTCTGTATGGCGCACAATGTGGTGGCCATAATACTGTATGGAGTAATATACTGTCCTTTTTTTGAGCTATTGTACAATTTAAAATAGATCAGTCATGTCATGTAAGCAGTGAAGTATTTGTCATTGTACTATACCTATATTTCTGTGCCGTATCGGAGCATCATGAGTTGTAGTATGTGTTAAAGGGGCGCACTGACACTCTTTGGCCTAGGGCGCACAAAACATGGAGCCAGCTCTATCCCCCCACAACTTTAGCCAAATAACCCCCAGTTTTCAATGCGAAACTATGAGCTGACCCTGAAAACAGGCACCCTGATCTGAATGCACCCATTGGGGACACCCATACACCAGGATGAAATGCTTACAGATCGCCTCTGCTGCAGATTTAGCAGTCTGATCATTGGTGGGAACGGCCACTGCTAATTTTGTAAAGTGAGCGGTAATGACCAGGCATGAATAATGACGGCTTCTGGAGTACCCAATGGACAGATAGTCCACCATTAACACCTCCAACAGGGCAGACTTCATGATTGTCTGAATAGGAGCTCTCTGCTCTGTTCTGCGGACTTATTTAATTTACAGGGCTGGCACTTAGCACACACCTCCCTCACGACTTTTTCTAATCCACTAGTGTACACAAATTGGTGAAACCATCGATAAGTTTTCTAAGGTCCCAATGAGCATCCTGTGTATGAGCCTCTAGGGCAATGTCTGGAGTCACTGAGGTAGGGATCACCACCTGCCAATGGTGCCCCAGCTCTGCCACTATGTAGACCCAGCGATACAGTACCGCTTCGGCCAATCGGTCCCACTGCCATAGCAGTTTCTGTACCTCTGCCCAGCTGTGATCTCGCCCTTCCATCAGGCCAGGACTTTTGACTCAGCCACTTCTTTACTCGTGACAGCTTGGAGTTCACATTCTGTTAATCAGCCCACTCCTGATGAGTCTTTCCCAGCAATGTGGCGACTTATGTCGCCACCCCACTTGACCGTGCCATATCCACAAGCACAGGTAATCATCTCAGGTCAGGGATCTCTGTATCCTCAAAGTCTTCATCCACAAAATGTCTGGATGTACCACAAGTCATTCATGACAAGGCTTCGGTAATGGAGTTCTCTTTACTGGAGTGGAACCAAATCCGGTAATTAAACTTGGAAATCTGCGCCACCCACCTGTGCTCCAGGGCTCCCAGACTGGCATTTTCTAGGTGTGTCAGTGGGTTATTGTCAGTCATCATGAGGATCTCCGAGCCAGCCAGGTACTCTGCAAATTTCTCGGTCATAGCCCACACCAAACCCAACATCTCCAGCTTAAACGAGCTGTAATTATCTGGGTTTCGCTCAGTATCTTGTAGGGACTGACTGGCATATGCGATGACCATTTCATGCCCCTCCTGTTCTTGGGCTAACACAGCTCTCAAGCCATGGAGCCTCCGGTTAGTGTACAGAATGACAGGTGAGTCAAAACGTGCATACGCCAACAAAGGTGCCTTCACCAGGGCATCTCGGATCCGATCAAATGCCTGTTACTGTCGATCTGCCCATTGGATGGTTTGGTTCTTGGGCCCTCTCGCCGTCCCTCTCAACAGCTTGTTCAGCGGCTCAGCCACATTAGCAAAGTCTTTTACAAACCGGCGATAGTACCCGGCCAGACCAAGAAGCGCCTGCACTTCTCTCTGAGTCATGAGTGTGGGCCACTCTTGAATGCCACAATTTTACTTGGTGCCAGACGCACTCATTCAGCCAACACTACATGCCCCAGATATTTGATCTGCTTCCGGAAGAGTTTACTTTTTTTGGCTTGATCTTAAGTCCATTGTCTCTGTCGGTGCAACACTTTCCAGAGCTTTTTCAGGTGATCATAGAACAAATTTCCAAATACGATCATGTCATCCAGATAAATCAACACAGATTCGAAGTTGTAATCACCCAAGCAATACTCCATGAACCACTGAAACCTTTCTTGGGCATTACTCAATCTGAAGGGCATTCGGTTAAACTTGAACAGACCCATCGGCAAGATGAATGCTGTCTTCTGCCGATCTCAAGCTGCCATGTGCACCGTCAAGCGTAGAGAAGTACTTCGCCATCCCCAGTGCAGATAAGGATTCCTTGATTCTAGGTAACGGGTAAGAGTCACATACAGTACGTGCATTCAGCTTGTGATTAGAGATGAGCGACTTTGCCTTTCTTAGGGTCGAGTCGGGTTTCATGAAACCCGACTTTCTCAAAAGTCGGGTCGAACAAAATCGGCCGACTATAGGGAAAAGTCGGGGGTCCGACTGAAACACGAAACCCAATGCAAGTCAATGGGGAAGCAAAGTCGGCAGGGAGTGGAGGACAGTAAACACACCTATAGTGCCCATTTCAATGCCAAAAACAACAATTCTTATTACTGAAGCTTGTCAATCTTAATTTACTTTATAATAATAGTTACACACTGAAAACTGGGGGCTATTTGGATAAAGTTGTGGGGAGGTAGGGCTGGCTCCAGGTTTTCTTGTGCCCTGGGCCAAAGAGCGCCCCTTTAACACATACCACAACTCATGATGCTCCTATACGGCACAGAAATATAGGTATAGTACAATGACAAACACGTCACTGCTTACATGACAAGACTGATCTATTTTAAATTGTACAATAGCTCAAAAATAGGACAGTATATTACTCCATGCAGTATTATGGCCACCACATTGTGCGCCATACAGAATAATGAGCCCCATATATTTATCCATACAGAATAATTGGTCACATATAATTTTCCATACAGTATATGATGAGCTCCACATAATGCTCCAGTATATAATGGTCCCCATGGACGATGCTCCAGTGTGTTATGGGCCCAAATAATCCTCCATATATAATGGGCCCCATTTCTAATGCTCCAGTGTATAATGTGTCCTATAGATGCTGCTCCAGTGTCTGATCTGCCCCATTTAGAATGCTCCAGTATATGATGGGCCACATGGATGATGCTCCAGTGTCTTATGGGCCCTAATAATGCTCCATATATAATGGGCCCCATTTCTAATGCTCCAGTGTATCATGTGTCCCATAGATGCTGCTCCAGTGTCTGATCTGCCCCATTTAGAATGCTTCAGTATATGATAGGCCTCATGGATGATGCTCCAGTGTCAGATGTCCCCCATTTGGAATGCTCCAGTATACAATGGGCCTCATGGATGATGCTCCAGTGTCTGATCTGCCCCATTTAGAATGATCCAGTATGATTGACCTCATGGATGATGCTCTAGTGTCAGATGTCCCCCATTTTGAATGCTCCAGTATGTGTTGGGCCCCATTTTTAATTAACCCAGGCATGGTATGTGAAAGAGCTCCATGGAGTAATCTGAAGTTTGTGCTGCCGCATCCTTCAATTTTGGTGTGGGTGAAGGACACAAGGAAAGTGGTTGCTCCTGACCAGAAGCCTGCACTTACGACTCAGTGCTTGCATTTTTATAAACTTAAGAAGAGGAGGCGATAGAGCTGGAGGTTGTTTCAGCAATGTAAGCCAAAAACAGATCCCGATGCTCCGGCTTTAAAAGCAGTCTACCTACTCCCAGAAAACTGAGCCTTACAGGCCTTCCAGAGCTACACCATGATGCAGGCTCAACACCTCCTGCCTTAGCTGCTATTGTGTTTTTGGCACTACCAGCAGATGCACCACCACCACCATCAGTTCCAGGTGGCCCCCCCACGCCCACGTCTGCATCCTCTTCCACCATACTTCCTCATGTTTTAGAAAATGGACCCAAAATACCAGCAGTATATGGTACTGTATCAGAAGCGTACAGCTCTATACAGTCTAGGGATAACAGTAAATCTCCGGATATATTTCATGAATCATACACAGACGCTCACAGGCTCAGTTTGGATTACCCAAAAAAATAAAAAGGTGAAAAAGGGTACAGTATCACCAGATACAAGGTATATATAGTATAGTGTAAACATTTTGAATCTGTCTACATTTCAGGAGGCAGACACATACGCTCTCAGACCCAGCATGGAGTACACAAGAATATGAAAAGCTGTAAATGGGTAATGTAACACAAGCATACACCGGGATACAGTGTTGGGCAAATTTGAAATCTAGGTATATATTTCCGGAGTCACCCTCAGACTCTCACTCAGTCTGGATTTGACCATAATAAAAAATATTGTAAAAAAGGTACTGGCTAACAAGATAGCAAGTATATATATTATAGAGTACAATTGAAATCTCCGTAAACACAGTCCCTTAGTCTGTCTCAGACGCTTACTCAGTATGGATTTGACCGTAATACTAAATATCGAACAAAGGTACTGTATAACAAGATACAAGCTATATCGAGTATAGGGTAAAAATTGGTATCTCCGATTCAGCGTATATATAGAAGGCGTAAACCACACGCTCACACACGCTCACTCACTATGGATGATACCATAATACAAAATTTGGAACAGAGGTACTGTATCAGCACATACCAGGTGTATCCAGTCTAGGGGTAATTGTAAATTTTTGTCTAGACTTCCGGACTCAGACACAGACACTCAGGCTCAGTATGTATTACACCAGAATTTTACAAGTAGAAAAAAAGAAAGGTAGTCGAAGCGTACAACAGTATACAGTTTTGTGGTACTTTTAAATCTCTGTATATATTTCAATCTCAGTAAGCCAGTCCAGACTCTTAGCTACTGAAAACTACATGAATATAAGTACAGACGGAAATTCGATTGTTATCAGAAATTTGGGAATTAGTCATTGCGGGAAAACCTCCAGGTAGATGTTGCAGAGGCGATGCAGACCCTCAATTACTGTGTCTGAGGAGACAGCGAAAACAGTTCTTTGTGAAGAAAGGATTGCTTTATTGCAGTAGCGTGGATCACATCACCGTTACTCGTCTCCATCAAACTGTGATCACAGGGAGAGATGTATACATGGTCCTCACTGCCTATCATGATGTGTCTGGTCATTTTGGAGTGCCAAAGACAGAAGCCACAGGCGATTCTATTGGATTGGCATGAGAGGAGACATTGAAAAATGGTGGCAGGAATGTCACATGTCTGTGACTATCACAACTGTGAAAGGTGATCATAAAGCACCACTGCATCCGCTTGTAAGTTGACGTCCATTGCAAATGGTAGCCATTGATCATCTGAAGGTAGAGGCCAGCAGGACAGGGCATAGCTACATCTTAGCTATCATCGATCAATACACCAAATTTCTAGTGGCTGTCCCTGTGAATAATTTAACTGCCCAGATTACACAGCAGTGGAGCAGGGAGAGGTAGGTATTGCAATTTGCAAGTGCTGTGGCCATGACCAAGCAGGGGGAGCACACTCGTGGTTGACAGTACTGGCACAGGGTCCCTCATAGTATGCTGGTGTGTCTGATGGTGAGTGGGCCCCCCCACCATCAGAGACACTGTATTGTACTATGAGGGGCCCTGTGCCAGTTCCATCTGCCATCTGTGGGCCCATCCACCTTTTCAGAGCAACGGCACTTGCCCGGGTGCGCCAGGTGTTGACCCAGGCCATTGGGGGGGTGGGCAGCCCACTGAGGAAGGTTTAAAAAATGGCATATGTTGTTGTGTTGGCTGGACATTCAGCTGCTGCAAAGGGTGGAATTGGGCAAGTACGAGAAAGAGGAGGACAAAAGTGAGGCAGTTTTCTGGGAACCTATGTATCATCAGGGGAAGGTGGGACAAAATCCTTTGAAACCCATGCATGGTTCATTTAATAAAGGTTAGATCATCAACATTTTGGGTCAACAGACGGGTAATTTTTTCTGTCAGGATTAGTGTTGAGCATTCCGATACCGCAAGTATCGGGTATCGGCCGATACTTGCTGTATCGGAATTCCGATACCGACTTCCGATATTTTTTCAATATTGGAATTCGGCATCGGAATCGGAAGTTCAGTTGATTGACGGCCTGACGTCATCATGATGCGCGGTGTGTGCGCATCATGATGCGCCGTCATTTCGGGCCTTCCGGGGGTCTCTGCCGGCCTGCCGGGGGGCTGTGCCGGCCTGCCGGGGGGCTGTGTGGACTGCCCGGGGTCTGTACCGGCCTGCCGGGGGGCTGTGCCGGCCTGCCGGTGGTCTGTGCACCCTGTGGGGGTCTGTACCGGCCTGCCGGGGGGCTGTGCCGGCCTGCCGGGGGGCTGTGCTGATGTCCGGGGGTCTGTGCAAGCATCGTCCGATGGGACTACAAGTCCCATCGGGCGATGCCTGCTACCATGACAGTGATTGACACATTAGCCAATGATGGGACAGTAGTAGTCCCATCATCCGGCTAATGTGTTAAATGTTAAAAAAAAAAAAAAAAAATACTACATACATACTACATGCATGCTACATACATACTACATGCTACATACATACTACATATATACTACATACATACTACATACATGCTACATACATACTACATGCTACATACATACTACATGCATGCTACATACATACTACATATATACTACATACATACTACATACATGCTACATACATACTGCATGCTACATACATACTACATACATACTACATGCATGCTACATACATACTACATGCTACATACATATTACATATATACTACATATATACTACATACATACTACATGCTACATACATACTACATGCATGCTACATACATACTACATACATACATACTGCATGCTACATACTACATACATACTACATGCATGCTACATACATACTACATATATACTACATGCTACATACATACTACATACATACTACATACATACTACATGCATGCTACATACATACTACATGCATGCTACATGCATGCTACATACATACTACATGCTACATACATACCACATACATGCTACATACATACTACATGCTACATACATACCACATACATACTACATACATACTACATACATACTACATGCATGCTACATACATACTACATGCTACATACATACTACATACATACTACATACATACTACATACATACATACTACATGCATGCTACATACATACTACATGCTATATACATACTACATACATGCTACATATATACTACATGCATGCTACATACATACTACATGCATGCTACATACATACTACATGCATGCTACATACATACTACATGCATGCTACATACATACCACATACATACTACATACATACTACATACATACTACATGCTACATACATACTACATATATACTACATGCATGCTACATACATACTACATGCTACATACATACTACATGCATGCTACATACATACTACATATATACTACATGCATGCTACATACATACTACATGCTACATGCATGCTACATACATACTACATACATACTACATGCTACATACATACCACATATATACTACATACATACAATACATTCATACAATACATACATAGACATACAGTACATATAACATAGAGTAACATACTTACCAATACTTGTCACATTGTTCCCCGAAGCCATTGTCTTTTCCGGAATAAATATTAACATAACAAACCACAAAAATACTCACCCACGATCCGAAGCAGTCCACGAGTGTGTCCCACGACGATCTTGGGTAGAGAACTGCAGCATCAGATGATGCTGCCGTTCTCTACGGGCTGCAGGAATCCAATGACGGAAGGTAGGTATCCTTCCGCACTGTATTCCTCCGCCACTTAAAAAAAAAAAAGTCCCTAGTCTCACTTTATGCCATTGCTGCGTGGGAATTTCCCACACAGCAATGGCATAAAGTGAGACTAGGGACTTTTTTTTTTTTTTAAGTGGAGGAGGAATACAGTGCGGAAGGATACCTACCTTCCGTCATTGGATTCCTGCAGCCCGTAGAGAACGGCAGCAACAGCTGATGCTGCAGTTCTCTACCCAAGATCGTCGTGGGACACACTCGTGGACTGCTTCGGATCGTGGGTGAGTATTTTTGTGGTTTGTTATGTTAATATTTATTCCGGAAAAGACAATGGCTTCGGGGAACAATGTGACAAGTATTGGTAAGTATGTTACTCTATGTTATATGTACTGTATGTCTATGTATGTATTGTATGAATGTATTGTATGTATGTAGTATATATGTGGTATGTATGTAGCATGTAGTATGTATGTAGTATGTATGTAGCATGCAGTATGTATGTAGCATGCATGTAGTATATATGTAGTATGTATGTGGTATGTATGTAGCATGTAGTATGTATGTAGCATGCATGTAGTATATATGTAGTATGTATGTGGCATGTAGTATGTAGCATGCATGTAGTATATATGTAGTATGTATGTAGCATGTATGTAGTATATATGTAGTATGTATGTAGCATGTAGTATGTATGTAGCATGCATGTAGTATGTATATGGTATGTATGTAGCATGTAGTATGTATGTAGCATGCATGTAGTATATATGTGTTATGTATGTGGTATGTATGTAGCATGCATGTAGCATGCATGTAGTATGTATGTAGTATGTATGTAGTATGTATGTAGCATGTAGTATGTATGTAGTATGTATGTAGCATGCATGTAGCATGCAGTATGTATGTAGCATGCATGTAGTATATATGTAGTATGTATGTAGCATGTAGTATGTAGCATGCATGTAGTATATATGTAGTATGTAGCATGTAGTATGTATGTAGCATGCATGTAGTATATATGTGTTATGTATGTGGTATGTATGTAGCATGCATGTAGCATGCATGTAGTATGTATGTAGTATATATGTAGTATGTATGTAGCATGTAGTATGTATGTAGTATGCATGTAGCATGCATGTAGCATGCAGTATGTATGTAGCATGCATGTAGTATATATGTAGTATGTATGTAGCATGTAGTATGTATGTAGTATGCATGTTGTATGTATATAGCATGTAATTTTTTTTTTTTTTTTTACATTTAACACATTAGCCGGATGATGGGACTACTACTGTCCCATCATTGGCTAATGTGTCAATCACTGTCATGGTAGCAGGCATCGCCCGATGGGACTTGTAGTCCCATCGGACGATGCCTGCACAGACCCCCGGAGCCTGCACAGACCACCGGCAGGCCGGCACAGCCCCCCAGCAGGCCGGCACAGCCCCCCGGCAGGCCGGCACAGCCCCCCGGAGCCTGCACAGCCCCCCGGCAGGCCGGCACAGCCCCCCGGAGCCTGCACAGACCACCGGCAGGCCGGCACAGACCACCGGAGCCTGCACAGACCCCCTGGCAGGCCGGCACAGCCCCCCGAAAGGCCCGTACAGACCCCAGAGAGGCTGTACAAGGGCAGGAAAGGGTTTTTCTTATTCCGATACCGGAAGTCCCATAGACTTGAATGGGACTTCCGGTATCGGAATCGGCGATACCGATACTTTTTTTTAAAGATCGGCCGATACCATCCGATACGATACTTTGAAGTATCGGACGGTATCGCTCAACTCTAGTCAGGATTAATCCAGCAGCACTGAATACTCGTTCAGATAACACACTAGCAGCAGGGCAAGCGAGCTCCTGTAAGGCATATTGTGCCAATTCAGGCCAGGCGTCCAGTTTAGAGGCTCAATAGTCAAAGGGGAATGACTTGTGAGGGAGAACATCGATATGGGAGGAGAAGTAGTTTGTAACCATAGTTGACAACTGCTGTCTCCTGTCACTTTTAATCGATGCAGTATTACCAGTCGTGTGAGCGGTACTTGAGAAATCAGTCAACAACATGGTCATGAAACCCCTGTCTCCAACGCCACTTCGGCTGGGTGGAGAAGCACTTTCTGGCAAATCCACATCCCTACAGTCATGCACAAACACCATACCTGACCTTGGAAAGCCGACATTTTCTCTTGCCCCCTGAGAAGCATCCTCCTGCCCAAAATAATCATCCCCCTCATCCTCCTCCTCTTCCTCCACCTCATCCAGGACAGTTCCCTGACCAGACAATGGCTGACTGTAATCAAGGCTTCCCTCCTACTCCTCTGCAGACACCTGATCCTTAATGTGCGTCAAACTTTGCATGAGCAGATGCATAAGTGGCATGCTCCTGCTTATGATGGCATTGTCTGTGCTTACCAGCCATGTGCATTCCTCAAAACACTGAAGGACTTTACAGAGGTCATTCAGCTTTGACCACTGCACACCTGACAATTCCATGTCTTTCCTAAAACTGCCTGCCCTGTATCCTCCCACAACTGCATTACAGCCTACCTCTGTTAGCACAGCCTCTCAACCATGTGCAGGGTGGAGTTTCACCTTGTTGCAACGTCTATGATTAGGCTGTGCTTGGAGAGGTGGAGCAATCGCTGCAGCTTCTACATACGACTGGAGTGTACAGCTGAGCGACAGATGTGCGAGCACAGTCTTCGCATCTGTTTGTCACTGCAAGTAGTCGGCCAGTACCTGCGCAATGTGTCTGCTGTCCCCCAAAGACATCATCTTTAACACAGCCTGCTGACGCTTACCACTAGCTGTTTGATAGTGGGACGCCTTGTGTGCAACACTGCCAGCTGCGAATGGAGTGCTCGTGCGACTGTGCTCTGTGGACAAGCTTTTGCTGATGGAGGAGGAGGAGCAAAAGCCTACAGCCAACTGTTTCCTATACCGTGAGCTAGGTAGCACTGTTCCACCACCGCTGTCCCCAGTGGAGCCTGCATCCACCGCATTAACCCAGTGTGCAGTGAAGGACACGTAACGGCCCTAGCCATGCCTACTGGTCCATGCATCTGTTGTGAAGTGCACCTTTCCACTCACTGACTGTTTTAGTGCTTGGACAATGCGGTCTTTCACATGCCGGTGGAGGGCAGAGATGGCTTTTCGAGAAAAGAAGTGCCGACTGGGTACGTCATAGCGTGGGACAGCGTAGGCCATGAGGTCGCGGAAAGCTTCGCTTTCAACCAAACAGTAGGGCATCATCTCTAATGAGATTAGTTTGGCAATGTAGGCGTTCAAGCAAAGTGTATGCGGATGAGAAGATGAGTACTTTTTTGTCCTACTCAGAGTGTCTGGTAGGGTGAACTGGACTGGAGAGCTGCATATGGGGGAAGTAGCGGTGGACCGGACACAGTGAGAGGGGGTTGTGATGGTATTGGTGGTGATCGCCTAGATTCAGTGTTGTGTTGCAAAGCCATTGTGATTCCCTGAGTGATTTGGCCTTGCGACGACACCTCCACATTTAGTACTGGTGGTGTGCTTAACGGTGGCAGTGGTCTTACAGTGGGGGAAGCGATGCTGACTACCTTGATTCGGTGCAGGTGCACATGTACTACCTGAGGTTTTGTAGTCCGTCCACGCTTTCAAGTGCATGTTGGTTAAATGTCTAAGCATGCAACTGGTATTTAAACTTCTGAGTTTTTTACCTCGGCTAAAGGTCCTTCCGCACTTCTTACAGGTAACCTTGCCTCATCAGTAGGATTTTGGACAAAGAAGTGTCACACTGCACTCTTCCTACTATGGTATACATTTTCTGGCCTTGCACGCTGTACTAAGTTGACCATCTGGCCAAGCTGTCCTGCAACTATTTTAGTTTTTGGTCCACGTTTTTGGACAGCTACGGGCCTGCCAGATAACCGCTGCTGCGATGTCAATGCATGCTGCAGATCCTTCTCCTAATCTGAACTATTGCCAGCGCCACCCTCCCCCCCCAATGGATGCCAATCTGGTTCAAGATCTGGGTCATCCATCACCTCCACTTCAAAGTCATCTGCACCTTTCTCTTTAACTTCCTCTGTGTCACCGTGTAAAGTGGTATGGTATGTGGGAAGGGGCACCTGGGTTTCATCATGGTCAGATTCTGGCTCAGTAGACTGCGAGGGCAATGTAGTGCTCTGTGTCGATGTACCAGCAGAATCATCTGTGCATCAGTGTACTCCATGTCAGATTCATCTTGGACTGGGGAATTCTGGATTTGACTGGATAACCCATGTATGGTATGTGAAAAGAGCTCCATAGAGTAATCTGAAGTGGGGGCTGCTGCATCCTTAACTCTTGGTGGGGGGTAAAGGACACAAGGAAAGGTGTTTTTCCTGACCAGAACCTTGCACTGACGACTCCGTGCTTGCAGGTTTCGAACGTTCAGAAGAGGAGGCAATAGAGCTGGTGGATGTTTCGGCAATATACGCCAAAACCTGTTCCTGATGCTCCGGCTTCAAAAGCGGTTTTCCTACTTGAAGAAAAGGCAACCTGACAGGCCTTCTTGGGCCAGACGATGATGCAGGCTCAACACTTTCTGCCTTAGCTGCTATTGTGCTTTTGCCAGATCCAGCCGATGCACCACCAACATCAGTACCAGCTGCGCTTCCCTGCCCACGTCCGTGGACTCTTCCACCATACTTCCTCATGTTTTGGAAATGGTACCAAAAATACCAGCAGAGAGTTGTTACTGTATGAGGAGCGTCCAGCTGTGTAAGGTGTATGAAAAAAATTAAATCTACGTATATATTTTGTTAGTCACAGACACTCTCGCAGTATGTATTGGTCCGTAATCCAATGAGCAGACATACAGAACTGTATCAGAATTGTACAGCTGTATATGTTTTTTGTGTAACTAACAATCTCCGTAAATGTATTTACGGAGTGTCACACACACATGCTGACTCTGTATAGATGTTACTGTAATGCGAACGGCAGATATACAATACTGTTTGAGAATTAGACAGCTATATACGGTGTCTGTATGGAAAATTGTCAATCTCCGTCTATTTCTATAGGGACTGACACACGCTGTGTCTGTCTAGTTTTCACCGTAATCAAACCCCTTATATATTTGAAACTGTTTGAAAAGCGGACAGCACTCTAAGGTGTAGGTCAGGAAAAATGGAAAAACTCCTCTGCTCCTCTGCAGAGTAACAAACAGATACAGTGGGGAAAAAAAGTATTTAGTCAGTCAGCAATAGTGCAAGTTCCACCACTTAAAAAGATGAGAGGCGTCTGTAATTTACATCATAGGTAGACCTCAACTATGGGAGACAAACTGAGAAAAAAAAATCCAGAAAATCACATTGTCTGTTTTTTTTTCATTTTATTTGCATATTATGGTGGAAAATAAGTATTTGGTCAGAAACAAAATTTCATCTCAATACTTTGTGATATATCCTTTGTTGGCAATGACAGAGGTCAAACGTTTTCTGTAAGTCTTCACAAGGTTGCCACACACTGTTGTTGGTATGTTGGCCCATTCCTCCATGCAGATCTCCTTTAGAGCAGTGATGTTTTTGGCTTTTCGCTTGGCAACACGGACTTTCAACTCCCTCCAAAGGTTTTCTATAGGGTTGAGATCTGGAGACTGGCTAGGCCACTCCAGGACCTTGAAATGCTTCTTACAAAGCCACTCCTTCGTTGCCCTGGCGGTGTGCTTTGGATCATTGTCATGTTGAAAGACCCAGCCACGTTTCATCTTCAATGCCCTTGCTGATGGAAGGAGGTTTGCACTCAAAATCTCACGATACATGGCCCCATTCATTCTTTCATGTACCCGGATCAGTCGTCCTGGCCCCTTTGCAGAGAAACAGCCCCAAAGCATGATGTTTCCACCACCATGCTTTACAGTAGGTATGGTGTTTGATGGATGCAACTCAGTATTCTTTTTCCTCCAAACACGACAAGTTGTGTTTCTACCAAACAGTTCCAGTTTGGTTTCATCAGACCATAGGACATTCTCCCAAAACTCCTCTGGATCATCCAAATGCTCTCTAGCAAACTTCAGACGGGCCCGGACATGTACAGGCTTAAGCAGTGGGACACGTCTGGCACTGCAGGATCTGAGTCCATGGTGGCGTAGTATGTTACTTATGGTAGGCCTTGTTACATTGGTCCCAGCTCTCTGCAGTTCATTCACTAGGTCCCCCCGCGTGGTTCTGGGATTTTTGCTCACCGTTCTTGTGATCATTCTGACCCCACGGGGTGGGATTTTTCGTGGAGCACCAGATCGAGGGAGATTATCAGTGGTCTTGTATGTCTTCCATTTTCTAATTATTGCTCCCACAGTTGATTTCTTCCCTCCAAGCTGGTTAGCTATTGCAGATTCAGTCTTCCCAGCCTGGTGCAGGGCTACAATTTTGTTTCTGGTGTCCTTTGACAGCTCTTTGGTCTTCATCATAGTGGAGTTTGGAGTCAGACTGTCTGTGGGTGTGCACAGGTGTCTTTTTATACTGATAACAAGTTTAAACAGGTGCCATTACTACAGGTCATGAGTGGAGGAAAGAGGAGACTCTTAAAGAAGAAGTTACAGGTCTGTGAGAGCCAGAAATCTTGATTGCTTGTTTCTGACCAAATACTTATTTTCCACCATAATATGCAAATAAAATGAAAAAAAAACAGACAATGTGATTTTCTGGATTTTTTTTTCTCAGTTTGTCTCCCATAGTTGAGGTCTACCTATGATGTAAATTACAGACGCCTCTCATCTTTTTAAGTGGTGGAACTTGCATTATTGCTGACTGACTAAATACTTTTTTTCCCCAATGTATCTTCTATTTGTCCGTGATACCAGCCGGTACACGGTAGAGTGTGAGGATCGTACACCGCTATACGGTGTCTGTATGGAAAATTGTCAAACTCTGTCTATTTGTATAGGGACTGACACGCTGTCTCTGTCTAGTTTTCACCGTAATCAAACAGCAGATATATGAAACTGTTTGAAAAGTGGACAGCATTCTAAAGTGTAGGTCTGGAAAAATGGAAAAACTCCTCGGCTTTTTATTCCAGAGTCACACCCAGATAGCTTCCTTTTGTCTGTGATACCAGCTGGTACACGGTAGTGTCTGAGGATCGTACACGGCTATACGGAAAATTGTCAATCTCCATCTATTTCTATAGGGACTGACACACGATGTCTCTGTCTAGTTTTCACCATAGTCAAACAGCAGATCTACGAAACTATTTGAAAAACGGACAGCATTCTAAGGTGTAGTTCTGGAAAAGCGGAAAAACTCCTCGGCTTTTTCTTCCAGAGTCACACCCAGATAGCTTCTATTTGTCCGTGATACCAGCCGGTACACAGTAGAGTGAGGATCGCACACCGCTATACGGTGTCTGTATGGAAAATTGTCAATCGCTGTCTATTTCTATGGGGACTGAGACACGCTGTCTCTGTCTCATTTTCACCGTAATCAAACAGCAGATCTACGAAACTGTTTGAAAAGCGGACTGCACTCTAAGGTGTAGGTCTGGAAAAACGCAAAAACTCCTTCGCTTTTTTTTTTCCAGAGTAACAGAGAGCTTCTATTTGTCCGTGATACCAGCTGGTACACGGCAGTGTGTGAGGATCGTTCACCGCTATACGGTGTCTGTATGGAAAATTGTCAATCTCCGTCTATTTCTATAGGGACAGACACACGCTGTCTCTGTCTTGCTTTCACCGTAATCAAACAGCAGATCTACGAAAGTGTTTGAAAAGCGGACCGCACTCTAAGGTGCAGGTCTGGAAAACGGAAAAACTCTTCAGCTTTTTCTTCCAGAGTCACACCCAGATAGCTTCTACTTGTCCGTGATACCAGCTGGCACACAGTAGTGTGTGAGGATCGTACACCGCTATAGGGTGTCTGTATGGAAAAGTGTCAATCTCCGTCTCTTTCTGTAGGGACTGACACACGCTGTCTCTGTGTAGTTTTCACCGTTGTCAAACAGCAGATTTAAAAAACTGTTTGAAAAGCGGACTGCACTCTCAGGTGTAGGTCTGGAAAAATGAACAAACTCCTCGGCTTTTTCTTCCAGAGTCACACCCAGATAGCTTCTATTTGTCTGTGATACCAGCCAGTACACGGTAGTGTGTGATCTTCGTACACCGCTATACGGATTCTGTATGGAAAATTGTCAATCTATATCTCTATAGTGACTAACACACGCCGTCTGTCTAGTTTTCACCATAAACAAACAGCAGATCTGCGAAACTGTTTGAAAAGCGGACAGTACTCTAAGGTGTAGTTTTGGAAAAAAGGAAAAACTCATCAGCTTTTTATTCCAGAGTAACACACAGATAGCTTCTATTTGTCCGCAATACCAGCTGGTACACAGCAGTGTGTGAGGATCGTACACCGCTATACGGTGTCTGTATGGAAAATTGTCAATCTCCGTCTATTTCTTTAGGGACTGACACACGCTATCTGTGTAGTTTTCACCGTAGTCAAACAGCAGGTATACAAAACTGTTTGAAAAGCGGACAGCACACTAAGGTGTAGGTCTGGAAAAATGGACAAACTCCTCGGCTTTTTCTTCTGTAGTCACACCCAGATACCTTCTATTTGTCCATGATTCCAGCTGGTACACGGTAGTGTGTGAGGAGCGCACACCGCTATATGGTCTGTGAAAAAATGAACACTCAGTAATGCACCAGGACAAAATAATAAGAGTTGGAGTGCTTTGAAAAAAGCAGTTTGAACACCAGTGTGCATACAGCAATGCAGCTAGCAGTTAGCCTTACTATGCAGCCTAATCACCACCAGCGCTGCTGCACAAAAGCAAAAATCCTCCCCTTTCACTGCACACTAACTGTACAGTGAAAAGCGCAATCAGCAGAAGCAGTTTTTTTTCTTCTTCCCTGCCTAACTTTCTCCCTGTTCAGAATCAGCAGCAGCACCTTTCCCTATACTAAGATCGGCAGAAGTAAGATGGAGGTCGGCGGTCACATCCTTTTTCTACCGACTGTGATGCCACACAAAGCCAGCCAATCACTTCAATGCCCTTCTCTAAGATGGTGGTGGCCGCTGCCTATGTCATCGCGTTGCCCACAGTGTGCTTCCTCCATCATTGGCTGAAAAAAGGTGCTGAAGCATCATTTGAAACGCGACTTTGGCGCTCAGGTCGCTGACATCATGGCCGACCTCACGCTATGATCAGGTTTCTTTTCATGAAACCTGACTTTGGCGAAAGTCGGCGATTTTTGAAATTGACCGACCCATTTCGCTCTACGCTACTTGTGATAATCAACACAAAACCATTTGAATCCGTCCTTCTTCCATACCATCACAACTGGCACAGGCCAAGGACTTTGACGTTGGTGTATCACCCCACTGTCTAGCATTTGTGCTATCATCTCTCTAACCTCTTGGTAGATGTTCAGTGGGATCTGATGATATCTCTCCTGAATTGGAGGGGTGTCTCCTGTGGGTATTTCGTGTTCCACTGCCTTCGTGCAACTAAAGTCTTCATCATCCCTGGAGAAAGCAGCATGATATTCCCACAGTGTATCCTCCAGCCTGCGTGACTGCTTGGATGTCAACTGAGACTCATTCATCCCCTTAATCTCCATGCAGGTGTGGTGGACTCTTGAGGTCATCTGCGTTGACAGGGTCCAGGTGGTCCTGCGGTCTGCTTTCAGAATTAACTGACTTCTGGGAAAGACTCTCTCGCCAAACACATATACATCAGCCAGCTTGGTGCAAGCCGCCAGCTCATGATGCTGCAAACTAAAGTACCTTATTGGAACACTTCCATCTCATACAATGGCAAACGTTCAGGCTACCATTGGACTATCCGTGTCTTCTGACCAACCGGTCGGTTCCAGAATCACCTCCACACCATTCAATTTTTTGAGTGTCCCCACAGCATCAATACAAGCTTCTCTTGACCCGGGCTGATCACAACAGCAGACCCACGTGGGACATACACTGTTTTTCCTTTTGCTGAACTCTTCTGAATATCGCTCAAAAGGGACACCTGCTGCTGGACTCTATGGATAACTGTGGGGTGTCGCCCATTTGCAATATCTCGGACCATCGCGTTCGAACAGAAGGGAGTGCAGCTCTCTCAGGATGTTCATTCCCAGAACCACTGGAAGGTTCGGTCTTGCATGTGTCTTCACGAATACCACTCCCTTGGCTCCTAACTCCTGGCCACACAGCTGCACCTTCATCCAAGCGATGCCCGCCACTGGAGTTTCCTTGTTATTGGCAGCCTTCAGCTTAAATAGATGTCCCGACTCTCACTGCAAATGACCTAGTTCCCAGCATTGATACCATTGCACCGGCCTTCTTGCCCGACCTCTGGATGACCCAGGTTTTAAAGCAGTCGACACTTCTCCTGAGGCATAGGGTGATTGCCCATACAACAAAATAGGGGGTTAGGCGACACCGGGTATATCGGAGGCATTCCCCAAACCTGCATTTGTTGCATCTGCTCCACCAGGCTTTCCATGGTTTTCTTTAAAGCCACCAGTTGTGTCTGGACAGGGTCTGGCCTCGACCCTCTTTTATCCACCACATGCAGGTTACTCCACTTCAGAGCGGGCTTCACTTCTAAGGTGCATGCTACTGCTTCTTTCTGTGTTTCAGCATAGGTAATACTAGGAGTACCGTGATTTCAGTAACAATTCACTCCTTAGTGTCTCACTCCATATCGCCTCGATGAACTGATCCGAAAGAATTCTGTCAACATCGGCTTCAGTATCCACAGTCACAAGTGACTTTTTTTTAAACCTCCTGGTGCATCTCTTCCAGCACTATAGCATACTGAATCAGGCTCTCCATCTCTCTGGGTCCGGGAGAAAAACTGCACTTGCAAATGAGCTGCCGCTGCCACGTGATCAAATGCTTTTTCCAATATCCGAATTATGTCATCAACTGTTCTTCGCCAAGAACACTTTGCAGGCATCTCCCTCCAAAGCATTCAGCGAAACTTCTTGCTGCAGTTGGGGGCTAACTTTGTATAAAACAATAGCATTCTTCAACCTGCCTACCCAATCAGTAAGCAGCAGGTTGTATCAATCAAACTTGGCCAGTCGGTTGAGCAGTGCTCCAGTGGCAGAGTAATCTGCTAACCGATCAACACTGGAAGCAATGGGGGTGAACAACTATGGCAGGCGGTACAGCGCCTTCTGCTCAATCAGTAACATTTATAGCGCACACTGTATCCTGCCGAATACACCAAAATGTAATGGCCGGTACACCTGCCATTGCTTGAGGTGGGAATATGGCACTGCTATGAATGACTCAGAACTCACTATGAAGGTAAACCAACTTTTCTTTCTATCTACTTCAAAGATTGACAGGATTTTCCCTTTCATCCGAATGTGGGCCACGACAGCTACAACCCACACAGAACAAGTTATGCAGCCTGAGAGACCTCAAGTTCCAGCTTTACAGACAGGGATAGACTACCCCAAGACCATACCACCCCCTCCCTTATCCGTAATGGGCATATACAGGGGGAAAATACTGTGACTGTGACACGTGGTCCTCTCAGGAATACAATCTTACACTCGCCTCCTGCCTTAATTACAATAGATCACGGGTACCATATTTTTATATATATATATATATATATATATATATATATATATATATATATATATATATATATATATATATCGGATAAATCACTTAAACCATCAGAGTACAGATGAGCGACTTTGCCTTTTTTCGGGTCGAGTCGGGTTTCATGAAACCCGACTTTCTCAAAAGTCGGGTCGAACGAAATCGGCCGATTATCATGAAAAGTCAAAGGCCGACTGAAACACGAAACCCAATGCAAGTCAATGGGAAAGAAAATTCGGCAGTTAGTGGAGGAAAGGAAACACACCTACAGTGCCCATATTAATGCCAAAAACATCAATTCTTATTACATAAGCTTGTCGACATTAATTTACTTTATAATAATAGTTACGCATTGAAAACTGGGGGGGTAGGACTGGCTCCAGATTTTCGTGGTCCCATAGCCAAAGAGTGTCAATGGGCTCCTTTAACACATGCCACAATTCATGATCCTCTGATACAGCAGAGAAATAGCGGTATAGTACAATGAAAAATACTTCACTTCTTACATCTCATGACTGATATCCGTTTTAAATTCTCCAAAAGCTCCAAAAACGGACAGTATATTACTCCATACAGTATTATGGCCACCGCATAGTGCGCTATACAGAGTAATGAGGCCCATATATTTCTCCATACAGAATCATTGGTCCCATATAATGTTTGAAACAGTATATGATGAGCTCCACATAATGCTAGAGTATCTGTTGGTCCCCATGGAAGAAGCTCCACTGTGTTATGGGCCCAAATAATGCTCCATATATAATGGGCCCCATTTCTAATGCTCCAGTGCATAATGGGCCCTGTAAATGCTACTCCAGTGTCTGATGTCCACTTTTGGAATGCTCCAGTGTATGGTGGGCCTCATATATCATTCTCCAGAGTATAGTGCTCCCCAAAAATAGCTGTCCCAACATTGAAAACAATTAAATAAGTCTCCTCACTAGGGAATCCCTGTACTAGTCTGGACTCCTCATCCCCATCTTCCATCGCGCTCTGACCAGAATGTCACTGTAAGGAAACGCGGAAGATGTCACAGCGGTGGAGCAGGGAGAGGTAAGTATTTCAACTTTGCAAGTGCTGTGATCCTGAGCAAGCAAGGGGGGCCCACTCGTTGGCGACTGCACTGGCACAGGGCCCCTCATAGTACGCCGGTGTGTCTGACAGCGGGTGTGCACGCCCACCATCAGAGATACTTGATTCTACTATGAGGGACCTTGTGCCAGTGCCGTTGCCAAACAGTGTGCCCACCCACCTTTCCAGGGCAATGGCACTCGCACGGGTGCGTGCGCCAGGTGGTGACCCCGGCCCTGTGGGTGGAGGCAGCCCGGTTAGGGAGGTGGAAAAATTGGCATATGTTGATGTTGGACATTCAGCAGCTGCAAATGGAGTAATTGGAGAAGTCCGCAGAAGAGGAGGACAAAAGCAAGCCATTTTTCTGGCAACCTACGTGTCAGCAGGGGAGGGTGGGACAAAATCCTTTGAAACCCATGCATGGTTCATTTTAATGAAGGTTAGATCATGAACATTTTAGGTAGACAGAAGGGTCCTTTATTCTGTCAGGATTGATCCAGCAGCACTGAAGACTCATTCAGATAACACACTAGCAGCAGGGCAAGCGAGCTCCTGTAAGGCATATTGTGCCAATTCAGGCCAGGTGTCAAGTTTACTGGCTCAATAGTCAAATGGGAATGACCGGTGAGGGAGAACATCGATATGGGAGGAGAAGTAGTTTGTTACCATAGTTGACAATTGCTGTCTCCTGTCACTTTCGATCGATGCAGTATTACCAGTCGTGTGAGTGGCACTTGAAAAATCAGTCCAGAACATGGTCAAGAAACCCGTGTCCAACGCAACTTCGGCTGTGTGCACCATGAACACCTCTTTCATGTTGCCATCTACGGCTTGTTGGAAAAACATTGCCGCCGCTGTGTGCTGGGAATTCTTCAAGCAAACTGTTTACCAGAGTTGCTTGTTTGTTAGCCAATATTAGCTCTAGGTTCTCCTGTGGCTTGATGTTTTGGAATTTGCCTTTATAGCATGGATCCAGGATGCTAGCCAACCATAGTCATCATCGTTCATCATTTTGGCAATGCAAGGGTTCCTTTTTAGGATCTGCAAGTCATAATCAGCCATGTGGGCCAATGTTCCAGGTGTGAATGATGCACTGCAGGTGCTGGGTGGAGGAGCACTTTCTGGCAAATCCACATCCCTCCAGTCACGCACAAACCCTGTACCTGACCTTGCCATGCCAACATTTTTTCTTGCCCCCTGAGAAGCATCCTCCTCCCCAAAATAATCATCCCCATCATTGCCCTCCTCCTCCTCCTCTTCCTCTTCTTCCTCCACCTCGTCCACGAGACTTCCCTGGGCAGACAATGGCTGACTGTCATCAAGGCTTCCCTCCTCCTCCTCTTCCTCCTCGGCTGCAGATGCCTGCTGCTTAATGTGCGTCAAAGTTTGCATGAGTAGACGCATAAGTGGTTTGCGTCTGCGCTTACCAGCCGTGTGCATTCCTCAAAACACTGAAGGATTTTACAGAGGTCTTTCAGCTTCGACCACTGCACACCAGACAACTCAATATCTGTCTGCAAACTGCCTGCTCACGTATCCTCCCACAAATGTCTCTGTCTAGTATTCACCATAATCAAACAGCAGATACAGTGGGGAAAAAAAGTATTTAGTCAGTCAGCAATAGTGCAAGTTCCACCACTTAAAAAGATGAGAGGCGTCTGTAATTTACATCATAGGTAGACCTCAACTATGGGAGACAAACTGAGAAAAAAAAAATCCAGAAAATCACATTGTTTTTTTTTTTTCATTTTATTTGCATATTATGGTGGAAAATAAGAATTTGGTCAGAAACAAGCAATCAAGATTTCTGGCTCTCACAGACCTGTAACTTCTTCTTTAAGAGTCTCCTCTTTCCTCCACTCATTACCTGTAGTAATGGCACCTGTTTAAACTTGTTATCAGTATAAAAAGACACCTGTGCACACCCTCAAACAGTCTGACTCCAAACTCCACTATGGTGAAGACCAAAGAGCTGTCAAAGGACACCAGAAACAAAATTGTAGCCCTGCACCAGGCTGGGAAGACTGAATCTGCAATAGCCAACCAGCTTGGAGTGAAGAAATCAACTGTGGGAGCAATAATTAGAAAATGGAAGACATACAAGACCACTGATAATCTCCCTCGATCTGGTGCTCCACGCAAAATCCCACCCCCTGGGGTCAGAATGATCACAAGAACGGTGAGCAAAAATCCCAGAACCACGCGGGGGGACCTAGTGAATTAACTGCAGAGAGCTGGGACGAATGTAACAAGGCCTACCATAAGTAACACACTACGCCACCATGGGCTCAGATCCTGCAGTGCCAGACGTGTCCCACTGCTTAAGCCTGTACATGTCCGGGCCCGTCTGAAGTTTGCTAGAGAGCATTTGGATGATCCAGAGGAGTTTTGGGAGAATGTCCTATGGTCTGATGAAACCAAACTGGAACTGTATGGTAGAAACACAACTTGTCATGTTTGGAGGAAAAAGAATACTGAGTTGCATCCATCAAACACCATACCTACTGTAAAGCATGGTGGTGGAAACATCATGCTTTGGGGCTGTTTCTCTGCAAAGGGGCCAGGACGACTGATCCGGGTACATGAAAGAATGAATGTGGCCATGTATCGTGAGATTTTGAGTGCAAACCTCCTTCCATCAGCAAACGCATTGAAGATGAAACGTGGCTGGGTCTTTCAACATGACAATGATCCAAAGCACACCGCCAGGGCAATGAAGGAGTGGCTTCGTAAGAAGCATTTCAAGGTCCTGGAGTGGCCTAGCCAGTCTCCAGATCTCAACCCTATAGAAAACCTTTGGAGGGAGTTGAAAGTCTGTGTTGCCAAGCGAAAAGCCAAAAACATCACTGCTCTAGAGGAGATCTGCATGGAGGAATGGGCCAACATACCAACAACAGTGTGTGGCAACCTTGTGAAGACTTACAGAAAACGTTTGACCTCTGTCATTGCCAACAAAGGATATATCACAAAGTATTGAGATGAAATTTTGTTTCTGACCAAATACTTATTTTCCACCATAATATGCAAATAAAATGAAAAAAAAAAAACAGACAATGTGATTTTCTGGATTTTTTTTTTCTCAGTTTGTCTCCCATAGTTGAGGTCTACCTATGATGTAAATTACAGACGCCTCTCATCTTTTTAAGTGGTGGAACTTGCACTATTGCTGACTGACTAAATACTTTTTTTCCCCACTGTATATGAATCTGTTTGAAAAGCGGACAGCACTCTAAGGTGTAGATGTGGAAAAACAGAAAAACTCCTCGGCTTTATTTTTTCAGACTATCACAAAGAAATATTCTATTTGTCCGTGATACCAGCCGGTACACGGTAGTGTGTGAGGATCGTATACCGCTATACGGTTTCTGTATGGAAAATTGTCAAACTCCATCTATTTCTATAGGGCCTGACACACGCTGTCTCTGTCTAGTTTTCACCATAATCAAACAGCAGATCTGCGAAACTGTTTCAAAAACGGACAGCACTCTATGGTGTTGTTCTGGAGAACGGAAAAACTCCTTGGCTTTTTTTTCCCCAGAGTAACACACAGATAGCTTCCATTTGTCCGTGATACCAGCCGTACACGGTAGTGTGTGAGGATCGTACACCGCTATACGGAGTCTGTACGGAAAATTGTCAGCCTCCGTCTACTTCTATAGGGACTGACACACGCTGTCTCTGTCTAGTTCTCACCGTAATCAAACAGCATGTTTATGAATCTGTATGAAAATCAGACACACTAAGGTGTAGATCTGGAAAAACAGAAAAATGCCTCAGCTTTTTTTTTCCAGACTATCACAAAGATATCTTCTATTTGCCTGTGATACCAGCCGGTACACGGTAGTATGTGAGGATCATACACCGCTATACGGTGTCTAGATGGAAAACTGTCAATCTCCGTCTATTTCTATAGGGACTGACACACGCTGTCTCTGCCTAGCTTTCACCGAAATCAAACAGCAGATCTAGGAAACTGTTTGAAAAGCGGACAGCACTCTACGGTGTAGGTCTGGGAAAAACAGAAAAACTCCGACTTTTTTTTCCAGAGTAACACACAGATAGCTTCTATTTGTCCGTGATACCAGCTGGTACACAGTAGTGTGTGAGGATCGTACACCGCTATACGGTGTCTGTATGGAAAAAACGTCAATCTCCGTCTATTTCTGTAGGGACTGACACACGCTATCTCTGTGTAGTTTTCACCTTAGTCAAACAGCAGATATACAAAACTGTTTGAAAAGCGGACTGCACTCTAAGGTGTAGGTCTGGAAAAATGGACACACTCCTCGGCTTTTTCTTCCAGAGTCACACCCAGATAGCTTCTATTTGTCCGTGATACCAGCCGGTACACGGTAGTGTGTGATGATCGTACACCGCTATACGGTGTCTGTATGGAAAATCGTCAAACTCCGTCTCTTTCTATAGGGACTGACACACGCTGTCTGTCTAGTTTTCACCATAATCAAATAGCAGATCTGCGAAACTGTTTGAAAAACGGACAGCACTCTATGGTGTTGTTCTGGAGAACGGAAAAACTCCTTGGCTTTTTTTCCCCAGAGTAACACACAGATAGCTTCCATTTGTCCGTGATACCAGCCATACACGGTAGTGTGTGAGGATCGTACACCGCTATACGGAGTCTGTATGGAAAATTGTCAGCCTCCGTCTACTTCTATAGGGACTGACACACGCTGTCTCTGTCTAGTTCTCACCGTAATCAAACAGCATGTTTATGAATCTGTGTCAGAGACACCGCACTACACTTGCTCATAGAGCCAGTGCGCGTGTCCTGAGTACAGAAGCAGTGCTAAGAGTTACCTTGGGAGCAGGGCAGCAGAGGTGACAAAGCGTGCTTCAACTAATAGTGTCAGAGAAGCCAGAGAACTCAGATTATGGCAAAGCAGAAGTCATGCACGGTACAGACCAGCGAGGTACAGGAGGGATAAACAGATGGGAGGTCAGACAAAGCAAAAGGTCATACACAAGATATCAGTACAGTACCAGGGAGGAGACAGAGTGGATAATCAGGGCCAAGCAGAGATCAAAACCAAACAGACATAGGAGGTACCAGGCAGAATCCAAAGCGATATCCAGGGAACAGACCGAGTCATACACAGAGAATCAAGCAACCAGAACACAGCACTAACACACTCAGGGGTCACCACACAATGCCAAGGGCAAGAGTATAGGGGAATAAAGAGTTAAAAAGTATTTCATGTGGTGATTTTATCTTTGGCTCAGCAGCGCACAATAAGCCCAATAATTTATCCAAAAGGATCTTTATCTAAGGGCAAGAGTATAACTGACAGGGATGGGAGCGTCCTGAGGCTATAAGAAGCCTCCCCCAGAACCAGGGAGAGGCCACAATCCTAGCCCCAGGTGTGCAGGTAAGCCTGCATTGGAATCACAACCTTTAACCCCAGAAATGCCAGTCATCAGCACTGGTTCCAAGCATTAACCCCACGTATGCGAGTCAAACCCGCACTGCGATCATGACAGTACCCCCCTCTCAACGGGGGGCCTCTGGACCCCCAGGCTTGCCCGGGTACTTAGCATGGAAAGCCCGTACCAGGCGATCAGCATGCATCAACCGGGCCGGTACCCAGGACCTGTCCTCCGGTCCATACCCCTTCCAATGAACCAGGTACTGTACCGACCGCCTTACCAACCTGGAATCTACGATATGACCAACCTCGTACTCCACCTGCCCCTTGACCAAAACAGGAGAAGCAGCAGACTCGGAGTCTCCCCGGACTGCTTCAAAAGGTTTCAGTAGAGATTTGTGGAAGACGTTAGGGATCTTGAAAGAGGGTGGAAGGCACAGCCTATACGCCACTGGATTGATTTTTTCCACAATCTTGTACGGGCCAATGAATTTAGGTCCTAACTTGGCTGACGGAATCTTTAACTTAATGTTTCGCGTGGAGAGCCAAACTTTCTCTCCCACCCGAAACATGGGACCAGGTGTTCGTTTAATGTCCGCGAAAAACTTATACCTGCCTTGAGACCTGGATATACGCCGCTGGACTTCTGCCCATGTATCTTTTAACCGCTGAACAGAGTCCTCAGCCCCGGGGCACCCCGAATCCAGACGAGAAAACTCACCAAAATGAGGACTGAACCCATAGTTAATCAAGAAAGGGGACCTACCAGTGGATTGACTCACCCGACTATTGAAGGCAAATTCAGCCAACGGCAGTGCATCGCACCAGTCACTCTGTCTAGCAGAGGTAAGACACCTGAGGATCTGTTCCAGGGACTGGTTAGTGCGCTCCGTCTGCCCATTGCTCTCAGGATGGTATGCAGACGAAAAGGACAGAGACATACCTAATTTTTTGCAGAAAGCACGCCAAAACTTAGCCACAAACTGCACACCACGATCAGACACCACATTCAGGGGTACCCCATGCAACCGGATCACATGCTGCACAAACAACCTGGACAACGTCTCAGCTGACGGTAGTGCGGACAGGGGTACGAAATGAGCCTGCTTAGAAAACCTGTCCAACACTACCCATACCACTGTATTACCCTTAGATGGAGGGAGGTTGGTAACAAAATCCATGGATAAATGAGTCCATGGCCTTTCGGGCACTGCCAAGGGTATCAGCTCCCCTGCCGGCCAGCTATGAGAGCTTTTAGAACGAGCGCAGACCCCACAACCAGCAATTAATTTTTTTATGTCCGAACCAAGGGTAGGCCACCAAAAGATCCTAGCCACCACCAGACGTGTGGCTGAAATACCAGGGTGATCACTCAGCTTGGATTCATAGAACTCCTGCAAGAGTTTCAGGCGAAGTTGCTCTGGGACAAACAACTTCCCCTCCGGCTTGGCCGCCGAGGCCTGTGACTGGGCCCCCTGAATCTCCCGTTCCAATTCAGATGAGACCTCTGCTATCACAACCCCAGGGTGAAGAATGGAGGACGGTCGCTCAGGGGGCGACACCGGCTGAAAACTGCGTGATAAGGCGTCAGCCTTGACATTCTTAGACCCTGGACGAAATGTAATTGTAAACTGAAAACAGGAAAAAAAAAGTGACCAACGGGCTTGTCTGGGCATTAGTCTTTTAGCAGACTCAATGTACGACAAATTTTTGTGATCCGTGATCACCGTAACCGAGTGACTGGCCCCCTCCAAAAAGTGCCTCCATTCTTCAAACGCCAATTTGACCGCAAGAAGCTCTCTATTGCCTACGTCGTAATTTCTTTCCGCAGCAGAGAACTTCTTGGAAAAGAAAGCACATGGCCTGAGGTTGGTTAGAGTGGCAGGCCCTAGGGACAACACCGCCCCCACCCCCACCTCAGAGGCGTCCACTTCCACGACGAATGGTTTGGATGGATCTGGCTGCACTAACACAGGAGCAGACATAAAACATTTTTTCAGCGTCGCAAAGGCCTCTTTTGCGAGCGAGGACCAATTTCTCACACCCGCACCTTTGCAGGTTAGATCCGTGAGAGGTTTGACCACTTGCGAAAACCCCGGGATAAATTTGCGGTAATAATTGGCGAACCCCAAGAAGCGCTGAAGACCCTTAAGATCTCGGGGTTGCACCCAATCCGCAATGGCCTGCACCTTATTGGGGTCCATGCGAAAACCCTCACTGGATACAATTAACTCCAAAAAGGACAACTCTTGTACACAGAATACACATTTTTCCAATTTAGCATACAAATGATTTTCTCTCAGCCTTTGGAGCACAGTTCGTACATGTTCCAAATGAGAATACTTGTCGGGGGAATATATCAAAATATCATCTAAGTAGATAAACGACAAAACGACCAATGAGATCCGAGAATACCACGTTGATGAAATTCTGAAATATGGCAGGGGCGTTGGTAAGACCAAACGGCATGACTAAATTTTCAAATAGTCCCTCGGTCGTGAGGAACGCGGTTTTCCATTCATCCCCCTCTCGGACCCTTATCAAATTATATGCCCCCCGAAGGTCCAGTTTAGAAAACCACTTTGCCCCTGATAGTTGGTTACATAAATTGGGAATCAACGGAAGGGGGTACGTATTCCGTACAGTAATTTGATTAAGCGCCCGGAAGTCGAGACAGGGACGTAACCCGCCATCTTTTTTCTTTACAAAAAAGAAACCTGCCGCTACAGGTGAGACTGAAGGACGTATGTGTCCTTTGCGCAGACATTCAGTAATGTACTCCTTCATAGCCAAGCGCTCAGGACCGGACAAATTAAACAGACGGGCTTTGGGTAGAGTTGAGCGAAACAGGTCGAAAAAATTCAAAAGTCGCCGACTTTTGGCAAAGTCGGGTTTCATGAAACGAAACCCGACCCTAGGATGAGGTCGGCCACGAGGTCGGCGACTTACGCGCCAAAGTCGCGTTTCAAAAGTTTGTTTTGCGCTCTTTCAGCCAATCAGGATCCACGGACACTGTGGGCAACGTGATGACATAGGCACGGGTCACCACCATCTTTCAGATGGGCATGCAAGTGATTGGCTTGCTTTGGTGGGCGTCACAGGGGGTATAAAAGGGCGTGCACGCCGACCGCCATCTTACTTCTGCCGATCTCAGTATAGGGAGAGGTTGCTGCTGATTCTGTAGGGAGAGCGTTAGGCAGGGAAGAAGACCAAAAAACTGCTTCTGCTGCTAGCGATTTGGCCTGCACAACACACCAGTCACTGTGTGTGCAGTGCAAGGGGAGGCTATATAGTGGTGTATCAGTGGTGTTGGTTGTTGGGCTGCCTTCTAAGGCTTCCTGACAGGCTGGCATTGCTGTTTACCCACTGCTCCGCAAACTGCTTTTTTAAAAGCAATCCAGTCTCACTTACCCTCTAGTCACTTAGGTCACAGCTGTGCCATCGAGCTTGTCACATAGCGCTCAGATATTCATTGGGCCTCACACAATCCAAAAGTGTCCAGTGTCCAAAAGTGTGTGCAGAGATTCAAACTCTCACTTATCCTCTAGTCACTTAGGTCACAGCTGTGCCATCGAGCTTGTCACATAGCGCTCAGATATTCATTGGGCCTCACACAATCCAAAAGTGTCCAGTGTCCAAAAGTGTGTGCAGAGATTCAAACTCTCACTTATCCTCTAGTCACTTAGGTCACAGCTGTGCCATCGAGCCTGTCACATAGCACTCAGATATCAGTGGGCCTCACACAATCCAAAAGTGTCCAGTGTCCAAAAGTGTGTGCAGAAATTCAAAATCTCCCCTGTCCTATAGACACCTTGTTTTACATTACTATATAGTTTGTTGGATTTTGTCTACATTTCTACCAAAAATGAGGAAGGCTGGTGGAAGAGGCCGTGGAATTGGGCGGGGGTTGGCAGCTGGTAATGATGGTGTTGGTGGTGGATCTGATGGTAGTGGCAAGAGCAAAATAGGACCGAATGCAGGAGGTGTTGAGCCTGCGTCATCGTCTGGCTACATAAGGCCTCGAACGCTTAGTTTTCTAGGAGTTGGCAAACCGCTTTTAAAGCCAGAGCATCAGTAAAAAGTTTTGTCTTACATTGCTGACTCAGCCTCCAGCTCTATCGCCTCTTCTTCTTCAGTTGTAAAAAGTAAAAGCACGGAGTCGTCATTGGAGGCTCATGTTCATGAACCACACCTTTCCTTGTGTCCTTCACCCCAACCAAGATTGAAGGATGACGCAGGCCATACTACTGATTACTCCATGGAGCTGTTTTCACATACCATGCCTGGATTATCAAGTGAAATGGTGAATTACCCAGGCCAAGATGAATCTGACATGGAGTGCACTGATGCACAGCCGCTGATGGATGATTCTGCTGGTACATTCACTCAGAGCACTACATTGTCCTCGCAGTGTACAGAGCCATATTCTGACCCTGATGAGACTCAGGTGCCCCTTCCCGCACACTATACCACCATACACGGTGACACAGAGGAAGGTGCACATGACATAGAAGAGGAGGTGATGGATGACCCAGTTATTGACCCAGATTGGCATCCATTGGGGGAAGAGGGTGCTGCTTCCAATAGCTCAGATGAGGAGCATCCACAGCAGACATCGACATCGCAACAGCTGTTATCTGGCAGGCCCGGAGCACTCCAAAGACAGGTTCCAAACATCAAAAGAGTTGCTGGACAGCTTGTCCAGAGGGTCAAAAGATCACAGCGTGCTAGGCCGCAAAATGTCTGCCAAAGTAGGAAGAGTGCAGTGTGGCACTTTTTTGAACAAAATCCTCATGATCAGGCCATGGTTATCTGTAAGAGGTGCGCAAAGACCTTTAGCCGAGGGAAAAATCTGAAAAATTTGAATACCAGTTGCATGCTTAGACATTTAACCAGCATGCACTTGCAAGCGTGGACACAACACCAAACCTCAAGTGCCACATGTGCAACTGATCACAACGAAGGTAGTCAGCAACGCTACATTGTTTCCCCCACTGTAAGCCCACCGGTTAGCACAGCAGCAAATGTTGAGGTGTCTTTGCAAGGCCACAGCAGTCAGGGAATCCCACTGTTATATCAACGAAAGACTGATTCTAGGCCATCAGAAAGAACACCAACTCCATCACCATCATCAACCCTCTCTCAGTCCGCCCTGTCCACCGCTACTTCCACCATATGCAGCTCTCAAGTCCAGCTCACCCTCCCAGACACTATGAGTAGGTCAAGAAAGTACTCAGTCTCTCATCCGCGTACACTGGGTTTGAACGCCCACATTGCCAAACTAATCTCGTTTGAGATGATGCCCTTTCGGTTGGTGGAAAGCACAGCTTTCCGCGAACTCATGGCCTATGCAGTACCATGCTATGACCTACCCAGTCGCCACTTCTCTCGCAAAGCCATTCCAGCCCTCCACCATCATGTGAAAGACCGCATTGTCCATGCACTCAAGCAGTCAGTGAGCGGAAAGGTGCACCTCACAACTGATGCATGGTCCAGTCGGCATGGCCAGGGCCGTTACGTGTCCATCACTGCGCACTGGGTTAATGTGGTGGATGCAGGGTCCACAGGGGACAGTGGTGGTGGGACAGTGCTGCCTAGCCCACGGTATAGGAAACAGTTGGCTGTAGGCGTTCCACCCTCCTCCTCCTCCTCCTCCAGAAGCGAAAGCTCGTCCACAGAGCGCAGTCGTACGAGCACTCCATCTGCAGCTGCCACTGTTGCACACGATGTGTCCCCCTATCGAGCAGCTAGTGGAAAGCGTCAGCAGGCTGTGTTGCAGATGATGTGTTTGGGCGACAGACATACCGCCGAGGTGCTGGCCGAGTACTTGAAGCGACAAACTGAGTCATGGCTGGGCAGTGTACATCTTGAGGCAGGCAAGGTAGTTAGTGATAACGGCCGTAATTTTGTGGCAGTCATAGCCCTTTCAAAACTCAGCCACATACCTTGCTTGGCTCACACCTTGAACCTGGTGGTGCAGTGCTTCCTCAAAAATTATCCGGAGTTAACGGCCCTGCTCCAGAAGGTGCGAAGACTGTGCGCGCACATCCGCCGGTCGCCTGTACACTCCGTTCGTATGCAGAAGCTGCAGCGATTGCTCCACCTTCCCAACCACCGCCTCATTATCGACATTGCAACAAGGTGGAACTCCACCCTGCACATGGTGGAGCGGCTGTGCGAGCAGAGGCAGGCCATAATGCATTTGTGGGAGGATACACGGCCAGGCACTTTGAGAGCAGACATGGAGTTGACAGGTGTGCAGTGGTCGAAGCTGAAAGACCTCTGTAAAGTCCTTCAGTGTTTTGAGGAATGCACACGGCTGGTAAGCGCAGACGACGCCATCCTAAGCATGAGCATCCCACTTATGCGTCTGCTCATGCAAACTTTGACGCACCTTAAGGAGCAGGCGTCTGCAGCCAATGTTGATGAGGAGGAAGAGGAGGAGGGAATCCTTGATGACATTCAGCCATTGTCTGCTCAGGGACCTCTCCTGGACGAGGTGGAGAAAGAAGAGGAGGAGGAGGAGGAGGATGATGATGGGGATGATTACTTAGGGGAGGAGGATGCATCTCGTGGGGCAAGTGAAAATGTTGGCGTGGCAAGGTCTGGTACAGGGTTTGTGCGTGACTGGAGGGATGTGGATTTGCCAGAAAGTGCTCCTCCACCCAGCACTCGCAGTGCATCATTGACACCGGGAACATTGGCCCACATGTCAGATTATGCCTTGCGGATCCTAAAAAGGGACCCCCGCATTGCCAAAATGATGAACGATGACAACTACTGGTTGGCCAGCATCCTGGATTCACGCTATAAAGGCAAATTACAAAACATCATGCCACAGGAGAACCTTGACCTAATATTGGCTAATAAACAAGCAACTCTGGTAAATCGGTTGCTTGAGGCATTCCCAGCACACAGCAGCGGTGATGGTTCTCACACGAGCCGTACGGGCCGGGGGCAGCTTGGCAGAGGTGTTCGTGGTGCACACAGCAGAAGTGGCGTTGGAGACAGGGGTTTCATGACAATGTTGTGGACTGATTTTTCAAATACCGCTCACACAACTGGTAATACTGCATCGATGGAAAGTGACAGGAGACAGCAGTTGTCAACTATGGTTACAAACTACTTTTCCTCCCATATCGATGTTCTCCCACACAGGTCATTCCCCTTTGACTATTCGGCCGCTAAACTGGACACCTGGCCTGAATTGGCACAATATGCCTTACAGGAGCTCGCTTGCCCAGCTGCAAGTGTGCTATCGGAAAGAGTCTTCAGTGCAGCTGGATCAATCCTGACAGAAAAAAGGACCCGTCTGTCAACCCAAAATGTGGATGATCTAACCTTCATTAAAATGAACCATGCATGGGTTTCCAAGGATTTTGTCCCACCTTCCCCTGATGACACATAGGGTGACAGAAAAATGGCTTGCTTTGGTCCACCTCTTCCTGGGACTTCACCTATTTCGCCTTTTGCATCAGCTGAATCTCCAACATCAACATATGCCACTTTGTAAAACTCCCTAACTGTGCTGCCTCCCCCCCCATGGCCGGGGTCACCACCTAGCGCACGACACCATGCGAGTGCCGTTGCCCTGGACAGGTGGGTAGGCCGACTCTTGGGCACGGGCACTGGCACAGGGTCCCTCATAGTGCAATCAAGTGTCTGACGGTGGTGGTGCACACCCGCCGTCAGACACACCGCTGTACTATGAGGGGCCCAGTGCCAGTACCGACGCCCACGAGTGGGCCCCCCTTGCTTGGGCAGGGCCCCAGCATTTGCAATCTTTACTTCTCCCTGCTCCTCCGCTGTGTAATCTGGGCCGTCAAATCCATACTGTGCCTGACACCGTCTGAGCCTGCCTCCTGAGACATATATTTTGAATGTACGCTATCCATACATGTTATCCGGGGATACGGTACCCTTTCTAACCTTTGTGCAATCACGTGCAATCCATACTGGGCCTGACACCGTCTGAGCCTGCCTCCTGAGACATATATTTTGAATGTATACGCTATCCATACATGTTATCCGGGGATACGGTACCCTTTCTAACCTTTGTGCAATCACGTGCAATCCATACTGGGCCTAACACCATCTGAGCCTGCCTCCTGAGACATATATTTTGAATGTGTACGCTATCCATACATGTTATCTGGGGATACGGTACCCTTTCTAACCTTTGTGCAATCACGTGTAATCCATACTGGGCGTGAGAACGGCTGGCAAGCTACAGCACCTGTGGTTTGCACACGTAAGTTTTTCATTTTTTCAGGAATGACGGTTAGGCCTAATTCCGGAACTGCAGTTGACCTGCACTTACTGGGAAATCATTGTTCGCGGGTAATAATTGTAATCACTCAGTGATCCCCATCACTAATGTTGTTCAGCGGGTTATCTGCACCTGTAAGCGACAAACGCTGGCCTTTTCAGTGTAGCGCACATGCAGCCACGGACATGTAAGGGCATGACACACCAGTTATTGGCCAATCTCATGTTCCAGAGCCTCACGTGTCCCTCTAGTAAGCCGGACTCGGACCGCGGGGCATTACGGAGTCTCGTTCGTTAACGGAATTAAGCTTGCAATGTGTGCATCTGTTCTGTAGCTGGCATGGTTGAGGTTTCCCAGGTGGAGTCGAATTTAACCATAGGCTCCACTCCTGGTGGTGCCCTTCTGGACATTCCTTTAAGGTTCAGCTTTGCAACCATACTGCCCACGTAAAACAAACACTTTGCCTTCATGAACGCTGTTTGGAGGGTCATGACTCGTGGGAATAACGCCGCCCAATCAGTTAACCTGCTAGAGAGATCCTTCGTTGCTCCCAAGCATGACATCACACTCCCTAGGAGGAAGGTAATGCCACTGTGGCGACCGTACTCCTGGGGGCGACACAAGTGCACTGATGCCCAGCGACTGCTCGATGAATCTGCTGGTACATTGACCCAGACCACTACATTCCCCTCTCACGCTACACGGCCTGAATCTGACCCTGATGAAACTCAGGTTACCCTTCCCATATACAGTTCCATCTTACACGGTGACAAAGAGGAAGCTGCAGATGAAAGTGCAGGTTCGGCCCACCCGCCATCAGACACACCACCGTACTATCAGGGGCCCTGTGCCAGTGCCATCGCCAACCAGTGGGCCCCCCCGCTTGCTCAGGATCACAGCACTTGCAAGGTTGAAATACTGTGCAGTGAGATGGAAGATGGGGACGACGAGGAGTCCAGACTAGTACAGGGATTCCCTAGCGAGGAGACTTATTTGATTGTTTTCAATGTTGGGACAGCAATTTTTGGGGAGCACTATACTCTGGAGAATGATAGATGGGGCCCACCATACACTGGAACATTCCAAAGGTGGACATCAGACACTGGAGCAGCATTTACAGGGCCCATTATACACTAGAGCATTAGAAATGGGGCCCATTATGTTTGGAGCATTATTTGGGCCCATAAGACCAACATATACTGTAGCATTATGTGGAGCTCATCATATACTGTTTCAAACATTATATGGGACCAATGATTCTGTATGGAGAAATAGATGGGCCTCGTCATGAGATGTAAAAAGTGAGGTATTTTTCATTGTACTATACCGCTATTTCTCTGCCGTATCGGAGCATGATGAGTTGTGGAATGTGTTAAAGGGGCGCTCTTTCACCCAGGGCACATGAAAACCTGCAGCCAGCCCTCCCCCCCACAACTTTAGCCAAATAACCCCCATTTTTCAGTGCGTAACTTGTATTATGAAGTTAATTAAGGTTGACAAGCTTAAGTAAGAAGAATTGATGCTTTTGGCATTCAAATGGGCACTGTAGGTGTGTTTCCTGTCCTCCTCTCACTGCCGACTTTTATTCCCCATTGACTTACATTGGGTTTCGTGTTTCGGGACGACCCCGACTTTTCCCTATAATCGGACGATCTTGCTCGACCCGACTTTTGGAAAAGTCAGGTTTCACGAAACGAAACGCGACCCTAAAAAACCAAAAGTCGCTCAACTCTAGCTTTGGGTAATTTAGCCCCCGGGACCAGCTCAATAGCGCAGTCAAAGGGTCTATGTGGTGGTAACGTCTCGGCCTCGCTTTCGGAGAATACATCTTCGAAGTCCTTCAGGCATTCCGGAATACCTTCCAGCTCGACAGATGATACAGACACAGATTTAACAGGTTCAACCAGCAGTGCGGATTTATCATATAACTCAAAGTCATTAAACCCCCATTGTACAATCTCCCCCATTTTCCAGTTAAAAACTGGGTTATGGTGTTGTAACCAGGGCATGCCCAACACCAACCCTGCAGGTAGATTGTCCAGCACAAAACAACTTATGTTTTCCACATGAGTAGCCCCCACTCTGAGCGAAAACACATCAGACATAAAGGGAATTCCCTCCTTAGTGAGGGGAGATGAGTCAATGGCCATCACCTTGATCGGAACCTTGAGCCTAACTGTCCCTATCTTGCAGTGTGTGACCAATTGGGAGTCAATAAGATTAATAGATGATCTGCAGTCCACGAAGGCTGTAGAGGAAAAAGAACTACCATCCACAAACAGTTCCACAGGCAGTACTACTTTAGAAAACGAGGAAAATGGTACCTGAGGGTCTGAGCAGCCTCCCCGTTGACTACCCAGACCTAGTCGGTTCCCGCCGACCGGGTTTGAAGACGGGCAATTCGGGCACTCCCTTTTCCAATGTCCCGTTTTACCGCAGTAAAAGCATAACTGCTTGTCCTTCCGGCGTTTCCTCTCCGTATCCTTCAGGGAGAGGGTGCCTACATCCATGGGCTCAGGGGCAGTCTCTTTTCCACTGGGGAATAATGGAGTATCCACCTGCATCACCCCTCTAGCCCGCAGCCTGCGGTCCATCCAGATGGCCTGGGTCATGGCGTCCTCGAGAGAGTTAGGTGGGGGATGTAACGCCAAGGCATCCTGCAGCCGCTCGGACAAGCCTCTGCGAAAGAGTCCTCGGAGTGCAGCGTCGCTCCAAGAGACCTCTGCCGCCCAGCGGCGGAACTCAGAACAAAACCACTCAGCTGAGTGTTTCCCCTGACAGACACTCATCACCATGTCCTCTGCCAATCGCACTCGGTCAGGTTCATCATAAATGTGCCCGAGGGCCTCAAAGAATGCGTTCACTGACATACGTTCAGGAGCAGAGGAAGACAGTGAGAAAGCCCATGCTTGCGGAGCCCCCCGAAGTAGGGAAATAATGGCCCCCACCCTCTGGAACTCATCCCCGGAGGAGCGGGGCCTTAGAGAAAAAAAAAGCTTGCATCCTTCTCTGAAAGACCTGAACTCCTTTTTATCCCCTGAGAAAAGGTCTGGTAATTTGACCGGAGATTCAGGGGACGCTAATGACACATCCCTACCCCCAGAACCAGAAGCCCCTGCATCGACAGCCCCCTGCACAGTAACCACCAACTGTTGCTGGGTCTGGGCCATCGTGCGTTGTTCCACATTGAGCTTATGAAACATTTGGGTCAGGTGCTTGACCTGATCAGCCAAGGCTTGTATGGGATCCATGAGGATAACACACTTTTTTTTTTTTTTTTTCCTTCAGAAAAAAAAAAACTGAATTGGTCAGTTATAATGTCAGAGACACCGCACTACACTTGCTCATAGAGCCAGTGCGCGTGTCCTGAGTACAGAAGCAGTGCTAAGAGTTACCTGGGGAGCAGGGCAGCAGAGGTGACAAAGCGTGCTTCAACTAATAGTGTCAGAGAAGCCAGAGAACTCAGATTATGGCAAAGCAGAAGTCATGCACGGTACAGACCAGCGAGGTACAGGAGGGATAAACAGATGGGAGGTCAGACAAAGCAAAAGGTCATACACAAGATATCAGTACAGTACCAGGGAGGAGACAGAGCGGATAATCAGGGCCAAGCAGAGATCAAAACCAAACAGACATAGGAGGTACCAGGCAGAATCCAAAGCGATATCCAGGGAACAGACCGAGTCATACACAGAGAATCAAGCAACCAGAAAACAGCACTAACACACTCAGGGGTCACCACACAATGCCAAGGGCAAGAGTATAACTGACAGGGATGGGAGCGTCCTGAGGCTATAAGAAGCCTCCCCCAGAACCAGGGAGAGGCCACAATCCTAGCCCCAGGTGTGCAGGTAAGCCTGCATTGGGATCACAACCTTTAACCCCAGAAATGCCAGTCATCAGCACTGGTTCCAAGCATTAACCCCACGTATGCGAGTCAAACCCGCACTGAGATCATGACAATCTGTATGAAAATCAGACAACACTCTAAGGTGTAGGTCTGGAAAAACTGAAAAACACCTCAGCTTTTTTTCCCATAGTAACACACAGAGAGCTTCTGTTTGTCTGTGATACCAGCTGGTACACAGTAGTGTGTGAGGATCGTACACCGCTATACGTTGTCTGTATGGAAAATTGTCAATCTCCATCGCTTTCTATAGGGACTGACACACGCTGTCTCTGTCTAGTTTTCACCATAATCAAACAGCAGATCTGCGAAACTGTTTGAAAAGCGGACAGCACTCTAAGGTGTTGTTCTGGTGAACGGAAAAACTCCTCGGCTTTTTTATCCAGAGTAACACACAGATAGCTTCTATTTGTTCGTGATACCAGCCGGTACACGGTAGTGTGTGAGGATCGTACACTGCTATACGATGTCTGTATGGAAAATTGTCAATCTCCATCTCTTTCTATAGGGACTGACACAAGCTGTATCTGTCTAGTTTTCACCATAATCAAACAGCAGATATATGAAACTGTTTGAAAAGCGGACCGCACTCTAAGGTGTAGATCTGGAAAAACAGAAAAACGCCTCAGCTTTTTTTTTCAGACTATCACAAAGATATCTTCTATTTGTCCGTGATACCAGCCGGTACACGGTAGTGTGTGAGGATCATACACCGCTATACGGTGTCTAGATGGAAAACTGTCAATCTCCGTCTATTTCTATAGGCACTGACACACGCTGTCTCTGTCTAGCTTTCACCAAAATCAAACAGCAGATCTAGGAAACTGTTTGAAAAGCGGACAGCACTCTAAGGTGTAGGTCTGGGAAAAACGGAAAAACTCCTCGACTTTTTTTTCCAGAGTAACACACAGAAAGCTTCTATTTGTCCGTGATACCAGCTGGCACACAGTAGTGTGTGAGGATAGTACACTGCTATACGGTGTCTGTATGGAAAAAACGTCAATCTCCATCTATTTCTGTAGGGACTGACACATGCTGTCTCTGTGTAGTTTTCACCTTAGTCAAACAGCAGATATAAAAAACTGTTTGAAAAGCGGACTGCACTCTAAGGTGTAGGTCTAGAAAAATGGACAAACTCCTCGGCTTTTTCTTCCAGAGTGACACCCAGATAGCTTCTATTTGTCCGTGATACCAGCTAGCACACAATAGTGTGTGAGGATCGTACACCGCTATACGGTGTCTGTATGGAAAATTGTCAATCTCTGTCTATTTCTTTAGGGACTGACACACGCTATCTCTGTGTAGTTTTCACCGTAGTCAAACAGCAGATATACGAAACTGTTTGAAAAGCGGACAGCACTCTAAGGTGTTGTTCTGGTGAATGGAAAAACTCCTCGGCTTTTTTATCCAGAGTACCACCCAGATAGCTTCTATTTGTCCGTGATACCAGCCGGTACACGGTAGTGTGTGATGATCATACACCGCTATACGGAGTCTGTATGGAAAATTGTCAATCTCCGTCTATTTCTTTAGGGACTGACACACACTATCTCTGTGTAGTTTTCACCGTAGTCAAACAGCAGATATACGAAACTGTTTGAAAAGCGGACAGCACACTAAGGTGTAGGTCTGGAAAAATGGACAAACTCCTCGGCTTTTTCTTCTGCAGTCACACCCAGATACCTTCTATTTGTCCGTGATACCAGCTTGTACACAGTAGCGTGTGAGGAGCGTACACCGCTATATGGTTTGTGAAAAAATGAACGCTCAGTAATGCACCAGGACAAAATAATAAGAGTTGGAGTGCTTTGAAAAAAGCAGTTTGAACACCAGTGTGCACACAGCAATGCAGCTAGCAGTTAGCCTTACTATGCAGCCTAATCACCACCAGCGCTGCTGCACAAAAGCAAAAATCATCCCCCTTTCACTGCACACTAACTGTACAGTGAAAAGCGCTATCAGAAGCAGCAGTTTTTTTTTCTTCTTCCCTGCCTAACTTTCTCCCTATTCAGAATCAGCAGCAGCACCTCTCCCTATGCTAAGATTGGCAGAAGTAAGATGGCGGTCGGCGGTCACATCCTTTTTCTACCCACTGTGACGCCACACAAAGCCAGCCAATCACTTCAATGCCCTTCTCTATGATGGTGGTGGCCACTGCCTATGTCATCGCGTTGCCCACAGTGTGCGTCCTCCATCATTGGCTGAAAAAAGGTGCTGGAAGCATCTTTTGAATCGCGACTTCATGGCCGACCTCACGCTATGGTCAAGTTTCGTTTCATGAAACCTGACTTTGGCGAAAGTCGGCGATTTTTGAAATTGACCAACCCGTTTCGCTCTACTCTACTTGTGATAATCAACACAAAACCATTTGGATCCGTCCTTCTTCCATACCATCACAACTGGCACAGGCTAAGGACTTTGACTCTGGTATATCACCCCATTGTCTAGCATTTGTGCTATCATCCCTCTAACCTCTTGGTAGATGTTCAGTGGGATCTGATGATATCTCTCCCGAATTGGAGCGGTGTCTCCTGTGGGTGTTTCGTGTTCCACTGCCTTCGTGCAACTAAAGTCTTCATCATCCCTGGAGAAAGCAGCATGATATTCCCACAGTGTATCCTCCAGCCTGCGTGACTGCTTGGTTGTCAACTGAGACTCATTCATCCCCATAATCTCCATGCAGGTGTGGTGGACTCTTGATAGGTCATCTGCATTGACGGGGTCCAGGTTGTCCTGCGGTCTGCTTTCAGAATGAACTGACTTCTGGGAATGACTCTCTCGCCAAACACATATACATCAGCCAGCTTGGTGCAAGCCGCCAAAGTCAGCTCATGATGCTGCAAACTAAAGCACCTTATTGGTATACTTCCATCTCATACAATGGCCAACGTTCAGGCTATCATTGGACTATCCGTGTCTTCTGACCAACCGGTCGGTTCCAGAATCACCATTCAGTTTTTTGAGTGTCCCCACAGCATCAATACAAGCTTCTCTTGACCCGGGCCGATCACAACAGGAGACCCACGTGGGACATACACCGCTCCCACTGCTCTTCCTTTTACTGAACTCTTCTGAATATCGCTCAAAAGGGACACCTGCTGCTGGACTCTATGGATAACTGTGGGGTGTCGCCCATTTGCAATAACTCGGACTATCGCATTCGAACAGAAGGGATTGCAGCTTTCTCAGAATGTTCATTCCCAGAACCACTGGAAGGTTCGGTCTTGCCTGTGTCTTCACAAATACCACTCCCTTGGCTCCTAACTCCTGGCCACACAGCTGCACCTTCATCCAAGCGATGCTCGCCACTGGAATTTCCTTGTTTTTGCAGCCTTCAGCTTAAATAGATGTCCCGACTCTCACTGCAAATGACCTAGTTCCCGGCATCGATACCATTGCACCGGCCTTCTTGCCCGACCTCTGGATGGCCCAGGTTTTAAAGCAGTCGACACTTCTCCTGAGGCATAGGGTGATTGCCCATACAACAAAATAGAGGGTTAGGCGGCACCGGATATATCGGAGGCATTCCCCAAACCTGCATTTGTTTCATCTGCTCCACCAGGCTTTCCATGGTTTTCTTTAAAGCCACCAGTTGTGTCTGGACAGGGTCTGGCCTCGACCCTCTTTTATCCACCACATGCAGGTTTCTCCACTTCAGAGCGGGCTTCACTTCTAAGGTGCATGCTACTGCTTCTTTCTGTGTTTCAGCATAGGTAATACCAGGAGTACTCCGTGCTTTCAGTAACAATTCACTCCTTAGTGTGTCACTCCATATCACCTCGATGAACTGATCCGAAAGAATGCTGTCATCATTGACTTCAGTATCCACAGTCACAAGTGACTTTTTTAAACCTCCTGGTGCAGCTCTTCCAGCACTATAGCATACTGAATCAGGCTTTCTCCATCTCTCTGAGTCCGGAAGAAAAACTGCACTCGCAATTGAGCTGCCGCTGCCACGTGATCAAATGCTTTTTTCAATATCCGAATGATGTCATCCACTGTTCTTCGCCAAGACTACTTTGTGGGCATCTCCCTCCAAAACATTCAGCAAAACTTCTGGCTGCAGTTGGGGTCTAACTCCATGTAAAACAATAGCGTTCTTCAACCTGCCTACCCAATCAGTAAACAGCAGGTTGTATCAATCAAACTTGGCCAGGCGGTTGAGCAGTGCTCCCGTGGCAGAGTAATCTGCTAACCGATCAACACTGGAAGCAATGGGGGCAAACAACTACGGCAGGCGGGACAGCGCCTTCTGTTCCATCAGTAACATTTATAGCGAGCACTGTATTCTGCCGACTACACCAAAATGTAACGACCAGTACACCTGTCATTGCTTGAGGTGGGAATATGGCACTGCTATGAATGACTCAGAACTCACTATGAAGGTAAACCAACTTTTCTTTATATCTACTTCAAAGATTGACAGGATTTTCCCTTTCATCGCAATGTGGGCCACGACAGCTACAACCCACACAGAACAAGTTATGCAGCCTGAGAGACCTCAAGTTCCAGCTTTACAGACAGGGATAGACTACCCCAAGACCATACCACCCCCTCCCTTATCCGTAATGGGCATATACAGGGGGAAAATACTGTGACTGTGACACATGGTCCTCTCAGGAATACAATCTTACACCCGCCTCCTGCCTTAATTACAATAGATCACGGGTACCATATTATCCCCAATATATACTGTATATACAGAGTATAAATATATATATACAATAAATCACTTAAACCATCAGAGAAGGGATGAGCGACTTTGCCTTTTTTCGGGTCAATTCGGGTTTCATGAAACCCAACTTTCTCAAAAGTCGGGTCGAGCTAAATCGGCCGATTATCCTCAAAAGTCGAAGGCCGACTGAAACACGAAACCCAATGCAAGTCAATGGGGAAGAAAAGTCGGCAGTGAGTGGAGGACAGGAAACACACCTACAGTGCCCATTTTAATGCCAAAAACATCAATTCTTATTACTTAAGCTTGTCAACCTTAATTTACTTTTTAATAATAGTTACGCATTGAAAACTGGGGGTTATTTGGCTAAAGTTGTGGGGGGGTAGGGCTGGCTCCAGATTTTCGTGGGCACAGGGTCAAAGAGTGTCAATGGGCTCCTTTAACACCTGCCACAATTCATGATCCTCTGATTCGGCCGAGAAATAGCGGTACAGTACAATGAAAAATACTTCACTTCTTACATCTCATGACTGATATCCATTTTAAATTCTCCAAAAGCTCCAAAAACGGACAGTATATTACTCCAAACAGTATTATGACCACCGCATAGTGCGCTATACAGAGTAATGAGGCCCATATATTTCTCCATACAGAATCATTGGTCCCATATAATGTTTGAAACAGTATATGATGAGCTTCACATAATGCTAGAGTATATGTTGGTCCCCATGGAATAAGCTCCACTGTGTAATGGGCCCAAATAATGCTCCATATATAATGGGCCCCATTTCTAATGCTCCAGTGCATAATGGGCCTTGTAAATGCTGCTCCAGTGTCTGATGTCCACCTTTGGAATGCTCCAGTGTATGGTGGGCCTCATATATCATTCTCCAGAGTGTAGTGTTCCCCAAAAATAGCTGTCCCAACATTGAAAACAATTAAATAAGTCTCCTCGCTAGGGAATCCCTGTACTAGTCTGGACTCGTCGTCGTCCCCATCTTCCATCGCGCTCTCTGACCAGAATGTCACTGTCAGGAAATGTGGAAGATGTCACGGCGGTGGAGCAGGGAGAGGTAAGTATTTCAACTTTGCAAGTGCTGTGATCCTGAGCAAGCAAGGGGGGCCCACTCTTTGGCGACGGCACTGGCACAGGGCCCCTCATAGTACGCCGGTGTGTCTGACGGCGGTGTGCACGCCCACTGTCAGAGATACTTGATTCTACTATGAGGGACCTTGTGCCAGTGCCGTTGCCAAACAGTGTGCCCACCCACCTGTCCAGGGCAACGGCACTCGCATGGGTGCGTGCGCCAGGTGGTGACCCCGGCCCTGTGGGTGGAGGCAGCCCGGTTAGGGAGGTGGAAAAATTGGCATATGTTGATGTTGGACATTCAGCAGCTGCAAATGGAGTAATTGGAGAAGTCCGCGGAAGAGGAGGACAAAAGCAAGCCATTTTTCTGGCAACCTACGTGTCAGCAGGGGAGGGTGGGACAAAATCCTTTGAAACCCATGCATGGTTCATTTTAATGAAGGTTAGTTCATGAACATTGTAGGTAGACAGAAGGGTCATTTTTTCTGTCATGATTGATCCAGCAGCACTGAAGACTCGTTCAGATAACACACTAGCAGCAGGGCAAGCGAGCTCCTGTAAGGCATATTGTGCCAATTCAGGCCAGATGTCAAGTTTACTGGCCCAATAGCCAAAGGGGAAAGACCAGTGAGGGAGAACATCGATTTGGGAGGAGAAGTAGTTTGTTACCATAGTTGACAATTGCTGTCTCCTGTCACTTTCGATCGATGCAGTATTACCAGTCGTGTGAGAGGTACTGGAAAGATCAGTCCACAACATGGTCAAGAAACCCCTGTGCTCAACGCAACTTCGGCTGTGTGCACCATGAACACCTCTTTCATGTTGCCACCTATGGCTTGTTGGAAAAACATCACTGCCGCTGTGTGCTGGGAATGCTTCATACAAACAACAGTGATGGAGAAAGCGGTCTTTCACATGCACGTGGAGGGCTGGGATGGCGTTTCGCGAAAAGAAGTGCCGACTGGGTAGGTCATAGCGTGGTACTGCGCAGGCCATGAGCTCGTGGAAAGCTTTGCTTTCAAACAACCGGTAGGGCATCATCTCTAACAAGATAGTTTGGCAATGTGGGCGTTCAAAGCTAGTGTACGCGGATGAGAGGATGAGTACTTTCTTGTCCTACTCAGAGTCTCTGGTAGGGTGAGCTGGACTTGAGAGCTGCATATGATGGAACTAGCGGTGGACATGGCGGACTGAGAGAGGGTTGGTGATGGTGTTGGTGGTCTTGCTGATGGCCTAGATTCAGTCTTTCATAGCAATAATATTGTGATTTCATGACTGCTTTGCCCTTGCGACGACACCTCGACATTTGCTGCTGGTGGTGTGCTAACCGGTGGGCTTACAGTGAGGGAAGCGATGTAGCATTGCTGACTACCTTCATTTGGAGCAGGTGCACATGTGGTACGTGAGGTTTGGTAGTCCGTCCACACTTGCAAGTGCATGGTGGTTAAATGTCTAATTATGCAACTGGTATTCAAATTTCTCAGATTTTTCCCTCGGCTAAAGGTCTTTGCACACTTCTTACAGATAACTTTTGCCTGATCATTAGGATTTTGTTCAAAAAAGTGACACACTGCACTCTTCCTACTATGGAAGACATTTTGAGACCTTGCATGCTGTGAAAATTTGACCGTCTGACCAAGCTGTACTGCAACTCCTTTGGTTTTTGTAACACGTTTTTGGACTGCTACGGTCCTGCCAGATAAGAGCTGTTGCGATGTCGTTGCCTGCTGCGGATCCTCCTCCTCCTCTTCTGAGCTATTGGCAGTGGCACCCTCTTTCCCCAATGGATGCCAATCTGGGTCAACAACTGGGTCATCCATCACCTCCTCTTCAATTTCATGTGAACCTTCCTCTGTGTCACCGGGAAAGGTGGTATAGTTTGCGGAAGGGGTACCTGCATTTCATCTGGGTCTGATTCTGCCTCAGTACACTGCGAGGACAATGTATTGCTCTGAGTGAATGTACCAGCAGAAAAATCTAGCAGTGGCTGTGCATCAGTGCACTCCATTTCAGATTCATCTTGGACTGGGGAATTCACGATTTGACTTGCTAACCCAGGCATGGTATGTGAAAAGAGCTCCATGGAGTAATCGGTAGTGTGGCCTGCCACATCCTTCACTTTTGGTAGGGGTGAAGGACACAAGGAAAGGTGTTGTTCCTGACCAGGAGCCTCCAATGACAACTCAGTCATTTTATTTTTTGAAACTTCAGAAGAGGAGGCGAGAGAGCTGGAGGCTGTGTCAGCAATGTAAGCCAAAACTTTCTCCTGAAGCTAAGGCTTTAAAAGTGGTTTACCTACTCCCAGAAAAGAGAGCCTTCGAGGCCCTGTGGAGCCAGACGATGATGCAGGCTCAACACCTCCTGCCTTAGGTGCTATTGTGCTTTTGCCACTACCAACAGATGCAACACCACCACCATCGGGACCAGCTGGCAACCCCCGCCCACTTCCATGGCGTCTTCTACCATACTTGCTCATTTTTGTGAAAATGTACTCAAAATACCACCTGCTATATGGTACTGTAAAACAAGGTAGAAGGTGTATCAACTATTGGTGAGAATTTGAATCTCACTAGAGATTTGAGGACGCTGAACTATTGTCTCTGGCCCAGTAGAGATTATACCTCAATGTAACAGGCTGAAATTGGATGGTGTATGACAAGGTGGAGGGTGTCTATAGGATTGGTGAGTTTTTGAATCTCACTATAGATTTGAGGACGCAGAACTATTGTCTCTGGCCCAGTACAAATTACACCTCAATGTAACAGGCTGAAATTGGTTGGTGTATGACAAGGTGCAGGGTGTCTATAGGATTGGTGAGAATTTGGATCTCACTAGAGATTTGAGGATGCTGACAATGATGCTCTCAGTCCAAGTATGGACGCAGGCAGCCTAATAAGCAGGACTGCTGCACAGTGCACACACAAAAGGGTGGAAAAATGAACCCTTGGTAACTGTGCAGAAAAGAGGAAGAAAAGTATTTTTGCTTTTAAAAAAGCAGTTTGCACAGCAGTGTGCAAACAGCAATGCAGCTATCAGGGAGCCTTATAAGGCAGCCTAATAACCAACAGAGCTGATGCACAAAAATAGAGCCTCCCCTGTCAGTGCAACCAAAGTGTTGTGTTGTAAGTGGAAATCGCTAACAGCAGAAGCAGTATTTTTGTTCTTCTTCCCTGCCTAACGCTCTCCCTACAGAATCAGCAGCAGCTCTCCCTATGCTAAGATCAGCATAAGTAAGATGGCGGTCGGCGTTCACGCCCTTTTATAGCCCCTGTGACGCCACAAAAAGCCAGCCAATCACTTGCATGCCCTTCTCAAAGATGGTGGTGACCGATGCCTATGGCATCACGTTGCCCACAGTGTGCGTCCTCCATCATTGACTGAAAAAGGGCGCTGGAAGCATCTTTTGAAACGCGACTTTGGCGCTCTGGTCACCGACCTCACGCTATGGTCGGGGTTCATTTCATGAAACCCAACTTCAGCAAAAGTTGGCGACTTTTGAATATGACCGACCCGTTTCGCTCAACTCTACATCAGAGTGTAAACACAATATATACGCAGTGCACAATCTCGAGCGCTCAGAGTGTACACCTTCACAGGATATGCTCCAACAATAAATAACTGAATTTGTTATGCAGATGTCCAACACCGTGTTAAACAGCTTCCTGAGCCACCAAATCTTCTGATGCAGACTCAGATAAAGTTCACTCGATGGCATCAAACACAGCGATGCGCACTGGCCAGCAGCATGCAGATGACGAAAAAATGGCCCAGGACACACGAACACGATCAGCGATATCCAGCCAGGGGAGGGGGCGGTCGCCGCTGTGTGTCACATGTAGCGAGATCACTGGCGAGGTCACTGTTGCATCACAAAATCTGTGACGCTTCAGTGATCTTGCTAGCAATCTCGCTATGTGAGAAAGGGGGATTAACTACACAGTAGGTGACCGGTCACACTTCTCTGCTTACTCATGGGAGACGTTTTCCTGAAATCATACGGTCCCAACAGGAATACTTCAAGCTCTGGGTCCTTCTCTACCTCACCAGTAAGAAGCTTCTCTTCACAAGCCCGGGAAAAATTTCTGAGAGTTCATTTCCTGCTTTTTAGCGTTTTCTTGTCTATTACACAAAGTTGATCTCCGGTGGCTGAACAAAGCTACTACATCCACATTGTTTAGCATAGAAAACAACAGAATTGAACTACTGGATCATCAATGTTTATGATAGAAAACACCAACATGCTACATCTGTGTCTCCTGCTGAGACAGGGTTTGTCTTTGTCCAAAAGAAGAATGGGGAGTTACATCCCTGTATTGATTAAAGGGGTTTAAATGCCATCCCTATCAAAAATGAATACCCTCTGATGTTAGTCTTCAAGCACTTTGATAGGCTGTGGGGTGCTAGGGTGTTTACCAAGTTTGTCTTGTGTAGGGCCTATAATCTAATTGGTATTCGTAAAGGTGAAGAATGGAGAACCGCCTTTAATACCCAGGACGGACATTATGAGTACTTAGTAATGCCATTCGGTTTATGCAATGCCTCCACAGTCTTTCAGGACTTTGTAAATGGCGTCTTTCAGGAGTTATCCACATCTGTAGTATTATACATGGATGATATACTTATATATTCCCAAGATTTTAACACTCACCGTAGAGATTTGAGTAGAGTCTTTGAACTCTTGTGCACCAATCCGCTCTACACTAAACTGGAGAAGTGCATGTTTGAGCAGGCGTCCCTACCATTTCTAGGGTATATTGTTTTGGCCAAGAGTTTGGCTATGGACCCTGCCAAGCTGGAGGTATGATGAACTGGCAGGAGTCTCATTCCCTTAAAGCGTTGCAGAGTTTTATGTGATTTATCAATTATTACTGCCAATTCATTCACCATTTATCTACCCTATCAGCTCCCTTGGTAGCCCTCACCCAGAAGGGAACTAATCCCAAGCAGTGGTCTTAGGAGGTTACCAATGCCTTTACCTCTCTTAAGGCCCATTTCAATAAAGGAGATAGTTCTAAATCGGCCCGATGACAAAAAACTTTCATCCTGAAGGTGGATGCCTCTTCCATTGGTGCTGGAGCAGTCCTGTATCAGAAGGATGCTCAAGGTCGGAAACATTCTTGTTTTTACTTCTCCAAGTCCTTCTCACAATCGGTGAGGAATCACTTCTTTGGGGACAGGGAATTGCTGGCCATGAAATTGGCCTTCTTGAAGTGGAGACACCTCCTGGAGGGAGCTCAGCATTCCTTTAAAGGAAAGGTGCCGCAATTTTATATAATTTGCAAAAAAAGAGTAAGTAGCAAAACATGTTGTTTCAGCAAAGGTTGTACTAAATAGAATTTATGGTTTGTTTGTAATAATGTTTTAATGTAGCCACTGGGCGCTGCCATCTTGATTTGCAGATCTGTGGAGGACTCATACAGTCTGCAAATATGGCCGTCCCTGGACATAGGAGACTGCGGTCGGCTCCCGACCCCACATTGCAGCCTCATTAGCAGTGAACTGGGCACGCCCCTGTGGGCTGCACCATTCACTGCTGTAAGTGTGGCTGGGCGCCATTTTACTGTAGCCCAGTGCTATCTGCTGAGCTCCACTTTCTGCACCGTGCTTCCTGCTCTAGCTCCACTGTCCTCCTGCTCTGTCTCCGCCTCCTAACTCACACACAGCCCCCGTGATCTCCGGTAATCTGACACCTTTGCTTTTATGAGAGCTTTTATGGCTGTCTGAGGAGGACAGTGACATATACAGCCCATAGTCTAGTGTATAATTGGGGGGAGCTGGAAGTTTCACCAGTGTGGCATATCTGTAATACTGTCTCCAGTGATACTGCCTGCTGAGCCGTGTATCTAATCCTCTCCTGTGTGATACTGCCTGCTGAGCCGTGTATCTAATCCTCTCCTGTGTGATACTGACTGCTGAACCGTGTATCTAATCCTCTCCTGTGTGATACTGACTGCTGAACCGTGTATCTAATCCTCTCCTGTGTGATACTGACTGCTGAGCCGTGTATCTAATCCTCTCCTGTGTGATACTGACTGCTGACCATGTATCTAATCCTCTCCTGTGTGATACTGTCTGCTGAGCCGTGTATCTAATCCTCTCCTGTGTGATACTGTCTGCTGAGCCATGTATCTAATCCTCTCCTGTGTGATACTGTCTGCTGAGCCGTGTATCTAATCCTCTCCTGTGTGATACTGTCTGCTGAGCCGTGTATCTAATCCTCTCCTGTGTGATAGTCTGCTGAGCCGTGTATCTAATCCTCTCCTGTGTGATACTGACTGCTGAACTGTGTATCTAATCCTCTCCTGTGTGATACTGTCTGCTGAGCCGTGTATCTAATCCTCTCCTGTGTGATACTGTCTGCTGAGCTGTGTATCTAATCCTATCCTGTGTGATACTGACTGCTGAGCCGTGTATCTAATCCTATCCTGTGTGATACTGACTGCTGAGCAGTGTATCTAATCCTCTCCTGTGTGATACTGACTGCTGAGCCGTGTATCTAATCCTATCCTATGTGATGGTGACTGCTGAACCGTGTATCTAATCCTCTCCTGTATGATACTGTCTGCTGAGCCGTGTATCTAATTCTCTACCGTGTGATACTGCTCTCCTGAAATACTCTGTGCTGCTGTCACCCTGCTGGTTTTATGTGTGATCTACATGGTGGTATTGTGTATGATCTATATGGCGGCATTGTGTGTGAAGTATATGGCGGTATTATTTGTGATCTGCTAAAAGGGGACCCATTCTAGGGTGGTTCTGGCTGAGCACCTGCACACGGGTCAGGGGTAATAGGTGCAGTCAGGGGAGGGCTGGGGAGGCAGCTGAAGAGAGGGGTCTCATTTTTATCGTTACTGTATGGCTCCATTCCCCCCCAGCCTGCTTCCCAGCATCACCCCGGACTGCGCCTGTCACCTCGCTTTCACACATCGCCAGGACAGAATCTGAGGAGGGGAATGGGGTCTTTGCATGCAAAGTCTGGATCAGAACAGGCCATCAATCAGCAGAAATGTTTCCTGGATTTCTGTGCTGCTGTCTCCCTGCTCCTAACCCATATATCTCCCTCTGTGCCCCCCATAGACCAGCGCACTGCTCTCCTGAAATACTCTGTGCTGCTGTCACCCTGCTCCTCCCCCATACATCTCCCTCTGTGCCCCCCATAGACCAGCACACTGCTCTCCTGAAATACTCTGTGCTGCTGTCACCCTGCTCCCTCCACCATATATCTCTCTGTGCCCCCCATAGACCAGCACACTGCTCTCCTGAAATACTCTGTGGTGCTGTCACCCTGCTCCCAGAATCCTTGCTGCCTGCCCTCGGTGCCCGAAGACCCCATTCCTCTCCTCAGATCCTGTCCTGGCGATGTGTGAAAGCGAGGCGACAGGGGCCTGATATATGGAGGAAGGAGCAGGGTGACAGCAGCACAGAGTATTTCAGGAGAGCAGTGTGCTGGTCTATGGGGGGGTCACAGAGGGAGATGTATGGGGGAAGGAGCAGGGTGACAGCAGCACAGAGTATTTCAGGAGAGCAGTGTGCTGGTCTATGGGGGGGTCACAGAGGGAGATGTATGGGGGAAGGAGCAGGGTGACAGCAGCACAGAGTATTTCAGGAGAGCAGTGTGCTGGTCTGTGGGGGGCACCCTGTTCGGTGCCAGGGATTGTACATAGAGCACTGGATGGACCGTCTGCTTGTCTGCTCCACAGAAATCCAGGAAACATTTCTGCTGATTGGTGACCTGTTCTGATCCAGACTTTACATGCAAAGACTGTCGGTAAAACTTTGCAGGCCCCATCAAAATGGCTGCTCACTGTGTTCCTAGATGTCATCCTCTCTTTTCCCTTAGCAAGCACCCAGTAGGGGAGGAGAGGAGTGACACCACACCCATGTCAGCAGATTCCGCCCATACAGTGTCCATTTTAGGGCATGATCATATATCAAAATCAAACAGCATGGACACTGTATGCCCATAATTACTGCAGGACAGTAATGTGAGCTAGTTGTACACTAGGTTTTTGCGCCAAATTTCAGTATCTGCTCCTCCTAGTGTTAACAAGTGGAAATGCCAAACTTTTTAAAATTATTTTTCATATTTTACAAAATTAAAAACAAATGATAATATTTTTTAAGAAAATGTAAACATTAATTCTTTACATTTTTTCAATTGCTGAAAAAATTTTTTTGGGATGGCACCTTCCCTTTAAGGCCTTCATGGACAACAAAAATCTATTTTATCTTCAGAAAAACCCAACGGTTAAAATCTCGCCTGGCCAGGTGGTCATTATTCTTCTCCCGGTTTAAGTTCATTATCCATTTTCTGTCCGGAGAGAAGAATTTACGTGCCAATGCTTTGTCTCATTCAGTAGTCTCATCCAAAAAAGGGGACGAGCCACGCCTTATAATCCCTTCGGAGAGTCTTCGACAGGTACAGGTGTCGCTAGAGTAGGTACCTCCAGGCAAATCCTATGTTCCACCTGACCTACAGCTGGAGGTTCTCTCGTGGGCATACACTTCCAAATTGGGTGGACATTTTGGCATTAAGAGAACCACTGGCAAGGTCTTATTGGTGGCCCTGGATGGCGCGAGATGTGAAGGATTACATGCAAGCCTGTGTCTTGCATGTCAGGAATTGGCCTTCTAGGCAGAGACCCGCAGGCTTGCTCTATCCCTTGCTGGTGGCAGATAGGCCCTGGGAGATGGTCGGGATAGACTTGTAGTGGATCTGCCTAAGTCCTGTAATAATGGAGTCATCTGCGTTGTTACCAACCGTTTTTCAAAAATGATGCATCTGGCTCCTCTCCCGAGCATACCATCTGCACGGGCTTTGGCGGTTCTATTCATCAAACATTTTCCGCCTTCATGGGATGCATGACAAGATTGTCAGTGACCAGGGTCCCCAGTTTGCATCTTGTTTCTAGATGGAGTAACAGCTCAAGGAACATCAGTGTCAGATCGCACCATCCGTCGTTGTATGAGCCAAAGTGGACTTGATGGATGACGACCAAGGAGGACACCATTGTTAAAAAAAAAAATCATAAAAAGCCAGACTTGAAATTGCTAAACTACATGTTGACAAGCCACAAAGCTTCTGGGAGAATGTCCTATGGACAGATGAGACAAAAATGGAACTTTTTGGCAAGGCAGATCAGGTCTATGTTCAAAGATGGAAAAATGAAGCATTTCAAGAAAAGAACACTGTCCCCAATCTGAAACATGATGGAGGCTCTGTAATGTTCTGGGGTTGCTTTGCTGCATCTGGCACAGAACGTCTAGAATCTGTGCAGGGTACAATTAAATCTCAAGACTATCATGGGATTCTAGAGAGAAATGTGCTGCCCAGCTTGGTCTCAGTTGCAGGTCTCGCAACAAGATAATGACCCACAACACACAGCTAAAAAACACCCAAGAAAGGCTAAGAGGAAAACATTGAACTATTCTGAAGTGGCCTTCTATGAGCCCTGACCTAAGTCCTATTGAGCATCTTTGGAAAGCGCTGAAACATGCCATCTGGAAAAGGCAACCTTCAAACATGAGACAACTGGAGCAGTGTGCTCTTGAGGAGTGGGCCAAAATACCTGGTGAGAGGTGCCGAAGTCTCATTAACAGTTATAGAAATTGTTTTATTGCAGTGATTGCTTCAAAAGGTTGTGCAACACAATATTAAGTTATGTGTACCACCATGTCTGTCCAGGCCTATTTCATTAGTTTTATTTCAAAAAAAATTCTGTGGAAGCATGATTGAAAAGCAATGTCTTACTTTCATTTGTTCATTTTCATAGATTTTTTATTTATTATTACTTTTGTCAGAGTCAAGTTATTTCTGTCACCATTGTGGGTTTTCTGTCATTAAACAAGGGGTACGAACAATTTTGACCACGTGAGTAAATGTTAGTGTAGTTACTTACATTTTTCCTTAAAGCTGGAAATATCCGTCAATACATACAAGGCCTTGAATCAAATGCATGTCATAATTATCAGATTTGTATCTTTTAAATAATTACAAGGCAATGTATCATTTCCCTTACACTTCATCAATGCTTGCTATTTTGTGTTGGTAAATCGCCTAAAATTAAAAGAGAAAAATACATTTAAATATGACATAAATGTGGACAATTTCAAGGGGTATGAATACTTTTTATAGACAGAATTGTTTTTGATTCTCATTCATGCCATAATTAGAATTAAAAAAAAAAAAGAAAAATGAAAGTACATTGAATATGCAAGATTGATTTTTTGTTTGAAAGTTACAGGGGAAAATTGGAAATAACATGACATTTTCTTTTGGTTAAAAGAAAATGTATATGCATGATTCAAATACAATGTTTTTTTTTGCTGTCACCTGAATTCCATTTTTGGAGCATCTCTTCTGATCATGCAGCAATAATATGCAAACATTGCAGAGCACCATATACCTTTGTAGTAGTTATAAGTGATTGCAGTATTCTGATGAAAATGCTCCCTATGTTCATCATTCAGTGCACCACAGTAAATGGCAAAGACATCTAAATGGGAATAGAGGATATGCATTTTCAGGGACATTCTGCAGCTTAGAAGTTCATCCACAAGTCATGTAGACTTTCAGCTCTGACATTTCATAACTCTTTGGCACAATTTTGAAAGGAGTCCAGGGTTCTCTTTTACTGTCCTTCAACTGCTTTTCATATTCCTCATTCTTTTGACATTCTTTTTTTCCTCTGTTGATACTTGGAAAGAGCTGACATATATAGGTAAACACATTACTTTTTCTATTAAAAAACCTTTCCAAACTGTTTCATGAGTCCTAGCTTAAAATGTAGGAGTAGAAGGGCGACTATATCCAGATTGACAAGCAATTGATATACTACTACATTTTTTGACCTGGTAAAAATGATGATTGATGAGGCCAGATTTTCTTCCTGGAATGATTTGGTACGTCATACCTGTCCCATTTACAAAGCTAACAGAATTTTGTGCTGCACTGCTGTACTCCTACTACAAAAGTGATCACTTTAAAAACAAAATACACATACCTTACAATACTCTTAAACAGTATAAATCTAAGGGTCTGTTTATATAGGCGCACCAGTGTCTATGTAAATGTATGCTATTGTTCTCGGCAGTGCGATTCTTGTTTACAGTAACAAACAGGCAATCCTCACATGTATCAGCGATAACCAGCGGTGGAGCCGGTCGGAGGTAAGTATCACACATAGCGATATCGCTAGCGATATCGCTATAACGTCACAAAATCGTTGACGTTATAGCGATGTCGCTAGATTTTGTGACGTTTTGCGTGCCATACAACTGGTATCTTGTTCTATTTTAGAAAACTGTGTCGATAAACAGGAAATTATGTTGTGACGTTATTTTGATGTTGTGACGATGTTGTGATGATTTTGTGACGTTATAGCGATATCGCTAGCGATATCGCTATGTGTGATACTTACCTCCGACCGGCTCCCCCGCTGGTTATCGCTGATCGCGCGGGAATGTCCGGCTCCATTTCTCGTCGTCAGCTTCCTGCTGTGACGACGATCGACGCGTGGAGGCGGGCGGGAGGACATCAGGATCGCTGTGTGTGTGAAAGGTGAGTTTTGTGCACTGCGTCGCTGCTGCATCGCTGTGAGATCTTTCTGTGTGAAAGCTCACTATCGATCATTTAGCGATGCACCAGCGATCCTGACCGGGTCGGATCGCTGGTCGGATCGCTGGTGCATCGCTAAATGTAAAAGGGCCTTTAATCTCCGAGCACGCCAAAATACTTGGAGGACACCAGAGCATGCTCGGGAAATCTCGAGTAACGAGTATACTCGCTCATCACTACTGAGTAGTTTCAAAAGCTTGCTACCATCTTTTCAGTTAGCTATTAAAAATGTATCAACCACCGAAGAATCTCAATTTGCAATATTTTTCTATTTACTGGCTAACAAATATATATTTTTGTGTAGCAAAGGTGCCTGAACACCAAAGGCATTGTTACAGAAAGGGAAATCACTTTCTTTAGAATAGGACTGCATAAGCCAGTGTTCTCGGCTGTGAAATAAGTAGCTTTCACATATTATGGGAGGAGACTGCATTGTTTCAGACTTCCAAAGCACAAACACAGTTTGTCATAGTTGTAATTGTAAAATTGGACCAATATCATAGCCGTCTTTTGAGAGTGCACGTCAACCTCATATTGAGGATTCAAGCATGGCTTCATCATCGCTATCCTTTTGTCCTAACGCTAGTGCTTCATCTTTAGTTAATGCTAGCATTTTTGACACTTTATTAATACTTTGCTGGCTTGCGTTCTATCTCCTTATGATGCGTGCCAATCACCGGAAGCTGGGCGCGCTGGATGAATGTCACGTCACGGGCATTGACCCTGCGCATTACCTGCCTTGGTGTGCTTGTGGGCGTGCACTTTACTATTTTTGTGGTCTGTCCCGGCAATCACCAGTCAAGGCGCGCTGAGCGGATGTAACGGTGTTTATAGCCACATGCGCTCCATTAGCAGTAAGATGTGTTCTAGATACTGGATGTGATGCTGTTTATAGCCACATGTGCTCCACCAGCAGTGAGGTGCGTTCTAGCAACCAGAAGCTAGGCGTTCTTATGGATATGTCATCTATAGTCACATGGTTCAGTTTATGCGCTTCACATGCCTTGACTTATTTGCCGGCATGCGTTCCACTGACCGGAATCCTTTCTCTGTAAACGTATGTTATCTTTTTTGCAGTCATTAGTTTTTATATTTGCGCCCTACCTGTCTGGATATGCCTCCCAGCATGCACATTATATGACGCAAGTCAGCATGATTATTATATGCGTGCCATACAACTGGTATATTGTTCTATTTTAGAAAAATGTGTCTATAAACAGGAAATGATGTTAAACATTGTGCTTTATTTTAGTACGCCCCTATACGTCCTTCACTCTTTGCAGACAGCATAGTGAGCAGAAGGACCACATGTCTCCTCAGTTATAGCTGTTGTGAGTTCATTCTCTGGTCCACCAGTAGTGAGTTCTCCTTCCAGACTCCCTCTGGTGGTAACAGGAGGTAGTGAGGCTGATTTAATCAGTAGAGATCTACCACCTGATAATGAGGATGATGATTGGACCTCAGGAATCTTAGACTGGATTTAAGACAGCCGACACCCTAGTCAGTGCTGGTGATTGCTTCTGCTTTCCAGGTCTTGGTTTTCAGCTCTGTTCCAGTCTTCTCAAAGCTAAGTGTTTTGCTAATGTTCACACTTGATTTTGTTGGTCTATTCAGTTTTTTGTGTGTTCAGCCAGGCCCGGCTGGGGCTGTGCTGAATTTCTACTCTTATTTATCTGCATTTGCCAATTTGCTTTTTTGCCCCTTATTATATTGGCCTCTTTTTTGCTCTGTCTCAGAATATTTCAGAGTGCTGATATAGTGGGAGAAGTCTAGTGACTTCAGGGTTAATTTTGTTATCAGAAGTGTTGGACATTATTTTTGTAGGGTTTTTGGCAGATTGCAGACAGTGTCTTTCCTTTCCTATCCTTTATAGCTAGTTTGGGCCCCATCGTTTGCTCAGCCTATTTTCCTGCCTGTGTTTGTTTTCATCTTGTTTCACTGTCAATACATGGTGTGGGGACTGTCTATTCCTTTGGGGTCTGCTCTGGGGCAGTTAGTTTTCCCCTTTTCTTGCTTTAGGCTTATTTAGTCCTCCGGCAGTGATGAGGCGTCTAGATCATCGTAGGAATGCTCCACTGCTACTGCTAGTTGTGTGGTTAGGATCAGAGATCTGTAATCTGCATAGTTACCAACCTCTCTGGTTTTCTGGGACTTAGCTTTTTGTTGTCCTCCTCGGTGAGCCATTCATATCTTATAGCACTGTAGCACTTTATCCTTTGTAACAAGCTTGTCCCCTGTTGAATTTGCTTGGAGGAAATGCGCTGGGACACCCAGTGAGGGAAAGTGCAGGGCATGTTTAACTTAGGGTTAGCTGTGGACTGCCCTTGTCAGGGTGGGAGTTTGGGGATAGATGATTGCTAGCACCATAGGGATTCACAGGGTATTGTCTTTGCCACGATAATAATCAGGGATCCATTTCAGCTTTCAGCATTCCTGATGACTTCTGTTCCTGCTCTTCATTGGCAGTGAGATTGTTCCTATATATTTTTTTCACCCGTTCTTTCATTTACCATGTTATATATTGTAGTTTTTGTCCAATTTTAGACTCATATATGTGCAATCTAGGTCATGCTTCACTTATGGTGGTTAATCTTTCTATGATACCCCTGCGTCTGTGTCCTGGAACACATTGATACCACTTTAGAGATTTTCGTAGTGGTTCATATCTGTACCCAGAAGTACTATGTTAGCCTCAGCTTACTGTATATCTGGGTACTTTGACTGAGTTTTGCAACATAATTTACTTGTTTTAATTCACTAAGGGTGACACATTTAAATACTGGTTATGCTTTTATGGATGATATTAAAAGTTATGTATTATTTTCACCTGTTGCTGTATATAATTCATCATACTTTGGAAAGAGAATAAGATATATTACTTCAATATCTCTATGACCTCCTGCCATTCAGCCCAGAATTGATTATCGGCCAGATGAACAAAGTGGATATGCCATATCTCCTATCTACAGAAAGCTAAAATCATGGTGGCAAATATGGCATTAATATATACCACCTGTGACTTCCAGGTGAGCAGATATCCTGAAGATAGGGATCCCATAATTTTTTTTTGCGAGTTAGCTGCATCCCATTGATCAGCCCCCATCTGAGCTTACCGGGAATGTGGGCATGACTCTTATTTTGAAAAATCAGATTCTGAATTATAATCAAGTCTCAGTTCTGGGAGATACAGCTCACTGTAGGATTATTCCATGTTTGAACAGGAGCGCTCCACTCCGCTAATATCTGTGTCATTTTCATAATAACAGGACTAGTATTTTTGTTTTGTTTTCCGTTTTTCTTTTATGTTACATACTGTATTTTTTCTCTCCTTTTGAATATTTTCATAAACACAGTCTACTTTTTTGATTAACCCCTTCATTCTGAAGCCTGTTTTCATCTCTCTGACTAATCCAGTTTTTACAATTCTGACCACTGTCAATTTATGAGGTCATAACTCTGGAATACTTCAATGGATCCCGGTGATGCTGAGAATGTTTTCTCGTGACATATTGTGCTTCATGATAATGGTAAAATCTCTTTGCTATGACTTACATTTATTTGTGAAAAAAATGAAAATTTGTGAAAATTTTGCCTTTTAAAGTGCTTACTGAATAGGTTAACTAGTGGGACAGTTTTATAGAGCAGGACATTACAGGCGCAGCCATTCCAAATAGGTATACTTTTATTTTTTTTTTTTTACATAAATGAATGTATTTATTAGAAAAAATGTGTTTCTTTTTTTCTTTATTTGGGTATTTTTAAAAAAATATTTTTACACTTTACAATATTTTTTGTAACTTTTTTACATTCTACCTTCCTGGAACATCACCGTATAGTGTAAGATCACTGAACTGATACTCTGCAATGATTCTGCACTGCAGAGTATCGCATCAGTATCTGACAGGCAGGGAGAAGGCATGACAGTGACTGCTCTCAGCAGGCACTCACATGCCACCTTCTCTGCAGGACCCTGAAGGACCCCAAGGCCATCTTGCTGTTTGCAGATTTCAAAGCAGCACACACTCCCTGTAGTTTGTTGTAAGATGTAAACATTGATAGTTTTATGCGACTTATACAGATGATCCAGCATTTAGGTGGCATTACATATAGTTGGTTCAAGCACAGCAAAAGTACACTGAACCTTTGCTACAAGTCCTGTAGGGCTTTCTTATTCCCATAAGACCAGGGTTGAAATGAGTAGACTTTTACCTGTAGAAGTGAGCAAATTTATCACATCAAATTTGCTTTGAAATTTTAGTAATTCATTAAAATAATCTGTGACCCCCTGGATGATTTTGATCTTTTACTAGCGAGTCTCAGCTACTGGGCAGTTACTCACCTCACGTGTGCAGAAGAACAATGCAGACACTTCCCATAGGAGGGTGGACAAGGTATGCGCAACCGCGCATGTGCGTAGCGTGTGCGTGGCAATACATCATCGAACAGATCAGTGTAATGCTGATGGGACCACACGCCCCGAAGCCTGGAAGAAATAATTAACATATAACATTATAAGTTAATTTTTCAAGCTCTACACAGCATGAATGAGGCATAGAGGTAAGACTTGTTTAACCATTCTATTACTTGTATGCCCATAGTAATAGATCAAAATAATCCAAGGAGTGACAGATTCCCTTTAAATCCAGCAAATTGAACCAATTCACAATTCAATTTGTTTGAATCACCCAAAATTGTCACCCATATGTTACACATTACAGAATATTGCATTAGCCAGAATAGGCTCACATGACTGTGGGCAGGTCTGTACATAATGCAGCCACAATGTTCTCGCCATTGACACTGACCACATTGCCTAGTTGGATTTGTCAGAGAAACATACAGTGAAAAATGTTTTGTCAATGCAGAATTGCAACTCTTCCACTGTGTGGCATCTCTAGCTCAAGCTCATCATTTGTAAGACAGCATTGTAGAACTTCAGCTTACACGTTTGAAAGGTATGAGGTGGAAAATGAAAGTAACCTTCTGCCCTTTGTTGATGTGAAGATTTTAATTAATATGAATGTGAAGGAGGTGGCTGATGTAGTTTAGCTTCTTTGTTGGATCCAAATCTGCCACAACATGTGTCACTACCATATGTCCTGATTACATTGTTGTCATTACCATACAAAACATTTATCCATGGGTCATGAAAGATACTAACTGATTCTGGACATTATTTCTGTTTCATATTTTTCAATGGCATTCATAAAAACCTGGGTCATGTCTTACTAAACATTCATAGACTTAAGTAAATTAAATGGTGCTGACTGTTTTGTTTAAGTCCCTTTCTATTACTTAGCTGTATAAAATACACAATATTGGTTTGAGAAAATTCACAATAGATTTTCTGTACAAAAACAAATTTATGTCACGGCTCTGGATGGGATTTCCCTCATCATCCTCCTAGGGTTAATTTTGTATGGCCTCCCTTTGGTTTGGGGAGGGCTATATGTACCCGCCCCTGTGCTGGACTCGTCGTCATTGATACTTCCCTTCTCGGCTGAGCAGCTGACCCTTGTGATACCTGTGTATACTGCCTGTTCTTATGTGCTTGTACAGTGTATTACCCGGCCCGTCCTTCGTTTTGTATCTGACTCAGACTCTGTACCGTCTGTATTATCTCTGGTTTTGATCTTGGCTAAAACTCCCTGACTATACTCTCATTTGTGCCCTTGGTTACCGCGCTGACCTCTCTAGCTTCTGACCCTGGCTTGTATTATATCACACTGTCCTTTGGTTACCGTGTTATCCTCTGGTCAGAACTCGGCTTGCTTGACTCTTCTCTCGGCTCCGCCGGCTCCCATCACCGTTCTTGGGAGTACGAGTCTTTGCCCCGCCTCCAGCCACTCCCCTAGTTATCACGTGTTCCAGGTCCTGTTAACTTGCAGCTCATTCACGTCCACAGCCACACGTTATAGCAGGAGTCCTCCGGCTTCCTCCACACTTCCCCAGGCACACATTCTGACTATGTTGCTGTGTTCATTATAATTTATTTATTGCACTACAGCGCTGATTAGCAGCAGTTCTATGACTAACAAACTTTTACAGTGTCAGGGAGAGGTTCCTTCCTATCCCCCTTCTCTCTGTGTATTCTGTATTTTGTGTAATACATCTCTCTAGCTGAGAAAACTGTCAGGTGCCTTTTCTTATCCATCTTTACCTCAAAACTGCAACACAATTTTCTGTATATGCTTTTATACTGCATATGTGTTTAAAGCTAATCTTTATTAGCTCCCTCTCCAAACATTCCCCTATGCTTCTGCCTCTGACACTGTGGATGAGCGATGACGTCAGGAGACGTGAGGATTGTGTTTTTTTTCATATAATGAAAAAGTTTCCAGCTTCCAAATATACAAAAATTTATTCAAGGCATAAGAACAAGGATAAACGGACATGCCCCATCATAGCGGAAAGACACAGCAACGCATATTGAACAATATGTTCTTTTTCACATCATATATTCAACACTACAGATTTGCAACACAAATTAACTAAACGATTACCCAAGTATTGATAGTATTTTATTTTCAACTCATTCAAGATTTTTGGTTTTTCCTTTCGGTGCAAAGATGAACAGATTTTTGGCAGTTCCAACTCTTGGACAGACCACGTAAAGTTGACCATGAGAAAAGAATGGGGATTGCAAATCGATCCCTAATACTTTCAAGGACTGTTAATGGACATTGCAAATAGCAGTTTAACTGGAAACTGGAGGCGTTTAAAATAAAAAACAAATCAGATGGAATGAGTGGAATTCTTGGAATGAAAATGTCCTCTCCTTTGACACATCCTGTTTCCGAGATGTGTATCTAACACTATCCTGTGTGACAATGTCTGCTGAGCTGTGTACCTAATCCTCTCCTGTGTGATACTTTCTGCTGAGCTGTGTATCTAATCCTATCGTGTGTTACTGACTACTCAGCCGTGTATCTAATCCTATCCTGTGTGATACTGACTGCTGAGCAGTGTATCTAATCCTATCCTGTGTGATACTGTCAGCAGAGCCGTGTAACTAATCCTATTCTGTGTGATACTGTCTGCTGAGCCGTGTATCTAATACTATTCTGTGCGATACTGTGTGCTGAGCTGTGTATCTAATCCTATCCTGTTTGACACTGTCTGCTGAGCCGTGTATCTATTCCTATCCTGTGTGATACTGACTGCTGAGCTGTGTATCTAATCCTATCCTGTGTGATACTGACTGCTGAGCTGTGTATCTAATCCAATCCTGTGTGATACTGACTGCTGAGCCATGTGTCTAATCCTCTCCAGTGTGATCCTGACTGCTGAGCTGTGTATCTAATCCTATCCTGCGTGATACTGACTGCTGAGCCGTGTATCTAATCCTTAAATAAACTGAACCGTTGGCACTAGAGTTGAGCGACTTTAGTCGGATCGGGTTTCATGAAACAAAATTTGTTTCAGATGAAATTGGTCTGACTAGGGCAAAAAAGTCGGAGTTTTGTCCGAAACCCGACCCCAATGCAAGTCAATGGGAAATAAAAGTCGGCATTGAGCGGATGACATTCATCCACTCATTGCCAACTTTTATTCCCCATTGATTTGCATTGGGGTCTGGTTTCAGACGAAACTCAGACTTTTTTTGCCCTAGTCGGACCAGTTTCATCTGAAACGAATTTTGTTTAATGAAACCCGATCCGACTAAAGTCGCTCAACTCTAGTTGGCACAACTCTTAAAATAGTGGTGCACAAGTAGGATCGAAATCCGTGTACTTGTATAGACTAACTTGGCACACACACGTGGAGAAATGCAGTGAAAAAATGGTATTTAATAGAGTACAGTACATACAGTAAACGTTTCGGTCACAGCGACCTTCGTCAATGTACTATGTAATGTACTGAGTGCACTTGTTGATAGGGCAACCTATCCAATAAGAGCTATGTTAAAACATGAGGGCCATCTGTCGGTTACAGGAACGTGAAGTGAGTAGTAGCACAGGCGCGGTTTCCACCGCTTGTCTCCCATCACGGAGAGCTGGATATTGACCTAAAGGGCCGCTTAATATGGTGGTAATGGTGGTTTCTGAAAGGAGCCACCCCTTGGCTGGGTCCTTCCCTGGAGGAAGATCTGGCTAGTCCCATGTTTGAGACTCTTAAATGAGGCTCCACGGACTTTATTTGCATATTTGTATTTCCCAGGGAGCATTGCACCTAGGATTTCACTGTGTTTGAGCGCCTTTGCCGGCTGCCGCAGTGTTTTCTTTGACTGGTCTCCCTGAAGTCAGTGATTGTTTCGTGATGTTGGTCTATTAAGCATTGCTCCCACCTAGCCAGAATCCTACTCCACACTGATGAGGGGCAACACCCCGAAACAGCTGTCTGTGGATGGATACCTGGCCTTGGTATTTCCCTTGTCATATCTGTAAACTCATAAAGAGCTAGATATTGACTTAAAGGGCCACTTAATATGATGGTAATGGTGGTTTCCGAAAGGAGCCACCCCTTGGCTGGGTCCTTCTCTGGAGGAAGATCTTTTCGCCCCCAATTTTTATTTTCCCAAGGGTAACATAACCCTAAACATTATTGTGCAATTTGTCCTGAGTACGCTGATACCCCATATGTGGGTGTAAATGACAATTTGGGCGCATGGCAGAGCTTGGAAGGGAAGCAGCACCATTTGACTTTTTTGGCTGGAATTGAGATCAGACACCATGTCGCGTTTGGAAAGCCCCTGATGCACCAAAGCAGTAGAAACCGACCACAAGGAACACCATTTTGGAAACTAGACCCCCCAAGGAACTTATCTAGATGTGTGGTGAGAACTTTGAACCCCCAAGGGCTTCACAGAAGTTTATAACGTACAGCCGTACGATTTAAAAATCATATTTTTTCCAAAAAATGATCTTTTCACCCTCAATTTTTATTTTTCCAAGGGTAACAGGACCCCAAAAGTTATTGTGCAATTTGTCCTGAGTATTCTGATAACCCATATATGGGGGTAAACCACTATTTTGGCGCATGGCAAAGCTCGGAAGGGAAGCAGCGCCATTTGACTTTTTTGGCTGGAATTGGGATTGGATGCCATGCCGCGTTTGGAAAGCCCCTGATGTGCCTAAACAGTGGAAACCCCCCAAAATGATACTATTTTGGAAACTAGACCCCCCACGGAACTTATCTAGATGGTTGGTGAGCACTTTGAACCCCCAAGTGCTTCATAGAAGTTTATAATGCCCGGGCGTGAAAATAAAAAAATTATATTTTTTCCACAAACATGATCTTTTAGTCCCCAATTTTTTATTTTCCCAATGGTAACAGGAGAAATTGGACCCCAAATGTTGTTGTACAATTTGTCCCGAGTACGCTGATACTCCATATGTTGGAGAAAACTACTGTATGGGCACACGTCAGGGCTCGGAAGGGAAGTAGTGATGTTTTGGAATGCAGACTTTAATGGAATAGTCTGCGGGTGTCATGTTGCCTTTGGAGAGCCCCTGATGTACCTAAACAGTGGAAACCCCCCACAAGTGACACCATTTTGGATACTAGACCCCCAAGGAACTTATCTAGATGTGTGGCGAGCACTTTGAACCCCCAAGTGCTTCACAGACGTTTATAATGCCCAGGCGTGAAAATAAAAAAATCATATTTTTTCCACAAACATGATCTTTTAGTCCCCAATTTTTTTATTTTCCCAATGGTACCAGGAGAAGTTGGATCCCAAAAGTTGTTGTCCAATTTGTTGTGAGTACACTGATACCCCATAAATGTGGGAGAAAACTACTGTATGGGCACACGTCAGGGCTCGGAAGGGAAGAAGTGACGTTTTGCAATGCAGACTTTAATGGATTTGTCTGCGGTGTCATGTTGACTTTGGAGAGCCCCTGATGTACCTAAACAGTGGAAAACCCCACAAGTGACACCATTTTGGAAACTAGACCTCCTAAGGAACTTATCTAGATTTATGGTGAGCACTTTGAACCCCCCAGTGCTTCACAGAAGTTTATAACGCCAGGGCGTGAAAATAAAAAAATCATATTTTTTCCACAAACATGATCTTTTAGTCCCCAATTTTTTTATTTTCCCAAGGGTAACAGGAGAAATTGGACACCAAACGTTGTTGTCCAATTTGTCTTGAGTATGCTGATACACCATATGTGGGAGAAAACTACTGTATGGGCACACGTCGGGGCTCGGGAGGGAAGTAGTGACGTTTTGGAATGCAGACTTTGATGGAATGGTCTGCTGGTGTGATGTCACGTTTGGAGAGCCTTTGATGTGCCTAAACTGTTTAAACTCTCCACAAGTGACCATATATTGGAAACTCGACCCCCCATGGAACTTATCTAGATGTGTGGTGAGCACTTTGATCCCCCAAGTGCTTCACAGAAATTTATAAAGCCCAGGCGTGAAAATAAAAAAAATCATATTTTTTTCCACAAAAATGATATTTTTGCCCCCAATTTTTTATTTTTGTAAGGGTAACAGGAGAAATTGGACCCCAAAAGTTGTTTTGTAATTTGTCCTGAGTAGGCTGATACCCCATATTTGGGGGTAAAACACTGTTTGGGCACATGGCAGAGCTTGGAAGGGAAGGAGCACCATTTGACTTTTTCAACGCAGAATTGGCTGGAATTGAGATTAGACACCATGTTGCATTTGGAGAGCACCTGATGTGCCCAAACAGTGGAAACCCCCCAATTCTAACTCCAACCCTAACCTTAATCTCAGCCCTAACCCTAGCCCTAACCCTAACCCTAGCCCTAACCCTAATGGGAAAATGGAAATAAATATGTATTTTTTTTTTATTTCATTATTTTTCCCTGACTAAGGGGGTGTTAATGGGGGGTTTGATTTACTATCTATGGTGGGGTTTTATTCTTGGCAGCTGTCATACGCTAAAAGTTGCTTTTTATTGTAAAAATAGTTTTTGCATCACCACATTTTGAGAGCTATAATTTTTCCGTATTTTGACCCACCGAGTCATGTGAGGTCTTATTTTTTGCAAGACGAGTTGACGTTTTTATTGGTACCATTTTTGGGCACGTGACATATTTTGATCGCTTTTTATTTCGATTTTTTTGGACGCAGAATGAACAAAAACCAGCATTTCAAGAATTTCTTTTGGGGGGCACGTTTACACCGTTCCGCTTGTGGTAAAATTGATAAGGCTGTTTATTCTTTGGGTCTGTACGGTTACAGCGATATCTCATTTATGTCTTTTTTTATGTTTTGGTGCTTTTATGCAATGAAAACAATTTTATATAAAAAAATAATTATTTTTGCATCGCTTTATTCTGCGAGCTATAACTTTTTTATTTTTTCGCTGATGATGCTGTATTGCAGCTCATTTTTTGCGGGACAAGATGCCGTTTTCAGCGGTACCATGGCTATTTATATTCGTCTTTTTCATTGTGCGTTATTGCACTTTTTGTTTGGCGGTATGATAATAAAGCATTATTTTTTGCTTTGTTTTTTATTTTTATTTTTTAAGGGGTTCGCTAAGGTGGTTAGCTAATGGGACAGTTTTATAGGGCAGGTCGTTACGGACGTGGCGATACCAAATATGTGTACTTTATTAGGGAATGTTTTTTTTTAAATTTAATTAGCGATTTTTTATAAATTATTTTTCCACTTTTTTTAACTTTATTACAATGTCCCAGGGGGGACATAACTGTCATGTGACAGATCGCTGATCTGTCACATCACAGATTACTGTGACAGATCAGCGATATGTCACAGGCAGTGCAGAAGGCTTCCTCGTGCTTGCGCTTTGCAGGCATGAGGAAGCCGGCTCCCTGTAGGCCCCCGAAGGTCTCCGCCGCCATTTTGGATCCGGGGACCTGCAGGGAAGGAGGCCCCGGAGCAGCGCAGCACATCGTGCTGTTGCGGGGGTCTCAGGGAAGCACGGAGGGAGCCCGCTCCCTCCCGATGCTTCCCTAAACCCCTGGTATACTGCGATCATGTATGAACGCAGTGTGCCAGGGTTAATGTGTCTGACCACCCCTGATACATAGTGCCGGGTGTCAGCTGTGATAATTGTACGTACTATCCCGTCCCTGGGAATTAAGTCCCAGGGCACATGGACGGGATAGTACATCATATGGCAGAAAGTGGTTAAGTACAGAATTGACCACATTTTTTGTTTCAGCTTTTTTCCCTAATTTCATCCTCTAAAGCTGTCTTATAGTCCGAAAAATATGGGGTATATATTGGAAAACCCATTTAAATGGATTATGCCAAGTAATACACTATCCCGAGACCTATGTAGCCACTGGCGTCTGACCGCTGGGACCCCCATGATCCCGAGAACTGGAGCTCTAAAGAAACGGTCGATTATGCACACTGTCACGGCAATCACACATGGTTCTTCAAATAATGCCTTTAAAAGGAGTGTTGAAGGGCACAACAAAGTATAGCAAAATCCACTGATTGCGTGTGTGGGGAGAGTTATAGTATGTGGGCTGGTGGGGTTTGTGTGACAAGGCTGCTTTTTTGTCTCAGTCCAGCCCTGCCTGGTAAGTACACAATGACATACTGTATAATATAATGATTGCAATAAATTCAGAGGATAGCAACTTTAATGGGTGTGCTTCTTTAAGAACGTGGTGCATGATTCATGCAAATTAGTGTCTTAAATTTCTAATAGTGTCAATAAATCAATTGGAGTTGTTCCCCGTAAACAATAATCCTTTTAGCTATTTTATTTCTGCTTGTTTTTAACCTAACCTGCATAAAATATAATTGAATGTGAATGTGAATTTGCTGACATTGCCTTCACATCTGCAGTTCCTTCCATGTGAAAATGTTTAAAATTATATTTTTGTTTCCTTTTTTTGCAGGCATAATCAAAACTGCTCTACCAGATATGAATAGAGAGAACAGGGAACATTACCAAGTGGTTATTCAGGCCAAAGATATGGGTGGCCAGATGGGAGGATTATCTGGGACCACCACGGTGAACATCACACTGACTGATGTCAATGACAATCCGCCTAGATTCCCACAGAGTAAGATGCATTTAATACTTGTGCTGTGTTTAAAACCCTGTTTAAATTTGGTAATTTAACAGATACCATCTGTGATGCTCTTTCATAAATACTGTGCCACTGCAGTGCCTGCTTATAGCTTTATGCTAGATAAAGGAAAGAAGTAGCCTGTTTTAATAGGCATTTTTGTTTCCCTTTATTACAAAATAGTAAAACAAAATTAAATCCATTCATTTTGTAATGAAAACCTCTACAATATTTTACTTAATGTTTGCCATCTGAAAAACATGTTATTAGTACAATATTTTATTCACGAAGTTACAAACCACTGTTCATTCCTTTATAATGAAGAACATATTATCTCTTTCTCTTTCCTTCAATATCTATTTACTGTATATCCATCAATGCATGTACAGTATATACAGCTGCAAGACACATAATCTTTTGAAAAATTCAGAAAATCCCATTGTATGATTTTTACATAATTAATTTGAATTTTATTGAATTAAATAAACATTTGATGCAATAGAAAAACAGAACTTAGTATTTGGTACAGAACCCTTTGTTTGCAGTTACAGTAAGTTAGATGCTTCTTGTAGTTCTTGACAAAGTTTGCACACACTACAGCAGGGATTTTGGTCCTCTCCTACATATAAATCTCCTTCAGATCTTTCAGGTTTTGGGTCTGTTGTTAGGCAATATTGAGCTTCAGCTCCCTCTAAAGATTTTCTATTGGGTTCAGGTCTGGAGACTGGCTAGGTCACTCCAATTCAATACTCTTGCTGAGTAAAGGAGGTTGTTGGCTAAATTCTTGCGATACAATCTATCCTCCCCTCAAAATGGTGTAGTTGTCCTGTTACCTTTGCAGAAAAGCACCCCCAAAGCATGATGTTTCCCCCAACATGTTTCATGAATGGGATGTGATCTTGGGGCTGTACTCATCATCTTCCTCCCTTTAAACATGGCGAGTTGATTTGACACCAAAAAGTTCTATTTTAGTCTCATCTGACCACATGGCCTTCTCCCATGCCTCCTCTGGATCATCCAGATGGTCATTGATGAAATTCAAATGGGCCTGGACATGTACTGATATGCCTTGCAGGATTTTAACCCCTTACCTACAATGGACGTAATATTCCGTCCATGTGACCCTGGACCTAATTACCATAAACGGAATATTATGTCCCAGCGATCAGCGGGGCCCACGTGGTGAGCGCCGCTGATCGCGGCCGGGTGTCAGCTGATTATCACAGCTGACACCCGGCACAATGTGTCAGGGGCGGTCACGGACCGCCCCCGACACGTTAACCCCTTGTACACCACGATCAAACGCGATTGCGGTGTACCGGGGGTTAAAGGGAAGCATCGGCAGGGAGGGGGCTCCCTCCTTGCTTCCCTGAGCCCCCAACAGCAGCGCAATGTGCAGCGCTGCTGCGGGGGTCTCTTTCCCTACAGGCCCCCGGATCCAAGATGGCGACGGGGGCCTTCGGGGGCCTGTAGGGAGCTGACTTTCTCACTGCCTGCAAAGCGCAGGCATGAGGAAGTCTGCAGAACTGCCTGTGACAGATTGCTGATCTGTCACAGTGATCTGTGATGTGACAGATCAGCGATCTGTCACAGGACAGTGATGTCCCACCTGGGACAAGGTAATAAAGTAAAAAAAAAAAAAAAAAAAAGTGTTAAAAATAATTTTAAAAAAATCGCTAAATAAATTAGTAAAAAAAAAAAAATATTCCCCAATAAATCCATTTTTTCAAAATAAAAAAAAAAAAAACAATAAAAGTACACATATTTGGTATCGCCGCATCCGTAGCGACCCGCCCTATAAAACTGTCCCATTAGTTAACCCCTTTAGCAAACCCCTTAAAAAATAAAAATAAAAAACGAAGCAAAAAATAATGATTTATTATCATACCACCGAACAAAAAGTGCAATAACGCGCAATCAAAAAGACGCATATAAATATCCATGGTACCGCTGAAAACGTCATCTTGTCCCGCAAAAAACGAGCTGCCATACAGCATCATCCGCAAAAAAATAAAAAAGTTATAGCTCGCAGAATAAAGTGATACAAAAATAATTATTTTTTGTATAAAATTGTTTTCATTGCAAAAAACCGACAAAATATAAAAAAGCGACCTAAATGAGGTATTGCTGTAACCGTACTGACCCGAAGAATAAAACCGCTTTATCAGTTTTACGGCACGCGGAACGGTGTAAACGCAACCCCGGAAAGAAATTCATGAAACGCTGGTTTTTGTTCATTCTGCGTCCCAAAAATCGAAATAAAAAGCGATCAAAAATGTTACGTGCCCGAAAATGGTACCAATGAAAACGTCAACTCGTCCCGCAAAAAATAAGACCTCACATGACTCGGTGGGTCAAAATACGGAAAAATTATAGCTCTCAATATGTGGTGATGCAAAAACTATTTTTACAATAAAAAGCGTCTTTTAGCGTCTGACAGCCGCCAAACATAAAAACCGCCATAAATAGTAAATCAAACCCCCCGTTATCACCCCCTTAGTTAGGGAAAAATAATAAAACTAAAAGAAAATGTATTTATTTCCATTTTCCCATTAGGGTTAGGGCTGGGGTTAGGGCTAGGGTTAGGGCTAGGGTTAGGGTTAGGGCTAGGGTTAGGGCTAGGGTTAGGGCTAGGGTTAGAGCTAGGGTTAGGGTTAGGGCTCAGATTAGGGTTAGGGGTGTGTTGGGGTTAGGGTTGGAGTTATAATTGGGGGGTTTCCACTGTTTGGGCACATCAGGTGCTCTCCAAATGCAACATGGCGTCTGATCTCAATTCCAGCCAATTCTGCGTTGAAAAAGTCAAATGGTGCTCCTTCCCTTCCAAGCTCTGCCATGCGCCCAAACAGTGTTTTACCCCCACATATGGGGTACCAGCCTACTCAGGACAAATTACAAAACAACTTTTGGGGTCCAATTTCTCCTGTTACCCTTAGGAAAATAAAAAATTGGGGGCAAAAATATAATTTTTGCGGAAAAAAATGATTTTTTTATTTTCACGCCCAGGCGTTATAAACTTCTGTGAAGCACTTGGGGGTTCAAAGTGCTCACCACACATCTAGATAAGTTCTGTGGGGGGTCTAGTTTCCAAAATGGGGTCACTTGTGGGGGGTTTCCACTGTTTAGGTACATCAGGGGTTCTCCAAAAGCAACATGACACCCGCAGACCATGCCATCAAAGTCTGCATTCCAAAACATCACTACTTCCCTTCCGAGCCTCGACGTGTGCCCATACAGTAGTTTTCTCCCACATATGAGGTATCAGCGTACTCAGGACAAATTGGACAACAACATTTGGGATCCAATTTCTCCTGTTACCCTTGGGAAAATAAAAAAATTGGAGACTAATTTATCATGTTTGTGGAAAAAATACAATATTTTTATTTTCACGCCTGGTCGTTATAAACTTCTGTGAAGCCCTTGGGGGTTCAAAGTGCTCACCACACATCTAGATAAGTTCCTCAGGGGGTCTAGTTTCCAAAATGGGGTCATTTGTGGGGGGTTTCCACTGTTTAGGTACATTAGGGACTCTCCAAAGGCAACATGACACCCGCAGACCATTCCATCAAAGTCTGCATTCCAAAGCGTCACTACTTCCCTTCCGAGCCCCGACGTGTGCCCATACAGTAGTTTTCTCCCACATATAGGGTGTCAGCGTACTCAGGACAAATTGGACAACAACTTTTGGGGTCCAATTTCTCCTGTTACCCTTGGGGAAATAAAAAAAATGGGGACTAAAAGATGATGTTTGTGGAAAAAATACGATTTTTTTATTTTCACGCCCGGGCGTTATAAACTTCTGTGAAGCACTGGGGGGTTCAAAGTGCTCACCACACATCTAGATAAGTTCCTTGGGGGGTCTAGTTTCCAAAATGGTGTCATTTGTGGGGGGTTTCTACTGTTTTGGTACATCAGGGGATTTCCAAACGCGACATGGTGTCCGATCTCAATTCCAGCCAAAAACGTCAAATGGTGCTGCTTCCCTTCCGAGCTCTGCTATGCGCCCAAATAGTCATTTACACCCACATATGGGGTATCAGCGTACTCAGGACAAATTGCACAATAACTTTTAGGGTCCTGTTACCCTTGGAAAAATAAAAATTGGGGGTGAAAAGATCATTTTTGTGGAAAAAATATGATTTTTTAATTGTACCGCTGTACGTTATAAACTTCTGTGAAGCCCTTGTGGGTTCAAAGTTCTCACCACATATCTAGATAAGTTTCTTGGGGGGTCTAGTTTCCAAAATGGGGTCACTTGGGGGGGTTTCCACTGTTTAGGTACATCAGGGACTCTCCAAACATGACATGGCGTCCGATCTGAATTCCAGCCAATTTTGCATTGAAAAAGTCAAACTGCGCTCCTTCCCTTCTGAGCTCTGCCATGCACCGAAACAGTGGTTCCCCCACACACATCAGGTATCAGCGTACTCAAGACAAATTGCACAATAACTTTTGCAGTCCAATTTCTCCTGTTACCCTTGGTGAAATAAAGAAAATTGAACCTGAAGTATTTTTTTTGTGAAAAAAAAGTTAAATGTTCATTTTTTTTTTAAATATTCAAAAAATTCCTGTGATGCACCTAAAGGGTTAATAAACTTCTTGAATGTGGTTTTAAGCACCTTAAGGGGTGCAGTTTTTAGAATGGTGTCACTTTTGGGTATTTTCTATCATATAGACCCCTCAAAGTGGCTACAAATGTGATGTGGTCCCTAAAAATAAAATAGTGTTGCAAAAATGAGAAATCGCTGGTCAATTTTTAACCCTTATAACTTCCTAACAAAAAAAATTTTTGGTTCCAAAATTGTGCTGATGTAAAGTAAACATGTGGTAAATGTTATTTATTAAGTTTTTTGTGTGCCGTATCTCTGTGATTTAAGGGCATAAAAATTCAAATTTGGAAAATTGCGAAATTTTCGCCAAATTTCCGTTTTTTTCACAAATAAACGCAAGTTATTTGAATACAATTTTACCACTAACATGAAGTACAATGTGTCATGAGAAAACAGTGTCAGAATCACCGGGATCCATGGAAGCGTTTCAGAGTTATTACCTCATAAAGGGACAGTGGTCAGAATTGTAAAAATTGGACCGGGAGTTAACGTGCAAACCACCCTTGGTAGTGAAGGGGTTAATCCACAATTGCGCAGTATGTTGCTAATGGTAATGTTTGAGACTGTGGTCCCAGCTCTCTTCAGTTAATTGACCAGATCCTCCCGTGCAGTTCTGGGTTCATTCTGACCTTTCTCAGAATCATTTTTCCCCACGAGGTGAGATCTTGCATTGGAGCCTGATACCGAGTAAGATTGACTGTCATCTTGTGTTTATTCCATTTTCTAATAATTGAGTCAACAGTTATTGCCTTCTCTCCTGCTGCTTATCTATTCACCTATAGCCCACCCAAACCACGCTTAGGCCTACAATTTTTTTCCCTTGTGTCTTTAGATAGCTCTTTGGCCTTAGCCATGGTGGAGAGGTTGGAGTGTGATTGAGTGTGTCGACAGGTGTCATTTATACAGATAACAAGTTAAAACAGGTGCAATTAATTTTGGCAATGAGTACAGAGTAGGAAGGCTTCTTGACTTTTGTTGACTTTGGTTGTTTGTGTGAGAATACTTGTGTGATTGGTAGTTTCCATTATCCCTGTTTGTATTACCTTGTTTGTCTGTTTGGTGTACTACGGTACTCTACTAATTCCCTCTTCCCTGGGTAGGGGTAAGGTACAGATTGAGGGTGGATTCAGGAGATAAAGCAATGTAGGTGGCCTCAGCATCTTCACCATCAGAAGTAATCCTGGGAACAGGGCAAGCTACGGTGCCCCTTATATTAGGAACAAGGTGGGTGTCCCTGGTGCTGGGATACCAGACAACAGAGTCGTGACTTTAGCTCTGGCTGAAAACATTTTTTGATCCAATATAAATCCCATCACTGCTTTGGCAGTGCAAATACATCAAATCAGCCTGGATGTGGCACCATTGTTTTGTGGTACCCTGACACAGCAGATTTGGTCACGTGACTCCAAGGCAACCCCTAACGGAGCCCAAATCTGACAGGTTCTCTGGGGGCGTGACAAGTTTGGTGTTTTCAGGGAGACCTGTAAGCTATACTTTAAGTTACATCTTTTCTCCTCAGTATCTGAGGAACAATGGTGGGGATAATAATCTCCCTTCTTCAGGGTGACCCCGAAGCATGGGATTTTCTCTCCCATCAGACTTCCAGTCAATACAGATGGTGGAGAAATTTTTTCTTGTGCTGGGTCATATATACAATGACAGCGACTGCATCTCCCTGGCTGAGTCCACAATAGCTTATCTTCAGCAGGGAGACTGGCCGATGGAGGAATATTGCTCTGTTTCGAAGGTGGTCCACTGACACTAACTGGAATGACCCCGCTCTATAAAGCCAGTTCTGTCAAGGGCTGTCGGTAAGTGTGAAGGATACCTTTGCCTTATTTGAGATTCCAGTTTCCCTTGAGGCAGCCTTGACTCTGGCTATCTGGGTGGATCACCATGTTTGCCAGAGATATAATGAGACACCCCAATGTGTGGGTGGTCTGAGACCAAGGGAAGTCAGGTCTTAGTCATCTGAGAGACCCATGCAGTTTGGTGGGGCGAGTCGTTCTGAGAATTGAACTGCAGTTTAGTGTAAAGGGGAGTGTGTTTTTACTGTGGGAGAAAGGGCAATTTTCTGGGTGCTTTGCTTTCCCAGGCTAACTGAAATCAGCCACCAGAAAACTAAGCCACAGAGGTGCAGGAAGGTTGGCAACCCTGGTGTACATATCTCCTCCCTGGATAGGTCACAATTTTTCTACCTGCTGAATCCCATCTGGGCAAAAATAAGGTGGTTTTTTCTCCATTTCTGAAATGTGGGGAAGGGTTTAATTCGATCAATGTTAGGTTGGTCTAGGTCCAGGGCCTCAAACCTCATCAATTCTGCACCCTTGAGACAGCGGAATTTTACTCAAGTCATCCAAGGGTTACATCTACAGGTAGAGGCCATACACTCAGAAAATATTGACTGTTGTAAGTTAGAGAGTCTGCCCTCTCCTGTCATTTTTGCACTTTCTTAGCTCACTCAGCACAACTCTGTGGTAGATTGACTTGGGATGTGGTAAAATGGAGTGAATATAGTTCAAGGACAGCGCTTGGGCATCTGACTTGCAAGGGTGAATACTCAGACTGCGCTTAAATACCTGTCTGACTTTGGGAATGTGTTTTCAAAGAAGGGGTGCAAAGAACTTCCTCCCCATCTTCCTTATGACTGCACCTTTAATCTTTTCCCTGGGGCCAAGCTGCCAAATATTAGACTATTTAATATTTCTAGTTCGGAGAGGCAGGCCATGAAGGACTATGTCACGGAAAGTTTGGCAAATGGTCATATCAGACTATCCTCATCCCCCATAGATGATGGGTTTTTCTTTGTAAAGAAAAAGGTCGGGGGGTTTCACCCTTGCCTAGATTGCCACAAACTCGTTTAGATCACAAGAATCTGTATCCACTCCCTCTCATTCCGGCCCTTTTTAATGAGATCATAGGAGCAAAATGGTTTTCTAAACTGGATTTCAGGAGGCGTATAACCTCATTTGTATTAAAGAGGGGAATGAGTGGAAACCAGCCTTCAATACACCTGAGGGACACTATGAGAACCTTGTGATGCCATTTTGGTTGACTAACGCTTTGTAAATGACTTCTTCAGTCATTTTGTAGGTAGATTTGTTGTGATCTATCTTGATGACATATTAATATTTTCACCTGGCCTTGAGTCACATCAGGTTATATTTTTTGTCAAACCAGAGAAATGTATGTTCTCAGTTGAGGAGATCCCTTTTCTGGGCTAAGTTTTATCTTTAACGGTTTTTGCGTGGATCTGGCAAAAGTCAGGACGATACTGGACTGGGTTCATCGCTAGCATTTGAAGGCATTACAATTGTTTTTGGGTTTCGCCAACTACTATCGCTAGTTCATCAAATGCTTTTCAGTAGTGGCCAAACCTCTGTTGGATATAAACAGGAATGGGACAGACTTTTCTAAATAGTCCAGTAATGCTTAGGAAGCATTTGATACTTTGAAGGAGTGTTTTGCACCTGCCCCGATTCTCGTACAGCCTGACATCACTCAGCAATTTATTGTAGAGGTTGACATTTCTTAAGTGGGATGCATGCTGTATTGTTGCATGGTGGGTCTCCTGGTAAATGGCATCCATGTGCATACTATTTTAAAAAAACTGTCATCTGTGGAGAAAAATTATTACATTGGTAACAGGAAACTCTTGGCAATCATCATTTTGGCAGTTCATCTGGTTATGGTATTCATAGATCATAAGAATCTTGTATATTTGGAGTCTGCAAAATGTCTAAAACCTAGACAGGCTAGATGGGCATTGTTCTTCACCAGGTTGAACTTTTCTGTTGCATATAGGCCAGGGAACAAGAAAATTAAGGTGGATGCCTTATATCATTGCTTTCCTGGGGGTGGAGAAAATTTTGAGCCGGTTCCTATACTACAAAAAGAGGTGGTTATTGCATCTATATGCTCCAATCTTGAGAAATATGTTGTGGAGTATGTATTTGCCTGCAGTGTCTGTGCGCTTTCTAAAACCTCTCATACTCACCTGTTTTGATCTCTCCAACCATTTGCAATCCCGAGTAGACCTTGGACTCATTTATCGGTCAGTTTTAGCACTGATCTACCCATGTCGGCAGGTAATACTGTAATTTTGGTGGTGGCGGACAGATTCAGTAAAATGTCACATTTCATTGCGCTACCTGCTTTAAGTAATGCCAAGACCTTGGATTAAATTTTCAATAGAGAGGGGATCCATTTGGGGATCCATCTGTCTTTTGCTTCAGCATTTCACCAACAGTCTAATAAGCAAACTGAAGGGGTTAACTAGAATCTTTAGCATTATCTTAGGTATTTTGTGTCTGAGAATCAGGAGGATTGGGTAACATACTTACCTCTACATAAATTTGTGATAAATAATCGCTGTCATGAGTTTACAGGTAATTCCTCATTCTTTAGGGCATACTGGTTTCATCCTTAGTTCAGTTCATTTAATAAGAATTGTTCTTCAGGAATACCTTAAGAAAAACATTTTTTATCATCAATTACATACCTAAGGCAAGGGGTTCTTGATAATTTGAGGAACATGGGATCGAAATACAAGAGTGTGTCTGATTTGTGGGTTCAGACCTGTGTGTTGGTGACTTGGTGTGATTGTCCTCAAGAAACATAAAGTTGAATGCTCCCTTCAGTCTTAATAAGATCACGCCCATCTTTAGAATTCATAGTGTATTTAATTGATCTCTACTCATCACCGCTACCATCATCTCTATTCATTCTGGATGTAAATTTGTAATTTCAAATAGCAATGATTTTTGATTCTCCCTAGTCCATCTGTCGCTTCAGTATATGGTACTCTGGAAGGGTTTCGGTCCTGAATAAAGGATGTGGGTACCATCATCTGATATCCATGCACCCAGGATGATCCAGTCTTGTCTCGTGACATACCCTGATAAACCCATATCTGAGGTTTCAGAGGTTCATTGTAAAAGTGGGGGTACTGCCACATGTTTACCACGACAGAGAGGAGCCAGAAGACCACAACATCTGATTTCTCCTACTCCTTCACTGATTAGAAGCACTTCACCTTCATATTAAATTATGCTGGTTTCTTTCAGCAGTGCAGGGGTTAATTTAATCAATGTAGAGCTCTTGGAAGCTTTCCTGCATTAAGGCTCTCAGCTGTTCACTGTTAGCTACTCCCATCTCCTATATTATCTGGGCCCTGGCAAGAACTCATTGCCAGAGCTAGCTTATGCTGCATGGTTGGAGATGGTGGTTGGTGGTTGTTGTTTGAGGAGGCATTTGGTGGATTTATCTGAAACTGTTGCAAGGTTTTGGGTGTGTTCTCCTCCTAATTTTGTTTCCGTCCCATTCTCCAATTCCAGGTATTTACCTCTGTTGTTTGTGTGAGTATATTTGAATGATTAGTATTTTCCATTATTCTTGTTTATATTACCTTGCTAGTTGTGTTGGTATACTCTACTATTCCCCTCTGCTCTGGGTGTGGGAAAGGTACAGACTGAGGGTGGATTCAGGAGCTAAGGCAAGATATGTGGCCTCGGCGTCTTTGCCATCAGAAGTAATTAGAGGAACAGGGCAAGCTAAAGTGCATCTAGTGATAGGGACAAGGAAGGAGTCCATCTTCCCGGGATACCTGACAACAGAGTCGTGACACATATGCATATATCATATAAACAGCAGGTGAAAAAAGTATTAAACACATCATCAATTTTTAAAAGAAATATATTTCTTATGGTGCTATGACAGAAAATTATCATCAGAAATCAATTACAACCCATACAAATCCACAATGGCAAAGAAATCAAACCATAGATGTCCATAAATCAAGTTATATTCTGTGTAACAATGAGGAATGACACAGGGAAAAAGTATTAAACACACTTAATGAAATATCATACTTAGTTCAAAAACCTTTGTTGATGAAAGCTTCAAGATGCCTCTTGCATAGAGAAACTAGTCACATGCATTGCTCAATTGCTCAATTGTGATTTTGTGCCATTCTTCCACACAAATACTCTTCAAATCCTGAAGGTTCCATGGACTCCTTTAATGAACTCTGACCTTTACCTCCATTAGTAAATTATTTTTTTTTTTATTGGGTTCAGGTCACAAGTTATTCTAGGCCATTCTAGCAGTTTTATTTTCTTTCTCTTAAACCAATTGATAATTACCTTGAGTTTGTGACTGTCTTGATGAAAAGTCTACAATCATTTCATCTTCTTGATCCCGGTAGATGGCAGCAGATTTTTATTAAGCATTTCTCAGTTCATTTGTCAATTCTACTTTCCTTCAATCTTATGGAAGTTTGCCAATGCCAAATGCTGAAAAACAGGCCCGAATTATGTTGTTCACACCTTTAAAATTCACTGTTAGTATGGTGTTTTTTTGGTGATATGCAGTGCTTTTTGGCTTCGAAACATGATGGGAATAATGGAAGAGTTCCATTTTTGCCTCATCTGACTAGACTATATTATCCCTGTATTAAACACAACAAGAAAGATAGTTTAAATTGCCAAATTACAAATTTTATTATGCACAATATGCTGCAGAAAAAATATCCAAAATTATTCTCTTTACCAATAACATATCAAGAATACTGCAATCTAAACAGGGAGCCATACTGCAAGTGTGCCCAATAATCCAATAAAATAAACCTATAAATTTCTTCATACCCAGGTATAACCTGTATTAAGATACAGCAAAATTATAGCTTAATACTAAATAGTAAAAATGCCATACCCACATGTGCTTGTGCACAAAATAAATATATAAATGTGTTCACATGAAAACAGCCTTTAGTCTCCATCAGGCATAGCCTGTATGCAAATACATATATGAGTGCCGTTTTCAATCAAACCACTAATAGTTATATATTCATACGGCACCTAGCAGGTAATCCCCCAGTAAACCATTTAAGAGATAAGCACATTTGAAATATTAGGAGAAACTCCTACGGGCACTTACATAAGGTAAAATGGTTGCGCTGGCTTCCATGCTGCCCCCAACGTGCGTTTCGCTTCTTCATCAGGAGGCGTGTCATTGGGCAGGGTGAGTGCACGTTCAATAGGATGGCTACACAATCAGAATCACTAATGGTAATGTGCGTCATCTAATTACTATGCCAACCTGCTGTGGAGTGTGATGCTGCTTCCTGCCTATTACGGCGCATGTGCCGCTGACGTCACCCTCCAGATAACTGACAGCAGGTTTGCGGCCGTGGAGATCAAGTCGCGTCACGCCGTCATGGTGACCGCGCATGCGCACTAGATTCCTAGTGTTTGCTCACCCGACAGTCGGAGAAGACACAGCCAGACATGCGCACTAGGCAGTATTGTTCCACATTTACTAACAGCGCTAAGGGATAAACGATCTAGCAGATCCAAGATGCGCACTATGCAGGGATATAACGCATTAACTCAAAGGCACTAATGAAAAGAAGGCATGTGGGATAAGTGATACACAGTGTACTATAATCTAAAAATATTTAAATTCAAGTGAACTAATACATGTGAACTAAGTCCCATTGACCCACCTGGAAGACCTATAGTTTATGGGAATGGAGGGTTGTGCGAGGCTGTATGTCAGTTTATTGATTACTATCTAAAACCAATTGTCTCAACATTACCCTCCTATATTAAGGGTACAACTTCGGCTTTGGGTCATTTTGATGGTTTGGAACTGCAGGATGACATGGTGATGGTGACCGCAGATGTAGAGAGTCTGTATACCTCAATTAAACATGAGAATGGGTTACGGGCTGTATCATGATACTTGAACTCCAGCAATCTTGAAAAATCATTGATTGAGATTATAATTATTCTTCTTGAATTTATATTAAAACATAATTGTTTCACGTTCAACAATCAAATTTTTCTTCAGCTCCAGGGAACAGCCACGGGGGCTTGTTGTGCACCTTCATACATCAACCTGTTCCTTGGAGCTTGGGAACGTGATATATTTCAATGTAACCCGGTGAACCAGATGGACAGAATCCATAAATGGATCCGTTATATCGATGACATCTGGTTCATCTGGGAGGGTTCATCTGAACAGCTGGAGATTCTAATGACGGAACTTAATAACAACGAATTGAATATTAAATTGACTTATTCATACGGACGTAGAGTCAATTTTTTAGATGTGGATACTCAATGTACGACAGATGGATATCTGTCAACAGATGTATACCGAAAACCTACATCCACAAATACCCTTTTACATGCTGGCTCTTCACATCTGCGGTCAACCATCAACAGTATCCCAATTGGACAACATCTGAGAATTAAGAGAATTTGTTCAACTAAGGAAGCATTTGATCACCAGGCCAAAGATCTGTATTCCAGATTTCGAGAACGAGGATATAGTCATAGAGCCATTAGACGGGGTTATCAAAGGGCATGTGGAGTACCCAGAAATGAGTTATTATATAAATCTTCAAATCATGAACATAAGAGCCTTCAACTAATCAGACTGATTACCTAGTTTAATAACCAATGGGATGCTTTGAAGGAGATCATTTTGAGACATTGGGAGGTTTTAAAAATGGATCCCATTATCAAAAATATCATTCCTCCCCTTGTTACAGCTAAAAGGTCTAAGAATTTGCGAGATTTATTAGTGAAGAGTCACTATGTAGGCTCCGGAACTAAGCCTAACAGTCAGCCTTTGAAAGGTTTTTTCCCTTGTGGATTTTGTAAGGGCTGTAGAAATTTGATTAAATGTAAAGGTTTTTTTAATTTTGATGGGTCACGTACATTCAAGATTTTACATCGTCTTACTTGCTCATCCACAGGGGTAGTGTATCACGCTCAATGTCCTTGTGGGCTGATTTACATAGGTATGACCACCAGAGAATTAAAAATTCGTGTGCGCGAACACGTACTAGACATCGAGAAGGCTAAGAGTTCTGATTTGACGGAGCCTTTGAAGACATTGCCCAGGCATTTTAAAGAACATCATAACTCAGATTCAAGTAAGCTGGTTATTCGGGCCATTGACCAAGTGTCTCTTGGTTCAAGGGGTGGGAATCTCTTTAAAATTCTATCACAGGTTGAGAGTCGATGGATATATAGGTTGCGGACCATTACTCCCTTTGGGTTGAATGAAAATTTCGGGTTTAGTTAATTTTTATAATAGTTTGTTTAGGGGAGGGCAGGTTGTTCCTTTTATCAGTGTTTAACCCCTTCCTGACATGAGACGTACTATCCCGTCCACGGTACCCAGGCCCGTATGACCGGGGACGGGATAGTACGTCTACCGCGATCAGCGGCGCCCACGTGGTGAGCGCCGCTGATCGCGGCCGGGTGTCAGCTGATTATCACAGCTGACACCCGGCACAATGTGTCAGGGGCGGTCACGGACCGCCCCCGACACATTAACCCCTTGCACACCGCGATCAAACGCGATCGCGGTGTACCGGGAGTTAAAGGGAAGCATCGGCAGGGAGGGGGCTCCCTCCGTGCTTCCCTGAGCCCCCCACAGCAGCGCAATGTGCAGCGCTGCTGCGGGGGGCTCCTATCCTCCAGGCCCCCGAATCCAAGATGGCGACGGGGGCCTTCGGGGGCCTGGGGAAGCTGGCTTCCTCAGTGCCTGCAAAGCGCAGGCATGAGGAAGCCTTGTGCACTGCCTGTGACAGATTGCTGATCTGTCACAGTGATCTGTGATGTGACAGATCAGCGATCTGTCACAGGACAGTGATGTCCCACCTGGGACTATGTAATAAAGTAAAAAAAAATTAAAAAAAAAGTGTAAAAATAAATTAAAAAAAATCGCCAAATAAATTAGTAAAAAAAAAAAAAATATTCCCCAATAAATTCATTTTTTTAAAATAATAAAAAAAAAAAACAATAAATGTACACATATTAGGTATCGCCGCGTCCGTAACGACCTGCCCTATAAAACTGTCCCATTAGTTAACCCCTTTAGCGAACCCCTTAAAAAATAAAAATAAAAAACGAAGCAAAAAATAATGATTTATTATCATACCGCCAAACAAAAAGTGCAATAACGCGAGATCAAAAAGACGCATATAAATATCCATGGTACCGCTGAAAACGTCATCTTGTCCCGCAAAAAACAAGCCGCCACACAGCATCATCAGCAAAAAAATAAAAAAGTTATAACTCGCAGAATAAAGCGATGCAAAAATAATTATTTTTTATATAAAATAGTTTTCATTGCATAAAACCGACAAAAACATAAAAAAACGACCTAAATGAGGTATCGCTGTAACCGTACTGACCCGAAGAATAAAAGCGCTTTATCAATTTTACCGCACGCGGGACGGTGTAAATGCCCCCCCCAAAAGAAATTCATGAAACGCTGGTTTTTGTTCATTCTGCGTCCCAAAAATCGGAATAAAAAGCGATCAAAAAATTTCACGTGCCCAAAAATGGTACCAATAAAAACGTCAACTCGTCCCGCAAAAAATAAGATCTCACATGACTCGGTGGGTCAAAATACGGAAAAATTATAGCTCTCAATATGTGGTGATGCAAAAACTATTTTTACAATAAAAAGCATCTTTTAGCGTGCGACAGCCGCCAAACATAAAAACCGCCATAAATAGTAAATCAAACCCCCCGTTATCACCCCTTTAGTTAGGGAAAAATAATAAAATAAAAAAAATGTATTTATTTCCATTTTTCCATTAGGGTTAGGGCTAGGGTTAGGGCTAGGGGTGTGTTGGGGTAGGGTTAGGTTAGGGTTAGGGTTAGGGTTAGGGCTAGGGCTAGGGTTAGGGCTAGGGTTAGGGCTAGGGTTAGGGCTAGGGCTAGGGTTAGGGCTAGGGTTAGGGCTAGGGTTAGGGGCGTGTTGGGGTTCGGGTTGGAGTTAGAATTGGGGGTTTCCACTGTTTGGGCACATCAGGGGCTCTCCAAATGCAACATGGCGTCTGATCTCAATTCCAGCCAATTCTGAGTTGAAAAAGTCAAATGGTGCTCCTTCCCTTCCAAGCTCTGCTATGCGCCCAAACAGTGTTTTACCCCCTCATGTAGGGTATCAGCCTACTCAGGACAAATTGCAAAACAATTTTTGGGGTCCAATTTCTCCTGTTACCCTTAGGAAAATAAAAAATTGGGGGCAAAAATATCATTTTTGTGGAAAAAAAATGATTTTTTTATTTTCACGTCCGAGTGTTATAAACTTCTGTGAAGCACTTGGGGGTTCAAAGTGCTCACCACACATCTAGATAAGTTCCGTGGGGGGTCTAGTGTCCAAAATGGGGTCACTTGTGGGGAGTTTCAATAGTTTAGGTACATCAGGGGCTCTCCAAACGCACATGACACCCGCAGACCATTCCATCAAAGTCTGCGTACCAAAACGTCACTGCTTCCCTTCCGAGCCCCGACGTGTGTCCATACAGTAGTTTTCTCCCACATATGGGGTGTCAGCGTACTCAGGACAAATTGGACAACAACTTTTGGGGTCCAATTTCTCCTGGTACCCTTGGGAAAATAAAAAAAATGGTGACTAAAAGATCATGTTTGTGGAAAAAATACGAATTTTTTATTTTCACGCCCGGGCGTTGTAAACTTCTGTGAAGCACTGGGGGGGTCAAAGTGCTCACCACACATCTAGATAAGTTCCTTGGGGGGTCTAGTTTACAAAATGGTGTCATTTGTGGGGGGTTTCCACTGTTTAGGTACATTAGGGGCTCTCCAAAGGCAACATGACACCCGCAGACCATTCCATCAAAGTCTGCATTCCAAAACGTCACTACTTCCCTTCCGAGCCCTGACGTGTGCCCATACAGTAGTTTTCTCCCACATATGGGGTAGCAGCGTACTCAGGACAAATTGGAAAACAACTTTTGGGGTCCAATTTCTCCTGGTACCCTTGGGAAAATAAAAAAATGGTGACTAAAAGATCATGTTTGTGGAAAAAATACGAATTTTTTATTTTCACGCCCGGGCGTTGTAAACTTCTGTGAAGCACTGGGGGGGTCAAAGTGCTCACCACACATCTAGATAAGTTCCTTGGGGGGTCTAGTTTACAAAATGGTGTCATTTGTGGGGGGTTTCCACTGTTTAGGTACATTAGGGGCTCTCCAAAGGCAATATCACACCCGCAGACCATTCCATCAAAGTCTGCATTCCAAAACGTCACTACTTCCCTTCCGAGCCCCGACGTGTGCCCATACAGTAGTTTTCTCCCACATATGGGGTATCAGCATACTCAGGACAAATTGGACAACAACTTTTGGGGTCCAATTTCTCCTGGTACCCTTGGGAAAATAAAAATATGGTGACTAAAAGATCATGTTTGTGGAAAAAATACGAATTTTTTATTTTCACGCCCGGGCGTTGTAAACTTCTGTGAAGCACTGGGGGGGTCAAAGTGCTCACCACACATCTAGATAAGTTCCTTAGGGGGTCTAGTTTCCAAAATGGTGTCATTTGTGGGGGGTTCCACTGTTTTGGTACATCAGGAGTTTTCCAAACGCGACATGGTGTCCGATCTCAATTCCAGCCAAAAACGTCAAATGGCGCTGCTTCCCTTCCGAGCTCTGCCATGCCCCCAAATAGTGGTTTACCCCCACATGTGGGGTATCAGCGTACTCAGGACAAATTGCACAATAACTTTTAGGGTCCTGTTACCCTTGGAAAAATAAGAATTGAGGGTGAAAAGATCATTTTTGTGGAAAAAATATGATTTTTTAATTGTATGGCTTTATGTTATAAACTTCTGTGAAGCCCATGGGGGTTCAAAGTTCTCACCACACATCTAGATAAGTTCCTTAGGGTGTCTAGTTTCCAAAATGGTGTCATTTGTGGGGGGTTTCCACTGTTTTGGTACATCAGGGGTTTTCCAAACGCGACATGGTGTCCGATCTCAATTCCAGCCAAAAACGTCAAATGGCGCTGCTTCCCTTCCGAGCTCTGCCATGCGCCCAAATAGTGGTTTACCCCCACATGTGGGGTATCAGCGTACTCAGGACAAATTGCACAATAACTTTTAGGGTCCTGTTACCCTTGGAAAAATAAGAATTGAGGGTGAAAAGATCATTTTTGTTGAAAAAATATGATTTTTTAATTGTATGGCTTTATGTTATAAACTTCTGTGAAGCCCATGGGGGTTCAAAGTTCTCACCACACATCTAGATAAGTTCCTTAGGGGGTCTAGTTTCCAAAATGGTGTCATTTGTGGGGGGTTTCCACTGTTTTGGTACATCAGGGGTTTTCCAAACGCGACATGGTGTCCGATCTCAATTCCAGCCAAAAACGTCAAATGGCGCTGCTTCCCTTCCGAGCTCTGCCATGCGCCCAAATAGTGGTTTACCCCCACATGTGGGGTATCAGCGTACTCAGGACAAATTGCACAATAACTTTTAGGGTCCTGTTACCCTTGGGAAAATAAAAATTGGGGTGAAAAGATCATTTTTGTGGAAAAAATATGATTTTTTAATTGTACCGCTGTACGTTATAAACTTCTGTAAAGCCCTTGTGGGTTCAAAGTTCTCACCACATATCTAGATAAGTTCCTTGGGGGGTCTAGTTTCCAAAATGGGGTCACTTTTAGGGGGTTTCCACTGTTTAGGTACATCAGGGACTCTCCAAACGTGACATGGCGTCCAATCTGAATTCCAGCCAATTTTGCATTGAAAAAGTCAAACGGCTCTCCTTCCATTCTGAGCTCTGCCATGCGCCGAAACAGTCGTTCCCCCCCACATATCAGGTATCTGCGTACTCAGGACAAATTGCACAATAACTTTTGCAGTTCAATTTCTCCTGTTACCCTTGGTAAAATAAAAAAAATTGAACCTGAAGTATTTTTTTTATGAAAAAAAGTTAGATGTTCATTTTTTTTTAAATATTCAAAAAAATTCCTGTGACGCACCTAAAGGGTTAATAAACTTCTTGAATGTGGTTTTGAGCACCTTAAGGGGTGCAGTTTTTAGAATGGTGTCACTTTTGTGTATTTTCTATCATATAGACCCCTCAAAGTGGCTTCAAATGTGATGTGGTCCTAAAAATAAAATGGTGTTGTAAAAATGAGAAATCGCTGGTCAACTTTTAACCCTTATAACTTCCTAACAAAAAAAAATTTTGGTTCCAAAATTGTGCTGATGTAAAGTAAACATGTGGGAAATGTTAGTTATCAAGTTTTTTGTGTGCCTTATCTCTGTGATTTAAGGGCATAAAAATTCAAAGTTGGAAAATTGCGAAATTTTCAAAATTTTCGCCAAATTTCCGTTTTTCTCACAAATAAACGCAAGTTATTTGAATGAAATTTTACCACTAACATGAAGTACAATATGTCACGAGAAAACAATGTCAGAATCACCGGGATCCATGGAAGCGTTCGAGAGTTATGACCTCATAAAGGTACAGTGGTCAGAATTGTAAAAATTGGCCCGGTCATGAACGTGCAAACCACCTTTGGGGGTGAAGGGGTTAATTTACACTTTTTATAAATTTATCTAGATTTTGCCAATATATTGGATGGTTCCTGTATGCTTGATAACATCTCCTTGGAGACTTTCCATATTGGGATTCCACTGATGTGAATATTCAAGTGGTTGAAACAGACCCTATTTCTGGCTCGTATGAATAAGAAGAAGATTATGAAAATCAAAGATGTATATTTTTATATCATAAGAATTTTATTTACAAGCATTATTGCACTTTATATTGTAACTCACAAAATAGGATTTACTAATGTCTTAATTTCATGTGCATATTTCACAGTTTATAATGTATATTTTGAGTATATTGTGTATAAGTATGTCACGTTATTAAAACATGTATTAGTTCACTTGAATTTAAATATTTTTTGATTATAGTACACTGTGTATCACTTATCCCACATGCCTTCTTTTCATTAGTGCCTTTGAGTTAATGCGTTATATCCCTGCATAGTGCGCATCTTGGATCTGCTAGATCGTTTATCACTTAGCGTTGTTAGTAAATGTGGAACAATACTGCCTAGTGCGCATGTCTGGCATTGTCTTCTCCGACTGTCGGGTGAGGGGACACTAGGAATCTAGTGCGCGTGCGCGGTCACCATGATGGCGTGACGCGACTTGATCTCCACGGCCACAAACCCGCTGTCAGTTATCTGGAGGGTGACGTCAGTGGCACATGCGCCGTAATAGGAAGGAAGCGGCATCACACTCCACAGAAGGTTGGCATAGTAATTAGATGACGCACATTACCATTAGTGATTCTGATTGGTTAGCCATCCTATTTAACGTGCACTCACCCTGCCCTATGACACGCCTCCTGACGAAGAAGCGAAACGCACGTTGGGGCAACATGGAAGCCAGAGCGACCATTATACCTCATGTAAGTGCCCGTATGAGTTTCTCCTGATATTTCAGATTTGCTTATCTCTTAAATGGTTTACTGGGGGATTACCTGCTAAGTGCCATAGGAATATATAATTATTAGTGGTTTGAATGAAAGTGGCACTCATATATGTATTTGCATACAGGCTATGCCTGATGGAGACTAAAGGCTGTTTTCATGTGAACACGTTTATATATTTATTTTGTTGCACAAGCACATGTGGGTATGGCATTTTTACTATTTAGTATTAAGCTATAATTTTGCTGTATCTAATTACAGGTTATACCTGTGTATGAAGAAATTTATAGGTTAATTTTATTGGATTATTGGGCACACTTGCAATATGGCTCCCTGTTTAGATTGCAGTATTCTTGATATGTTATTTGTAAAGAGAATAATTTTGGATATTTTTTCTGCAGCATATTGTGCATAATAAAATTTGTAATTTGGCAATTTAAACTATCTTTCTTGTTGTGTTTAACATGTGTACAAAGAATTTTTGCCCTTGACTTGTATTGGGTTTCCCATGTGTTTTTATATTATCCCCGTGATACACAAGCTGGCCAAAATGTTGTTGAGCAAACTTTAAACATGCTTGATCATGCTTTTTGTTCATCAATGGAGTCTTGCGTGGAGAGCGTGCATACAGGCCATGGAGTGCAGTACTTCTAGTTTTCTTTGAAACAATTGTACCTACTGATTTCAGGACTTTCTGCAGCTCTTCAAAGGTGGTTATTGGCTCTTGGACAACTCTTATTCTTTTTACTCCTCTGTCTCAAATCTTTAGTGAAACACTTGGTTGTGACTGCTTTGTGGTGAAATTATGTTTTTTTCCACTTCTGGAAGATCCCAACAGTGCTCATTGGGATCTTCAGTAGTTTAGACACCTTTCTAAAGGCCATGAGTTTTCACTAAGTGTCATGATTGATTTATAATTACTGATGGATTTCAGCTGTTGTAATGGCTTTCTGCACCTCACTTTGTTAATTCGTTCAATTCTTTTTCCCTATGTCATTTCTAATTATAGTACAAAAATTAATTTATGGACAGCTTTGATTATATTTACTTGCCTCTAGATATTGGATGAGTTGTTGCTGACATCTGATAAGAATTTCATGTGCCATGCTCTTGGTTTCGAACTCTTGAACCTGTGTTTTGTGGTCAGCTTCCCTGTCTTCAGCGCCACAGGAGACACACTTTTTTCCAGGTGTTTAGGTTCTGCTATACTGGCTACAGTCTGTTTAGCATAACACAGGTGATTTAATTTGTTTGCCCTATCATCTTTCAGGTGCGGCTTTATATTCTCTCCCCCTGCTGGCATTTCCTGATGGTGATATTCTCATTTTGATGTTCAGTCATTCTGCTGTAATTTAAAGCCAATCAGTGTAATTCCAACTAGAGTTTATCTCTTTTCTGTTCCTGTTCTTTGCTCTGCTCCTAACTTCTGTTTCTCTTTAGGAAGTAGGCAACATATGCATATATGTTGCCAATTTCATTTCCTGCATTGTTTTGCCTATATATTGTTTATGGCATAGCATATGCAGGTGGCCTGATAAAAGACAAACTTAGTCCTACAATTGATAAAATCACTACTGTCAAATGATTCTCCCGTGACACTGTTGGAACAGATTTAGTTACTTTTAAGTTGGAACAGGCCACACAACTGCTGTATCTAAAATAGCCTTTGGGTTTTTCTGGTGGCTTAGCAAAGGATAGGCGAACACCTGAACGACATTCAAAATAAGAGTGATATGCCAATTAATAAACATGTGAATTCCCTTCATGGGGGTAAAAAGTATTCTCTATTACAGGCATTGACTGTATTAAGATGAATATAAGAGGGAAAATCTTGATAAAAACTTACAACAAGAAGAAATCATATGGATATTTTGACGCCAAAACAATGGCCTCTTTGGGGTTAAATGAGCTGCTGAATTATGCCTGCTTTATCTAGGACCCCCATATCCCTATATTATGCTGATCCCTAATCCATAGAGCTCTGGGACACATTAATTATGTCACTGTCTATGAATAAATACTTCTCTAATTCTTTGAACCACCATTGCTTGTCCAAACATGTTCATGTAAAGAATCTGACCACTTTAAATCAGGTTTATTGTAGGCCATCCGGTTGATTACCTATGAGTATCTATGTTGAATCTATCAAGACCCCAGAAATAAGAGTGTCTTCTTTCTCATTGATATCTTTATTATGAAAAAGTGTAATTATTCAAAAGAGCCTCTTCTGGTCTGGAAAAAGAAAAAGTATCTATTAAGAAGAAATGATGGGTTATCATATCCCCCTTTCTTCCAAAATAACTACAGAAGCAGACTGTGTGGAGATATATGGAATTTTGATCCCTTATACTCATATTTATGCTTTTTCTCCATCTGACTCCTTAATTATCTGCCTCCATTCCGCTTTTCTTAACCTTCCCACCTCTTTTCTCCCTATTTAGGGGACAAGCAAACATAAGGAGTAACAATATAGACCATAACTACTAACCTGAATAGGGGAATTATAGCTATTGTCAGATACAATATCCACACTAGAAATTGTATGATAACATATAGAGGTAAATCTGCAGACAAAATTCAACATTAGGTTGCTTTGAGCAGCCATGACATCCCATAGAAAGGTATATCTGTGAGATGTGCACAGTGCCATGACAACAGTTGAATACATTGGTCACATGATGATCAGAGATAGTTAATATGTGACCGGATGTGAGACATCGGGCTTAAAGCTGGGGTATGACCCCCGCCTATCTGTACTACGACAGCCCACCTTAACTACGTCAGTCGTGACACTTTGTATAGGGGAGTAGATATGTGAGAGATATGCAATGTAATGACAATGGCGGAAAGCATCGGACACATGGTAACCAGAGGTAGTTAACACGTGACAGGATGTGAGGTACTAGGTTTGTAGCAGGGGTTTAATCCTGCCTACCTATGTTACATCAGACCCACTGGATGATACACGGTCAAAAAAAATGAGGCAAACATAGGCTGTGAAACATGCCAGTGTGAATAGATGAATATGCAGAGAGACGATAAAAGATAAGTATGGGGACACTACAATATAGCAACTGGTTGAGAAGAAAACCCCGCCCCACACACCCCCACCTCAAAAAAGGGGTTCGACACCCTTAGAGAGAGGTAAACCAATCTAGTTAAATCAAGAGAAGGGATGTGTGGCTTATCTCCCCAACTTTTGATCACAAGGGTGATGGCACTCTGTACCCTATAGGAGTACCAGCCACTGTGGGTCTACTTGGAAATTTTGAGACACAAGACACTTTATAAGCATGGAAACACTTTTATTTTGTGCTATCTCATTCTGGAGCAATCCAGGCTTCTCCCAGCTGGTGCCTTTTCCAACAGTAAGTACACTCCCTTGATGACTTCTCCTAACGGAGAAATAAATGCGTCGGGAGGGATTTTTCATTAAGAATAAGATATACTTGGGTATTGCCCTTGTTAGGGCAGGAGTCAATGCAAAGGGTATGACAGGGCAGAATGAGGAATGTCTCAACTGAGAACGTCTCGACTAATGATACAACCTGGATGCCAGTCTGCATGTGAATTGGGTGATATCAACACTTTTTTCTACTTTTCTCTGTTCTTTATTTCACAAGTGCATTTATGCATTTGTTTTTTCAGTCCTATTATTATTGTTCAGGTATCAAGGAAATCTATTTGCATCCTATTGACATCCTATCACTCATAGTGGAGAGATTAACAAGTGTTCAGTGTCAATCATTACCTCCTGACATTACAAAGAGCCCTTTTTGCACATATAACCACTTTGTCTAATGCATATGAGTTTTTAAATATATAAATAAAAGTTACCGTTTAGTAACATAGCCATGTATCACACTATCTGAAAGGTTATGGATTGCAATATGTGAACACAATCAGAACCTATACAGAACTAGACTTCTCACTGTACAGGAATACAGTACCTTAACTACAATCAGTACACGAGTACATTACCAAAACCACCCACAGTATAGAAATACATTATCAAAACCATCATCAGTACCTGAATTCAACATCTGAATCACCATCAGTAAATTAATTTATCATCAAACTTGGTACAGCAATCAATTGTAATGTCAGGTCAGGTACATATACAATTGTATTGCATGAATCTATAACTTGAAGTAAGGAGATATTTGGAATTGTTGTTAAGAGGAATCACCAGACTGTGAACCATACAGGAACAATACTGATGATATGGTATTCAACATGTATCACAAATAAACATTTACATCCAGATAAGAAATGTTCTTTGTGTTTTCTGCTCCATCTTCTCCAGATGCCATGATGAATTTTCATATACACAGTTCATCTCTCTAAGTTTCATTCTTCTCTACCATGCTGTAGCACATCCTAACATGGTGCAATGTCCAAATTTCTTTTTACACCATTAGTGGCATTTTACCTAGACCATATTATCCCACTGTATAAATTTACATAAATGTAGATCATAGATATGATCCTACTTACACAAATGTTATCCTTAATTTAGTGTAGTTTAGTTATACAGCACACTTCTCAAAACCCCTAAATATTCAGGCACTCTAATCTACAGACATGACATTCTCACTTTGTGTTCATTCAGATCTGTCTCATTGCATTATTGTGAAATTTTTACTGTTGCTAACATTACATTGCATCATTGATGTAAGATTTATAAGCTTTGCTCTGCTTAAACATGGGTGCATTGATCTAATGCAATGGCGACGTGATGCTAGAGTATTTGTATGATTTGTGATATTAGATCTAAGGAGACTGTTCTGACTTTAATGAATATTGTGATTTCATGTGGTAGTTGTTTCCTGGATAAATTAGAGGAGTGCACTTTATGTACAACATAGTATTATATGGCATTTAGAGTCCTTTTATAATAATATTTTATTACAATAAGAGATCATTTTGTTTAGATTATTCAATTCTTCAGTGATGTGTACTTTTGCAATATGTAATACACCAGCATTTGCTCATTAATTTTTCATGTAAAGTATTGATTAATTACTCCTGGGCAACCAGTAAATGATAAACGACTTGCTAGTTCACGTTCTACGCTGAAATGACATTCGAAAACATCACTGGATAGTAGAGCAGCTGCACCCAATCATGCATTTGTCTGGGCAGGAAGCTGGTTATCAGACACAGCCAAGCTCCCAGTTTATTACCATCTCTCTCTGCTCCTAAATCAACGTAGACACAGTGCTAAATAAGCACTAAAGGCCCCGTCACACACAGCGATATCGCCAGTGAGATCGCTGACTTTGTGACGCCACAGCAATCTCGCCAGCGACATCGCTGTGTGTGACATGGATCAGCGACCGTCCCCCCTGCCGGGTATCGCTGATCGCGCACAAACATCCTGGGCCATTTTTTGATAGTTGGTCTCCCGCTAGCCAGCAAGCATCGCTGTGTGTGGCAGTGAGAGACCAGCGATCAGCGACGCTGGTTTCCAAAGTAAACAGCGGGAATCTAAGAGCCGCGCGGCTCTTGCTTACCCACTGTTTACCTTGGAAACCAGCATGCACACTGGTTTCCAGGGTAAACAGCGGGTATCTAAGAGCCGTGCGGCTCTTAGATACCCACTGTTTACCTTGGAAACCAGCTTGCTCACTGGTCCTGATCGTTGGAGGAGCTGTCTATGTGACAGCTCACCAGCGATCAGCCTAACTATGTCCCAGCGATCCCATCCAAGTCGGATCATTGGTGGGATCGCTGGGACATCGTTATGTGTAACGGGTTCTTTACCGGCAGTTCTCCTGGCAAGTGGTCATGGGATTAATGTTTCTAAGGAGGGAACAGGAGGTGACAAGTCTTAGGAAACTCAGATCTCTGTAATGGAGCCTGGAGGCTGCATTTCCAATGTCTTTGGGTCTAATATACCAGCCCAATTAGAGAGGAAATTTGATTAAAAAAAACGTATTTAAATATTAAAAATGCCCTTAAAGGTCTTTTGTGACTTTATGTGAAATGAATGAAAAATAAATCAATAATGAATAAATATATAAAGAGTATGCAATAATTAATAATAAAGCACACTGCTAATCCAAATCATTGTTAGCCTGTTGAAAAAAATATGTGCCCAATATATAAAATGTAAAGAAAACAGAAACACATGTCCTTTATTTTCCCACCGATACCACCTAATGTCAGCAAAAAAAAGACATCATGAAAATAGCATAAAAATGAAGTCCAAGTATAATCAAAAAAAGTGAAAATAATTTGAATATATGATGTTTACTTTATCATGTATGCCAAATAATATATACAGTATAAAAAGTGCCACATGTCATATTCCTTTCATGCCAGACATACATATTTAATTGATCTCATATTAAAACTGATCATTGCAGTAATTAAAAATATTACTGTGTGAGAGGCATGTTTTAATATTACTGCATGATAATTATGGGTCATGAATTCAAATCTATTCTGGGTTGTGAGACAGAACCTCTAAGAATATCTTCATACTAAGAAAGGTCTTTTGATTGTGAGAATGTTGTTTTTTGATTTTGCTTCTCGTAGGAAAATATTATTGTTTCTTTCATAGCAATGCTATAATTTTACCATGCACGTCCAAAAATTACCATGTGGTCAGATCCTGAAACATTTTAAAGGTTGCATTTACATTTTGCATATTTTTTACATCATTTAGAAACTAATAAATACAATTTTCAGAAACAATGAGTTTGAATACAATCTTAGGCTACATTAGATACAGAATTTTAATCAAGTTTTGCTTCATTATTTGTATGTCAAGACCAGGAATAGAACATGAACGCAGGAACAGTTTATTGGAAAGAAATACACCACTTTTAAGTTTTCTACCCAATCCTCTATTCAGAATACAAAAATTGCTGGAAAATTCTGCCTAGCATTAAGTTATGCTAAACAAGCCTCTTTATTGTTATATTTGGTGTCTATGACAATCACCTAAAAGCAAATATTGTTTATTTGTTACAGGTATCTACCAATTTGTGGCATCTGAATCTGCAGCTATAGGAACAGAGATTGGAAGAATAAAAGCTGTTGATGCCGATGTGGGTAAAAATGCAGAAATTAAATACGTTATCACTGATGGAGATTCCAAAGATTTATTTGAGATCACCACAGACCTGCATACACAGGATGGAATTATAATGGCTAAAAAGGTTATTATTATATATTATTATATATACAATGATTACAATATAATATTTTATGCAACATGGCTACATGCAAAAGTGTTTTAGATTTAAATGGGGTTGTACACTACTGAATCAACCCCTTTTTTAATAAAGTAGTTTCCCTTTTAAAATAAATATAACAGAAGCTCAACTAACTGACAGTAACTTACAGGTTGTGAAAAAAGTTTGGAAAATCCAGCAACTGCAAAAGTAATAAAACATCACATTTATTGGTAGATCAGAACATGAAAAAGAAAAAATTAAAAACCATGATAGTATAACGGTCAATGCATTAAACGTTAAACCAGCTCTTAATCATGATTTTATTATGTATATATACACTCACTGGCCACTTTATTAGGTACACCATGCTAGTAACGGGTTGGACCCCCTTTTGCCTTCAGAACTGCCTCAATTCTTCGTGGCAGAGATTCAACAAGGTGCTGGAAGCATTCCTCAGAGATTTTGGACCATATTGACATGATGGCATCACACAGTTGGCGCAGATTTGTCGGCTGCACATCCCTGATGCGAATCTCCCGTTCCACCACATCCCAAAGATGCTCTATTGAATTGAGATCTGGTGACTGAGGAGGCCATTTGAGTACAGTGAACTCATTGTCATGTTCAAGAAACCAATCTGAGATGATTCGAGCTTTATGACATGGCGCATTATCCTGCTGAAAGTAGCCATCAGATGTTGGGTACATTGTGGTCATAAAGGGATGGACATGGTCAGCAACAATACTCAGGTAGGCTGTGGCGTTGCAACAATGCTCAATTGGTACCAAGGGGCCCAAAGAGTGCCAAGAAAAAATTCCCCACACCATGACACCACCACCACCAGCCTGAACCGTTGATACAAGGCAGGATGGATCCATGCTTTCATGTTGTTTACGCCAAATTCTGACCCTACCATCCGAATGTCGCAGCAGAAATCGAGACTCATCAGACCAGGCAACGTTTTTCCAATCTTCTACTGTCCAATTTCGATGAGCTTGTGCAAATTGTAGCCTCAGTTTCCTGTTCTTAGCTGAGAGGAGTGGTACCCGGTGTGGTCTTCTGCTGCTGTAGCCCATCTGCCTCAAAGTTCGACGCACTGTGCGTTCAGAGATGCTCTTCTGCCTACCTTGGTTGTAACGGGTGGCAATTTGAGTCACTGTTGCCTCTCTATCAGCTCGAACCAGTCTGCCCATTCTCCTCTGACCTCTGGCATCAACAAGGCATTTCCGGCCACAGAACTGCCGCTCACTGGATTTTTTTTCTTTTTCGGACCATTCTCTGTAAACCCTAGAGATGGTTGTGCGTGAAAATCCCAGTAGATCAGCAGTTTCTGAAATACTCAGACCAGCCCTTCTGGCACCAACAATCATGCCACGTTCAAAGGCACTCAAATCACCTTTCTTCCCCATACTGATGCTCGGTTTGAACTGCAGGAGATTGTCTTGACCATGTCTACATGCCTAAATGCACTGAGTTGCCGCCATGTGATTGGCTGATTAGAAATTAAGTCTTAACACACAGTTGGACAGGTGTACCTAATAAAGTGGCCAGTGAGTGTATATATACACATATATATATGTATATACAGTATATATATCTAATATATAAAGCTCAACGTGTGTGTGTGTGTGTGTGTGAGTGTATGTGTGTATGTATGTATGTATGTCCGGGATTGGCATCTGCACCGTCGCAGCTACAGCCACAAAATTTGGCACAGTCACACGTCTGGACCCCAAGAGCTTCATAGGCTATGTTGTGAAGCAAATTTTTCACTCCGCGCATTCCAATTCACCAAACAATTTTGCCCCTATGTATATAATTGGGAAAAAGTGAAAGGAAAAGTGTTGGAGGCAAATTGACAGCTGCCAGATGTGAATAAGGGGGACTTAAAGAATGAGACCAATGGCGCCAAAGAGTATATACCGTACAGTTGCTAAGGTGGGGCCCTGACATGGGATACTCACCACACACGGGGATATGAACACACACACAAAATGCGCCACACACTACCACGTGCTTCAACACATATACCACCCTCAGCACACATTTCACCACACATACACCAACCTCGCCACATAAAAGTCGAAACACAAAAGTCACCACTCAAAACTCGCCACACTGTCCCAGAGCTGTTTAAAAGATGAAAAATGAGCTGTGATTGGTTGCTATCAGCAACAGTTTTCTTTGTAGACAGTTGTGGTAACTGAGGCCTATTATTCTTATCATTTCTATGGTCCTTCTGTAAAGCTGGAAATAACACAATTTATTACCATGCCAACACAGACCACCCTCTGACACAGACTGCAGGGCGAGCCCAGTATCACACAGGATAGGATTAGATGCACGGCTCAGCAGTCCGTATCACACAGGATAGGATTATGCAAAACACAAGCCGCGGAGACACCATCACATGTTTCTCAACACAAGCAATGACTAGCCAGGTCTTTCCCCAGGAAGGAACAACCACGGGAAGGGCAGTCTCCAATGAAGGAAACCACCTATGCCAAAACATGGTATCCATCCACAGACAGCTGTTTCAGGGGCATTGCTCTAGAGATGGGGGCATTTCTCTAGAATCACTGCGTTGAGAAACATGTGATGGTGTCTCCGCAGTGTTGGATGTTGATCTCCATGAGTTCATTCATCCTCATTTTTCACAGTCTTCTACTAGGCATTGCTCCTACTGGCCAGTTTCCTACTCCACACTGATGAGGGGCAATACCCCGAAACAGCTGTCTGTGGATGGATACCATGGTTTGGCATAGGTAGTTTCCTTCATTGGAGACTGCCCTTCCCGTGGTTGTTCCTTCCTGGGGAAAGACCTGGCTAGTCATTGCTTGCATTGAGAAACATGTGATGGTGTCTCTGCGGCTTGTGTTTGCATGTTTTTACATATTTCCCATAAAGGGATGGGGCATTGCTCTAGAATCACTGCATTGAGAAACATGTGATGGTGTCTCCGCAGTGTTGGATGTTGATTTCCATGAGTTCATTCATCCTCATTTTTCACAGGAGAGGATTAGACACATGGCCCAGCAGGCAGTATCACACAGGATAGGATGAGATACACAGCTCAGCAGTCAGTGTCACACAGGATAGGATTAGAAACGCGGCTCAGCACACACTGTCACACAGAATAGTATTAGATACGCAGCTCAGCACACAGTATCACACAGAATAGTATTAGATACACGGCTCAGCAGACAGTATCACACAGAATAGGATAAGATACACGGCTCAGCAGTCAGTATCACACAGGATAGGATTAGATGCACGGTTTTTATGTGCAATATAATCATTATAATTTGCTATAACTAACCACAGTTGGCTATTATGCCCAGGCAATGCCGGGCTCTTCAGCTAGTGTGTGTATATATATATATATATATATATATAGAAGTAGCGGTGTCATTCAGGTAGGGGATACTCACTAGGCAGCGAACAAAACACATCCGGCACCGTATTTTCCATAAGCTCAGAACGGTCCATGCGGTTTATTAAACACCATAAACCATGACCAGCAATATATAAACGGCATAGCGTCCATGACAGAGCTCACTCTGTTAGCAATGTCCAATACGCAGGCTTTTTAGCCTCACAGTTATATCTCACCCCGTCAGGGTTCTCTCATGGCTGCTTCTCCATACTGCAGACATTCATTCCCTCCAGGGAACTCTCAGGCACTTACAGCCATTAACCACAGCGTCCACACGTGCTGTCAGGCAGGAAGCCCCATCTCAGCGGGACCTTCCACACTGGACCAACCAGGTCCCAGCATTCACACCCATGTGACCTACCCTGGCCACATTATATGGTCCATAGCCACGCCAACTGGGTCACATGACTCTGACCTCATCACAGGTCCTTCAAGCCTTTACACACTCTTTACAATAGTGCTTTAAACACACTCCTGGGTGGGTTTGTAGGTAACCAGGCTGACCCATCTCTCTAGTTACCTGGAGACTTCTCCCTTACACATTGAAACAACACCTCAGCAGTATCACTGCTGATCAACACATAAGTCCCCATCCCAAAGCCACCCACTTTGAGATACATAACGGCCATTCAGTATTCTGCCATTCATCCTTTCTCCTGGGACATCCACACAGTGCCCCCTAGCGGACTCAGTGGTTCCTACACCACAATATATATACTGTGTATATATATATTTATATCTAATATATAAAGCTCAATGTGTGTGTATGTGTGTGTGTATGTCCGGGATTGGCATCTGCACCATCGCAGCTACAGCCACAAAATTTTGCACAGTCACACATCTGGACCCTGAGAGCGTCGTAGGCTATGTTGTGAGGCAAAATTTTTACCCCGTGCATTCCAATTCACCAAACAATTTGGCCTATTATTCTTATCATTTCTATGGTGTTATCGTCCTTCTGTAAAGCTGGAAATAACACAATTTATTACCGTGCCATCACAGACCACCCTCTGACACAGACTGCAGGGGGAGCCCAGTATCACACAGGATAGGATTAGATACACGGCTCAGCAGTCAGTATCACACAGGATAGGATTAGATACACAGCTCAGCAGTCAATATCACACAGGAGAAGATTAGACACATGGCTCAGCAGTCAGTATCACACAGGATAGGATTAGATATGCAGCTCAGCAGTCAGTATCACACAGGATAGGATTAGATACACAGGTCAGCAGTCAATATCACACAGGATAGGAATAGATACACAGCTCAGCAGACAGTATCACACAGGAGAAGATTAGATACACGGCTCAGCAGTCAATATCACACAGGATAGGATTAGATACACAGCTCAGCAGTCAGTATCACACAGGAGAGGATTAGACACACAGCTCAGCAGTCAGTATCACATAGGATAGGATTAGATACACAGCTCAGCAGTCAGTATCACACAGGATAGGAATAGATACATGGCTCAGCAGACAGTATCACACAGTTTAGATACACAGCTCAGCACACAGTATCACACAGAACACACATGGTATCCATCCACATGTGATGGTGTCTCCGCAGTGTTGGATGTTGATCTTCATGAGTTCATTCATCCTCATTTTTCACAGTCTTTTACTAGGCATTGCTCCTACTAGCCAGTTTCCTACTCCACACTGATGAGGGGCAATACCCCGAAACAGCTGTCTGTGGATGGATACCATGTTTTGGCGTAGGTGGTTTCCTTCATTGGAGACTGCCCTTCCCATGGTTGTTCCTTCCCGGGGAAAGACCTGGCTAGTCATTGCTTGCGTTGAGAAACACGTGATGGTGTCTCTGCGGCTTGTGTTTTGCATGTTTTTGCATATTTCCCATAAGGGATGGGGGCATTGCTCTAGAATCACAGCGTTGAGAAACATGTGATGGTGTCTCCGCAGTGTTGGATGTTGATCTCCATGAGTTCATTCATCCTCATTTTTCACAGTCTTTTACTAGGCATTGCTCCTACTAGCCAGTTTCCTACTCCACACTGATGAGGGGCAATACCCCGAAACAGCTGTCTGTGGATGGATACCATGTTTTGGCATAGGTGGTTTCCTTCATTGGAGACTGCCCTTCCCGTGGTTGTTCCTTCCCGGGGAAAGACCTGGCTAGTCATTGCTTGTGTTGAGAAACACGTGATGGTGTCTCCGCGGCTTGTGTTTTGCATGTTTTTGCATATTTCCCATAAGGGATGGGGGGCATTGCTCTAGAATCACAGCGTTGAGAAACATGCGATGGTGTCTCCGCAGTGCTGGATGTTGATCTCCATGAGTTCATTCATCCTCATTTTTCTTAGAAAGATAAGCATTTATTTTTTAGCACTATCTCAAATTATAAACATTCTGTGATTTTACAATTAGTAACGTTAAATAAGCTGTATTTGTTACAAAATGTCTTACATTTTCCAATTTTAACCACCTTAACTTTTTTTTGTTTTATGATGAAATTTAATTTTGAGATAGAAGTTAAGCAAAATATTATCCTACTGTTTCATGTCTCTGGTTAAGAAACTGGGTCACTTGTACCTTTATTTAGAAATTTTATACTATAAAACGATGACTGCTCAGCAAATAATTTAAGGGCTGGAGCTACCTCCTAACAAAATTTTTAATTAATTAACCTCTTTTATTTTCAAATGCATTTTTTCACTTTGAAAAAGTTTTATTATGGATCCATAATATGAGACTTTTATTCAGTATCGCATTTTGCTCTATTTATCACAACTACAGAGCAAGAAAGTGTTTCAGAATATATGCGTGTCTAAAATGATGCACACAGAAAGCATAAGATATAGTGTAATAAATGACTTTGGGCTAATTGACCTTAAAGTGATATATTGATTTGATCTTTTATAATTATTTGGGGACATGTTAAATGGTAAATCAGAATGTATTATTGATGTTTTTGACTTATGTTCATTTTAATATCTCCATAGCCTTTGGATTTTGAAAGTCAGCGACTACATACATTTCAAGTTGAAGCTGCTAATACATATGAAGATCCAAGATTTACTTACCTTACCTCATTTAAAGATACAGCAATTGTGAAAGTACTATTGAAAGATATTGATGAGGCGCCTATTTTTAGTAAACCTTTTTATGTGTTTGAAGTGAATGAAGACACCAAAGAAGGTAGCATAATTGGTCATGTAATTGCTCAGGATCCTGACTCTGTAAAGAGTTCTGTAAAGTAAGTTTACTTCTTATTGTTTTTAGTTTACGTGTGTTGTAGCAGTGTGTTCTAAAGGGGGTTTTACACTAAGCGATATCGCTAGCAATATCGCTAAAACGTCACTGGTTTTGTGACGTTATAGCGATATTGCTAGCGATATCGCTATGTGTGATACTTACCAGCGACCGGCTCCCCCGCTGTCCATCGCTGATCGCGCGAGAATGTCCAGATCCATTTCTCGTCGGGCGCTTCCTGCTGAGACTTCCTGCTGTGACGTCCAGCGATGCGTGGAGGCGGGCGGGAGGACGTCAGGATCGCTGTGTGTGAATGGTAAGTATCTTGTGCTGCGTCGCTGCTGCATCGCTGTGAGATCTTTCTGTATGAAAGCTCACTAGCGATCATTTAGCGATGCACCAGCGATCCTGACCGGGTCGGATCGCTGGTTGGATCGCTGGTGCATCGCTAAATGTAAAAGGGCCTTATCTCAAAGTCAGATAGCAGGATCACCAGTGAGGCCAAACGGAGAGACTCAGTCCTCTCTGTTACGAGCATCGAAGAAATAATTGCACATTTTGTGAGCATAAACAATTCTGTTTATTAACCATGTGGGCAAGATTTCTATACCATTTACAGACTAATGTGGTTCCCATTGGAAATTTTCATCAGCAGCCCTCTTCTCACAAACATGATATGAGATTTTGCTGATATTATGTATTTTCCTAATTGACTAACCATGACACAAGGTTTCTCAAAACATTGCATATGAAATATGAAAATATCAGACCAAATATTAATCCTTCAGAAAAATATTAAACAAAATACACTGCTCAAAAAAATAAATGGAACACTTAAACAACAGAATATAACTCCAAGTATATCAAACTTCTGTGAAATCAAACTGTCCACTTAGGAAGCAATACTGATTGACAATCAATTTCACATGCTGTTGTGCAAATGGAATAGACAACAGATGGGAATTATTGGCAATTATCAAGACACCCTCAATAAAGGAGTGGTTCTGCAGGTGGGGACCATAGACCACATCTCAGTGCCAATGCTTTCTGGCTGATGTTTTGGTCACTTTTGAATGTTGGTAGTGCTTTCACACTCGTGGTAGTGTGAGACAGACTCTACAACCCACACAAGTGGCTCAGGTAGTGCAGGTAATCCAGTATGGCACATCAATGTGGGCTGTGGCAAGAATGTTTGCTGTGTCTGTCAGCATAGTGTCCAGAGGCTGGAGGTGCTACCAGGAGACAGGCCAGTATACCAGGAGATGTGGAGAGGGCCGTAGGAGGGCAACAAGCCAGCAGCAGGACCACTACCTCTGCCTTTGTGCAAGGAGGAACAGGAGGAGCACTGCCAGAGCCCTGCAAAATGACCTCCAGCAGGCCACAAATGTGCATGTGTCTGCACTTACGGTTAGAAACCGACTCCATGAGGATGGTCTCAGTGCCCAACATTCACAGATTGGGGTTGTGCTCGCAGCCCAACACCGTGCAGGACGCTTAGCATTTGCCACAGAACACCAGGATTGGAAAATTTGCCACTGGCACCCTGTGCCCTTCACCGATGAAAGCAGGTTCACACTGAGCACATGTGACAGACGTGACAGAGTCTGGAGACGGTGTGGAGAGCGATCTGCCTACAACATCCTTCAGCATGACCGGTTTGGCAGTGGGTTAGTAATGGTGTGTGGTGGCATTTCTTTGGAGGGACGCACAGTTTTGGGCTGTGAGTACAACCCCCAGCTGTGGACGTCAGGCACTCAGACCATCCTCGTGGAGTCGGTTTCTAACTGTGTCTTGTCCGATGGGTGTCATGGTCCCGTACGGCGCCTCCCATCTTCTAGCGATGACGTCCTCCATCTTACTTCTAATGCGGCTCCTGCACAGGCGTACTTTCTCTGCCTTGTTGAGGGCAGAGTAAAATACTGCAGTGCGCAGGCACCGGACCTCTCTGACCTTTCCCAGCGCCTGCACACTGCAGTACTTTACTCTGCCCTCAACAGGGCAGAGAAAGTATGCCTGCCCAGGAGCCACGGCAGAAGAAGGGGGACTTCATCTCTAGAAGATGGGACCAGAACGCGATACCCAACGCCCTCGCCACCCAGTGAGTATAATCTAACTTGTTTTTCTTTTCTTGGTGTGCAATAGCCCTGCTATTCTTAGCAAGATAATTAGTAGAAAGGTCATTCTGCCGGTGGAGTGACCTTTTTGCAATCACTGGCTTGGATCCAGATGAGCTTTCCCTCAAGTTTCACTATGGTGGATGTGATCATTTGAACTTGGAACAGGCAATCAAACTGTGGATTTGGGCTAAATTTCACGTGTTTGCGTATGACAATGCAATCACCTGGATTCAGCTGTTATACATCTGCACTTGCATTAGGATCTGGAATGGATGAAAACACATGTTAATACACCACAATGTTAGGCATCGGGTTCCTGCCTCTGCACAGGAGGAAGCCCAAACCTTGCCTTCTGGGGTCTCCCATTCCTCTTTGGCCACAGAGGAGCCTGCTCAGTAGAGTCGTCGGTCACAGCATCTTGCCCAGACTAATGCTAGGTGTCTGGTTGCTCCTCCAAGCTCAGCTATAGTACCATGCATGAGTCAGCGGCAAGCAGATGCTCCTGGGACTAAGTCCTGCTTTTCTCCTACTGAGCATGCCTGTGGGACGACCTCTCATTGGAGGTCGGAGGTCACATGTTCAGGTCATGTTGCTGCTCCGATTGGAACACCAGGAAGGTCCCGGAAGGCTGCAACTATAAAAGGTTTGCATGGCCACACGGCCATGCACTAATATAGAGACTTACTCTTATTTCTAAAGAGGTGTCTATGATGATGGATGTTTGAGACAGGTTAATGACTCATTAAGACTCCCTCCCTTGGTTGTGTATGAGTTAGAGTTCCAAAGTAGAATCAGCACCGAGTACTGGCACTGCTTAGCACTGCAGTTCACTCAGTTTCTATCATCCATTAGCGCCTGAGGGTTCCAGTCAGCACCAGGCACCACAATACCGCTTGTACCGCAGTGTCTATCAGAGCGGCGCCATGCGCAGATAGTGCGCTTTCCAGCATAAAGTTTAGGCTGGTTAGTGGCGACCGCCAGTGCAGACGCTGTACCCATTCAGAGTGGTAAGCAACAGTTTCTCGCACCCTATGAAGCTTAACAGGGCACTGCTTCTACACCTGCAAGGGCGGACTCTGTGAAGTAACAGAGTTCGTTCCTGCACACACCGGGTCAGTGGTTAACCCGCCAGTGTTCAGCTATTCCTTATCCTATTCCATCCGTTATTGTCTTGCAACATCTCTGCACAGTGGACCCCGGATTCCGAACGCACCCAGCCACTATGTATTTATAATTAGTTGCATTCCGCCAGTCCGTAACACACATTAAGTCTTTCTTGCAAGGCCTAGACATAGGCTGTCATAGCACCATGTTGCATTTGTAACATCTGCGGGAAACACAGAACCATCGTTAGGGCAGTACCAAAAATGACTTCAAAAGAGGACAAGCCTGTCTTTCTATTTGGAATGTGTTTAACTGTATAAAGTGCACTGGACAAGCACTCTGCACAGTTCTTTCCTTTGTCCTCTATGGCCTTTCAAATTTTTAATTTGAGTGTCCCATTTAATCTCTTCACTACCGCTGCTGCTGCTCTTTCATACGGGGGGCTACACTTCTCTCATACCCCAAGATCAGACAATAGAGCTGGTGGAGGCGTTGGTCTGCTCCTATCACCAAAATGTACCTTTCAGGTTATCCCTCAAATACCCTCACTTGTCTTCCCTTCTTTTGAGGTCCATGCCGTCAGACTCTACACCCCCTTCTCCATGCGAGTGGCGGTGGTGTATCGTCCTCCCAGCCCCTCCCATCAGTTCCTGGATCATTTTGCCACTTGGCTTCCACATTTTCTCTCCTGTGACATCCCTACCCTCATCATGGGAGATTTCAACATCCCCATTGCTCTTCCCCTCTCCCCATCTGCTACTCACCTTTTATCTCTAACCTCCTCATTTGGCCTTTCGCAGCTTACTAATTCTCCAACGCATGAAGACAGAAACTCCCTCGACTTGGTCTTCTCTCGGCTTTGTGCAGTGGATGATTTTGCAAACTCCCCTCTCCCGCTCTCTGACCACAATCTTCTTTCATTCTCTATAAAGAACTGCCAGGCTGCTCAGGTCACCCCCACTGTCCAGACTTATAGAAAAATACAGGCCATTAACACCCAGAAACTTCTGAAGAACTTGCAGTGTTCATTGGCCCCTATCTCCTCCCTCTCATGTCCTGATTCTGCATTGAAGCATTACAATGGAACACTTCAAAGTGCCCTGGATGAATTTGCACCCCCTATAAATAGAACACCACAACGCAGACGGCGACAACCCTGGCACACGGTGCAAACACGTTTCCTGCAGCGGTGCTCCAGGTGCGCCGAACGTCTGTGGAGAAAATCCAATCTACACGAAGATTTCATCCATTTTAAGTTTATGCTTAGAACATACAACACTGCCCTTCACCTCTCCAAACAAACCTATTTCAACACCCTCATCATCTCACTGTCCAATAACCCGAAACGTCTCTTTGACACTTTTCATTCTCTACTCAATCCAAGAGTACAGGCCCCAACCACGGAGCTCCGAGCTGACGATCTGGCCAATTACTTCAAAGAAAAAATTGACCAGATCCGACAGGAAATGATCTCCAAATCCCCTTATACCATGCACTGTCCTCCCTCCCCCACTGCATCTAACTCACTCTCTGATTTTGAACCAGTCACAGAAGAAGAAGTAAGCAGGCTCCTTGCATCTTCTCGTCCAACTACTTGCACCAGTGACCCATTTCCGTCACATCTCCTCCAGTCCCTTTCCCCTGCTGTCACCCCTCACCTAACTAAAATATTTAACCTCTCTCTCTCTTCTGGTATTTTTCCCTCCTCATTTAAGCATGCCATCATACATCCACTACTTAAAAAACCATCCCTCGACCAAAACTGTGCCGCTAACTATAGACCTGTCTCTAATCTTCCCTTCATCTCTAAACTCCTGGAACGCCTGGTCCACTCCCGTCTTATCCGCTATCTCTCAGAAAACTCTGTTCTCGACCCTCTCCAATCCAGTTTCTCTTTACACTCCACTGAAACTGCCCTCACTAAAGTCTCTAATGATCTGCTAACAGCTAAATCAAATGGTCATTACTCCATGCTAATTCTCTTGGATCTCTCTGCAGCATTCAACACTGTGGATCATCAGCTCCTCCTCACTATGCTCCATTCCATTGGCCTCAAGGACACCGTTCTCTCCTGGTTCTCCTCCTATCTCTCCGACCGCTCCTTTACTGTTTCTTTTGCCGGTTCCTCCTCCTCTCACCTTCCCCTTACTGTTGGGGTTCCTCAAGGATCGGTTCTAGGCCCCCTCCTCTTCTCCTTGTACACTGCCCCTATTGGTCAAACAATCAGTAGATTTGGTTTCCAGTACCATCTCTATGCTGATGACACCCAATTATACGCTTCTTCTCCTGACATCACGCCAGCCTTTCTAGAAAACACTGGCGATTGTCTAAACGCTGTGTCTAATATCATGTCCTCACTATATCTGAAACTGAACCTGTCAAAGACTGAACTCCTTGTGTTTCCTCCCGCTACTAATGTACCTACACCCGACATTGCCATTTCCGTCTGTGGTTCCACTATTACTCCCCAGCAACATGCCCGCTGTCTTGGGGTCATACTTGATTCCGAGCTTTCCTTTGCCCCCCACATTCGATCACTGGCTCGCTCTTGTCATCTGCACCTCAAAAACATTTCTAGAATTCGACCTTTTCTTACTTTTGACTCTGCAAAAACTCTTACTGTTTCTCTTATTCATTCTCGTCTCGACTATTGTAACTCTCTTCTAATCGGTCTCCCTCTTACAAAACTCTCCCCTCTCCAATCTGTCTTGAATGCTGCAGCCAGGATCATATTCCTCACCAATCGTTACACCGATGCCTCTACCTTGTGCCAGTCATTACACTGGCTACCCATCCACTCCAGAATTCAGTATAAACTTATTACTCTCACCCACAAAGCCCTCCATGGCTCAGCACCACCCTACATCTCCTCCCTTGTTTCAGTATACCACCCTACCCGCGCCCTCCGTTCTGCTGATGACCTGAGGTTAGTATCCTCAATAGTCAGAACCTCCCACTCCCGTCTCCAAGACTTTACACGTGCCGCGCCAATTCTTTGGAATGCACTTCCCAGGTCAATACGATTAGTCCCCAATCCCCACAATTTTAAGCGTGTCCTGAAAACGCATTTATTCAGACTGGCCTATCGCCTCAACACATTAACCTAACCTATCCCTGTGTGGCAGAGCCAAAAGTTTTACCATAACCAGGTTCCCAGCATCATGTTCCCACATGCTTTATGCATCCATTAGCCCTCTGTGTCTGTACTGTTACACACTTAACATTATGGCTGGTCCATACAATCAGGGCAACTGTTACCACCCACCTTTCGTGTCTACCTCTTTCCTCATAGACTGTAAGCTTGCGAGCAGGGCCCTCACTCCTCTTGGTATTTGTTATAATCTACTGTATGTGATTATTGTTATGCTGTAATGTCTATTGTCTGTACAAATCCCCTCTGAAATGTAAAGTGCTGCGGAATATATATAAAAATAAAATTTATTATTATTATTATTATTCACTTTTCCACTGCTTTGTGTATGATTATTGGTATGGAATGCTTGCTCTATTCATAGGGAATGCAAAATTTCCTTAATTATTTCTCCAGTGCTGTGTGTATCCTTATCAGTTTCTATAGTTTCTGGTACACTGTTTCTGCAGATTAGTTCTCTCCTTAGTTTCTTTAGCGCTCTTTTCCAGATTGGCTTCTGGCCAACCAGAAAAGAGTTCTTAACATACCAGGACATATTCATACATTCCCACTTTGAGTAGTTGCATGTAGTCAATCTGCAGTCTCTGAAATGAGCAGTGTGACTTGGATGTTGCTTTCTTAGGGACTTTTATTATTTCACCTCTGTAGTCTTATTGAAAGATGAGACAGGGCTGCAGGTGTTTCCTGGCTGTGTAACTGAAAGCAGGCGCAATCCAGAAGGCATTTACCATGGTATACATGTGATCTTTTGAGGTGTGAGTGGGGTCAAGTGTTACTGGCGACATCAACGGGGACAGGGAACTCAGTAAACATACAGTCCCTTGCGAAAGTATTCGGCCCCCTGGAACTTTTCAACCTTTTCCCACATACCATGCTTCAAACATAAAGATACCAAATGTAAATTTTTGGTGAAGAATCAACAACAAATGGGACATAATTGTGAAGTTGAATGAAATTTATTGGTTATTTTACATTTTTGGGGAAATTCAAAAACTGAAAAGTGGGGCGTGAAATATTATCCGGCCCCTTTACTTTCAGTGCTGCAAACTCACTCCAGAAGTTCATTGTGGATCTCTGAATGATCCAATGTTGTCCTAAATGACTAATGATGATAAATATAATCCACCTGTGTGTAATCAAGTCTCCATATAAATGCACCTGCTCTGTGATAGTCTCAGAGTTCTCTTTGATGCACAGAGAGCATCACGAAGACCAAGGAACACAACAGGCAGGTCCGTGATACTGTTGTGGAGAATTTTAAAGCCGGATTTGGATACAAAATGATTTCATTTTAAACATCCCAAGGAGCACTGTGCAAGCAATCATATTGAAATGGAAGGAATATCATACCACTGCAAATCTACCAAGACCCGGCCGTCCATCTAAACTTTAATCTCAAACAAGGAGAAGACTGATCAGAGATGCAGCCAAGAGGCCCATGATCCCTCTGGATGAACTGCAGAGATCTACAGTTGAGTTGGGACAGTCTGTCCATAGGACAACAATCAGTCGTACACTGCACAAATCCAGACTTTATGGAAGAGTGGCAAAAAGAAAGCCATTTCTCAAAGATATCCATAAAAAGTGTCATTTAAAGTTTGCAACAAGCCACCTGGGAGATACACCAAACGTGGAAGAAGGTGCTCTGGTCAGATTAAACAAAAATCGAACATATGGTCTGGAAACAAAAATCGACATATGGTCTGGGCAACAGAGAAAAAGTTCCTCCATGTACTGCACTAGCACAACCTGTTCAGAATTCCTGCCATTGCTGCAGAATTATTGATAGATGTGTTCATTCCTCCTTTTGGGAAGATCATCCATCAGTACTGTTTCCCTTCAAGTATGAAGGGAAAAAGATACTGATAGTCAGGATGTAGGGTGACAGAGAAAAATGCATTTGCCAAATCAGTTACTGTAAAACATCTGGAGATTGCTGGAATTTGTGAAAGCAAAGTGTGTGGGTTTGAAACAATTGAGGTCACACTTTCTGTTACTATATTAAGCTCTCAAATCATGAACCATTCTGTATCAGGAGAACCTTTGGGCCACTTTTTCTTGTCGTGAGGTGAAAATGACATGGCATTACACAGCCTATGATCTATACAAACTAAAGATCTTTAAGGTAATAAATATCAACATAATAAAATACACAGGACAAGTTGACTTTTAAATGGAAGGTTTTGGCCACGGTCTTTATTAAATTTAAATATATAACTCAATAACTTATAAACCATAACGCAGTTTAGCCAAAGCTCAAGCCCTGTTTACCATTTACCATCATGCTGTCCACTCAGCTCCCTGAATAACTTACCCACAGGCCCGTGATGAAATAAATGTAAGGGATGGAGGGCGGGGCAGCACTTTAGGCATAGCAATGATGAGGAATGACAACTTCCCTCAACGCTGCCCCCTCTTTATCCCTTCAGCCCATAGTTTCTTTACATTAGCCTGTCCTATCAGTGCACATCACTGGGGATTGAACAGGCCCACCACCAATGTCTGTACTCAAAATATAAATATATATAAAAATACTGGGAAAAAAGGCAGGAAAACTGTATCCCACCGAAAGCATGCTGACTTTTAAATGGAAGGTTTTGGCCACGGCCTTTATTAAATTTAAATATTTAACTCAATAACTTATAAACCATACCACAGCTCAGCCAAAAATCAAGCCCCGTTTACCATTTGCCATTTGCCATCATGCTATCCATTCAGTTCCCTGAATGACTTACCCAATGGCGACTCTTGCCTAAAAAACATTAGGCAAAAGTGGCCCCACCCCACCAAGGGCCAATTCAACCATTGTCTGCAGGTTAAGATTAAAAACATCATTACCTATTTCAGATAGGTTAACCAAGTAACTCCAAAAGGCTTGGCATGCCAATCATACCAAGTAGTGATGAACAAACGTGTTCGCCACTACTCGTTAGTCACCCAAGTATCAAAGTACTCGGTGTACTCGGCGAGCACCAAGCATTTCTGAGATTACTCGGCGGGAACATGTGTCTTCACCCAGCTTTTTTTTTGCGGACTTTAGAGACCCAATCATGCTGCAGGGATTGTCTGCCAGGCAATGAAATGCCGCATGCATCTTTGTTGTGGTCGTGCAGTGATTGGCTGGCAACACAGCATCATCAGGGGTATAAGAGACCAGACGCCGCCCTGCTCGGTGCATTCAGCTCCAGATTGAGATAGTGTAGTGACAGCTGCTGCCGATATAAGGTCAGAATTGGGGATTTATTAGTTAATGTGGAGTCTACTGTCCTAAACTACTCAAATCCAGCTAAATCAACAGTCCTTCTGAGGACTAATTCTGGAGTATATAGATTCCAGTGTTAGGTAGGTAGGGTAGTGTACGTCGCTCTATACACATCAGTGCAAGGCCTGCAGGCTCTGTATCTGTGTATATAGATCATTGCATACATCAAGAAGGTCCATTCCCTTCTTGTGTTCTGGTGCTGCTTCCTGTAGGATATGTTGGCCGTATATAGCTAGCCCCAGGTGTAATTGGAATACAGGCCACATATTTTTTGGTGTGGTATCTCTGTGCCAGCTCATATCTGTGCTTGCTCAAAGTTTGGCCTGTTTACAGCAGTTCTCTTTTTTTGTCCTGGCTGTCACTGTACTTATATACAGCAGTATTTAGCAACAACATTAAAAAAATTACAGGCAACACATTTTTCGGTGTGGTATCTCCGTGGCGGCTCATATCTGTGTGTGCTCAAAGTTTGGCCAGTTTAAGGCATTTTGCTTTTATACTCTGGCTGAAACTGTACTTAAATACAGCAGTATTTAGCCCCCCCAAAAAAAATACAGCCCACACATTTGTTATAGTAGTATCTCTGCGGCAGCTCATATCTGTGTGTACTCAAAGATTGGCCAGTTTCCAGCAGTTTTCTTTTTTTTTTCCTGGGTGAAACTGTACTTATATACAGCACTATTTAGCAAAAAAAGAAACAAAAAAACACATTTGTCATAGTAGTATCTCCGTGCTAGTTCATGTCTGCACGTGTTCAAAGTTTGGCCAGTTTATGGTGGGGTTTTTTTTTGTCCTGGCAGTCACTGTACTTAAATACAGCAGTATTTAGAAAAAAAAAATACAGGCCACACATTTGTCGTAGTGGTGTCTCCGTGCCAGCTCATATCTGTGTGTGCTCAAAGTTTTGCCAGTTTCTGGTGGTTTTCTTTTTTTTGTCCTCAGTGAAACTATACTTATATACAGCATTATTTAGCCCAAACAAAAAAAACAAAAAAATTTGTCGTAGTGGTATCTACGTGCCAGCTCATATCTGTGCATGCTCTAAGTTTGGCCAGTTTATGGCAGTTTTCTTTTTTTGTCCTGGGTGTCACAGTACTTATATACAGCACTATGATGCATTATTTAAAAAAAACACATTTTACAGTGGGGTCTATCTGTGACACGCATAATACACGTGATAAAAATTTGTGGATTGTAGGCCGGTACACCAGTGTTTTCCTGTCTGGTACTCAAGTTATATACAGCACTATGTTGCACTACTTTAAAAAAAGGCCACATTTTACAGTGGGGTCTATCTGTGACATGCCTCATATATTCGTGTGCCAAAAATTGAGGCATTTTAGGCCTAACTTCCCTTTTTTGGGCAGTTTATCACTCTCGTTATATCCAGCAGTCTTTTTTATCCCCCCAAAAAATAAAAAAAAATGTACAGTGGGGTATGTCGGTAAAAAGATTTCTGTTTCAAGTTATGGCAGCTTCATGACTGTTAAATGCTCCAACTACGACCACCATCATCATCTTCAGCCTAGAGGCAGTCACTGCGCAGATAGAAAGTCTGAGTAGCAGAGGGTGAACACTTAGGCGGTGTTGTACTCTGTATTGTACTCTGTCTCTGTATTACGAAGGATAAATCTTCTTGATTAAATCATGCCTGGAAGAGCCATAGCAAGATAGCATTGAAGATCACGGGGGCAGGACTTGCAACTACTGAAGCCTGGTGTTCCTGGGTTAGGATTCTGACAAGCCCTCATCTACTATAACTGAACTGGTTGGACGATGAAGTTTAAAAGGAGCACATGCATTTTCTATAACTGAAGCTAGAGATTTCGACATTTCGGCTGCATTTCCAGAGATGTCAATTTGAGAGCGTGGTGGTCATAGATGTGACTTCTACACCACCACACGAGCTGGCGCCTATCCACCTCCCGAGGTGCCACACCCACCACCTTCTGTCTCTTTCCCATTCTCCCGCAGAATGAAAGTCGGCAAGGACAAGGTCTTCTCCCCTCTGTAACAGTCTGTCATTGTAATTTTTAATTGTGTAAACGATATCTATTACTATGTATGTAACCCCTTGTTATGTACAGCACTATGGAACTACTGGCGCTATATAAATAACTAAATAATAATAATAATAATACTATATGGGTGTTTCCACTAGACAATCTATCAAACATGTTATTGAAGGTTTTTTTTCTGACAACTCTGTTCAGCTGTGCACAAACTATGTCAACTTGGTAGCTATACCCCAGTGGGTGTTGGCGCAGTGTCATGCTGACTATGGTCTCCAGAAGTTATGTGGGTCCCTCATCTCACCTCTACTTCAGCAGCATGATGAATTAATAGGAAAAGCATGTGGTATTGGTGTAGCCATTGTTTTCTTGACAAAGAAACTCAATAACGTCAATGAGGTGGTTAGCCGCGCATGCAATGGAGAAATAGTAAATATGACAATTGACAAGTAGTTTCACATTTGAGGTAAAACACACTTCAACAAGTTGCTTTCACTCTTACAACATTATATTCCAAAGCCTTGAAGAAAAAGATGAATATATTGTGATTAGAGTTGAGCGATACCATCCGATACTTCAAAGTATCGTATCGGATGGTATCGGCCGATCTTTAAAAAAAGTATCGGTATCGCCGATTCCGATACCGGAAGTCCCATTCAAGTCTATGGGACTTCCGGTATCGGAATAAGAAAAACCCTTTCCTGCCCTTGTACAGCCTCTCTGGGGTCTGTACGGGCCTTTCGGGGGGCTGTGCCGGCCTGCCAGGGGGTCTGTGCAGGCTCCGGTGGTCTGTGCCGGCCTGCCGGTGGTCTGTGCAGGCTCCGGGGGGCTGTGCCGGCCTGCTGGGGGGCTGTGCCGGCCTGCCGGGGGGCTGTGCCGGCCTGCCAGGGGGTCTGTGCAGGCTCCGGTGGTCTGTGCCGGCCTGCCGGTGGTCTGTGCAGGCTCCGGGGGGCTGTGCCGGCCTGCCGGGGGGCTGTGCCGGCCTGCCGGGGGGCTGTGCCGGCCTGCCGGTGGTCTGTGCAGGCTCCGGGGGTCTGTGCAGGCATCGTCCGATGGGACTACAAGTCCCATCGGGCGATGCCTGCTACCATGACAGTGATTGACACATTAGCCAATGATGGGACAGTAGTAGTCCCATCATCCGGTTAATGTGTTAAATGTAAAAAAAAAAAAAAAAAAAAAAAAAAATTACATGCTACATTCATACTACATACTACATACATGCTACATTCATACTACATGCAACATACATACTACATATATACTACATGCATGCTACATACATACTACATATATACTACATGCATGCTACATACATACTACATATATACTACATGCATGCTACATACATACTACATGCTACATGCATGCTACATACATACTACATACATGCTACATATATACTACATACATACTACATATATACTACATGCATGCTACATATATACTACATGCATGCTACATACATACTACATATATACTACATGCATGCTACATACATACTACATGCTACATGCATGCTACATACATACTACATACATGCTACATATATACTACATACATACTACATATATACTACATGCATGCTACATATATACTACATGCATGCTACATACATACTACATATATACTACATGCATGCTACATACATACTACATGCTACATGCATGCTACATACATACTACATACATGCTACATATATACTACATACATACTACATATATACTACATACATACCACATACATACTACATGCATGCTACATATATACTACATGCATGCTACATACATACTACATATATACTACATGCATGCTACATACATACTACATGCTACATGCATGCTACATACATACTACATACATGCTACATATATACTACATACATACTACATATATACTACATGCATGCTACATATATACTACATACATACTACATATATACTACATGCATGCTACATATATACTACATACATACTACATATATACTACATACATGCTACATACATACTACATATATACTACATGCATGCTACATATATACTACATGCTACATACATACCACATACATACTACATACATGCTACATATATACTACATGCATGCTACATACATACTACATATATACTACATGCATGCTACATACATACTACATGCTACATGCATGCTACATACATACTACATACATACTACATGCTACATACATACCACATATATACTACATACATACAATACATTCATACAATACATACATAGACATACAGTACATATAACATAGAGTAACATACTTACCAATACTTGTCACATTGTTCCCCGAAGCCATTGTCGTCTACGGAATAAATATTAACATAACAAACCACAAAAATACTCACCCACGATCCGAAGCAGTCCACGAGTGTGTCCCACGACGATCTTGGGTAGAGAACTGCAGCATCAGCTGATGCTGCCGTTCTCTACGGGCTGCAGGAATCCAATGACGGAAGGTAGGTATCCTTCCGCACTGTATTCCTCCGCCACTTAAAAAAAAAAAGTCCCTAGTCTCACTTTATGCCATTGCTGTGTGGGAAATTCCCACGCAGCAATGGCATAAAGTGAGACTAGGGACTTTTTTTTTTTAAGTGGCGGAGGAATACAGTGCGGAAGGATACCTACCTTCCGTCATTGGATTCCTGCAGCCCGTAGAGAACGGCAGCATCATCTGATGCTGCAGTTCTCTACCCAAGATCGTCGTGGGACACACTCGTGGACTGCTTCGGATCGTGGGTGAGTATTTTTGTGGTTTGTTATGTTAATATTTATTCCGGAAAGACAATGGCTTCGGGGAACAATGTGACAAGTATTGGTAAGTATGTTACTCTATGTTATATGTACTGTATGTCTATGTATGTATTGTATGAATGTATTGTATGTATGTAGTATATATGTGGTATGTATGTAGCATGTAGTATGTATGTAGTATGTATGTAGCATGCATGTAGCATGTAGTATGTATGTAGCATGCATGTAGTATATATGTAGTATGTATGTAGCATGCATGTAGTATATATGTAGCATGTATGTAGTATGTATGTGGTATGTATGTAGCATGTAGTATATATGTAGCATGCATGTAGTATATATGTAGTATGTATGTAGTATGTATGTAGCATGTATGTAGTATATATGTAGTATGTATGTAGTATATATGTAGCATGCATGTGGTATATATGTAGCATGCATGTAGTATATATGTAGCATGCATGTAGTATATATGTAGTATGTATGTAGTATATATGTAGCATGTATGTAGTATGTATGTAGCATGCATGTAGCATGTAGTATGTATGTAGCATGCATGTAGTATATATGTAGTATGTATGTAGCATGCATGTAGTATATATGTAGCATGCATGTGGTATGTATGTAGCATGTAGTATATATGTAGCATGCATGTAGTATGTATGTAGTATGTATGTAGTATGTATGTAGCATGCAGTATGTATGTAGTATGTATGTAGTATATATGTAGTATGTATGTAGCATGCATGTAGTATGTATGTAGCATGCATGTAGTATGTATGTAGCATGCATGTAGTATGTATGTAGCATGTATGTAGTATGTATGTAGTATATATGTAGTATGTATGTAGCATGTAGTATGTATGTAGTATTTTTTTTTTTTTTTTTTTTTTTTTTTTTAACATTTAACACATTAGCCGGATGATGGGACTACTACTGTCCCATCATTGGCTAATGTGTCAATCACTGTCATGGTAGCAGGCATCGCCCGATGGGACTTGTAGTCCCATCGGACGATGCTTGCACAGACCCCCGGACATCAGCACAGCCCCCCGGCAGGCCGGCACAGCCCCCCGGCAGGCCGGTACAGACCCCCACAGGGTGCACAGCCCCCCGGCAGGCCGGCACAGCCCCCCGGCAGGCCGGCAGAGACCCCGGGCAGTCCACACAGCCCCCCGGCAGGCCGGCACAGCCCCCCGGCAGGCCGGCAGAGACCCCCGGAAGGCCCGAAATGACGGCGCATCATGATGCGCACACACCGCGCATCATGATGACGTCAGGCCGTCAATCAACTGAACTTCCGATTCCGATGCCGAATTCCGATATTGAAAAAATATCGGAAGTCGGTATCGGAATTCCGATACAGCAAGTATCGGCCGATACCCGATACTTGCGGTATCGGAATGCTCAACACTAATTGTGATCCAAATAGGTATGAATAATTAATCACACAAAAGATGTAATATAATTCTAAACATACACACTCTATCAGTGGGGAAATAATTTTCCACCAAAAATTTTAAGTATGAAACTACAGTCATCTTGTGGAATATGAGCCACAAAGTCATTCAAATTGAAACTGTTCTGGATGTACTGTACAATTTTCTCTTGAAAATTGGAAGTACATGCCTTCTATGCTGCTTGCATTAAAGAACTGATCTGCCAGGTATGTACGGAGTCAAGATTACCGGGCTGCGGGTACCTGTGCTGCACCATTTCCAGAACTGTCAAGGCTGCGTCCCCTGTTTCCAGGCGGAAGGAATAGGGTAAAGGACAGGCCCCATTACACTGAAAGAGTGGTCGTATTTAGACAGGGAACCTGGCCAGAAGCTGAGGGAAAAAAAAAAGAAGCAAAGCAGGAGTGCGTTCCCAGCTGTGACCGTGTGAGCAGCAAGGGGGCAGTGCACTTTGCACTAAAGCGCCATCGCTGCGGCAAAATGCAGCAGATAGACCCGGTGACCTAGGGCCTTGGGGCCAGCTTAAGAGAAATCAGGCAAGACATCAAAGATTTTTGGCGTGGACAAGCAGCGCATAGGAGGCTGAGTAGCATGCGCCATCCTTAGAGCAGTGGCACTGCAAAGGACAGTTCCCATTGTCTCCCACCACTAAAAGTGGTACTGCCATTTACCAAGGCACCATTTGCCCAGTAACCACCAGACAGCGAGGCATCGTGTGCTCCTTGACCATGAGTACAGCGCACGTGCACAGTAGAGAGAGCCATTTCATGCCACGTGTTCAGCATGGATAACCAATAATTAGAAGGCACAGAAGAATGGTAAGGTCAGTAAGGTACTCCCTCAGCATTTTCAAAAACTTGCACTCCAAGTGAGAGTCCCCTGCGACTCAGAGACAGGGCAATAGGAGGGTCTGAGAAAACTCTCCCCAAACTTTGCCAGTGTTCCACTGCCTTTGCTGGCTTGGAGTTGTGTATCTCTCACCTGTACTCCTTGCTTGGCCAACAAACTTTGACCTCTGCTGCCAGCTTTTTCAGATGTGAATTTTTTAAATAATTCCACACGAATGGCCCTCTGTTCCTCCAACATTTTAGTACATCTGTCTGCCTCTGGAATAAGAGATGTAAAGTTCTCCTTGTAGCATTGGTCTAGAAGTGTCACCAAACAGTATTGCCCGTCACCCAAAATTTTGAAACTGCGAGGGTGACTGGAAAGGCAGTGTAACATAAACTTAGCCATGCGTGCAAGACTGCAAACAGTCAATACTTCTGTGTCCTCACCAAGGGGATGACTGACCATGCATTCCTTTTCCTCCTTGTTCTCAGGCCTCCAACACTTAGAACTAACCTCAGTAATATCACTGCAAAAACATCACTGTAAATACCTTCTTGTTAATACACCCCTGAATTTTTTATCTCCTCTCACCTCATTTTATATTGTAAGTTGTCACAAGCAGGATTGTTTTGTTTTTGTTTAATTTTTGTTATCGTTGTTACTTAGTGTAGATTGTAAGCTGTCACCAGCAGGGTAGTTTTTTTTAGGTTTAATTATTGCATTATTGTTATCATTGTTACTTAGGACTGTTGTGTTTGAAACTATTAACTGTAAATATGTTTTCGTGCTGTAATAACTCTCAATCTTCAAATTAGAACACAGATAAGCAGGATGGAGACGTTAATTATGATATCATTGATGCTTACCCTCTTTGTGGATTCGTCAAAGTTTTGGAGGGTGTTACATATGTCAGACATCCATGTCCACTCTTCACATGTTAGGAGAACTGAATACCGACAACCTTGGTGATGCTGGTAGACTATTCAACAACTGCCATCTTCTGCTCACAAATACTTTTCAAAAATCTGCAGTGTAGAGATCCAAGGCCTGGGAGCATCACCCACGAGTCTTGAGCCAGAACCTGCATGTGCTGCTGAATCACGAGAAGAGGGGATGAAACTGTAGCTGACTTTCTAAAATGGGTATTTCGAGCATTGTACTTTTCCGAGCAGATCGGCCAGCACCATGTCACTTTTCAAAAAATGTTGACCAATTTGGTTAAGCACATGAGCCAGGCATGGTACGTGTGTGAGCTTGCCTCAACACAGAGTAGCCACCAGCTTCCAGCCATTGTCACACAACCATGCCTGGCTGTGGGTTCAGCCATCTCAGCCACCGATCTGCCTACACTTTGAGAGCTGTCCACAACTTTTCAGCATTTTGGGGTTTGTCACAGAAGCATATTAGCTTCAGCACAGCCTGTCCCCGCTTTAATTTGGCAGTGCTGCAGTGCTTCCAGCTTGTAACTGATGTGCTGCCTTTTGTAGCTGGAGGCTAAAGAGGAGGCGATTGAGGAGAAGGTGCAGGAGCTGTAGACTGTGGCAGCAACCAGGATTGACATAGGGCCCGCAGTACTCTGGATTTGGGAGGACGTTCACATACCAAGGTTGGAGTGGGTCCCGTCTTCCACTATGTTAACCCATTGTGCCCTCAGTGAGATGTACTGTCCCTGACCACAAGCACTTGTCCACGTGTTTGTGGTTAGGTGGACTTTCCAAGTAACAGCATTATGGAGGGCACGGGTAATGTTTTGGGACATGTGCCTGTGTAATGCTGGGACGGCACTCCGGGACAAATATTCCCACATGTTCATGCCCTAGGGGTGATACTCGACTCTGCCCTCTCTTTTAAGTTATGATCCAAGCCCTTGCCTCCTCCTGCCCATTAAAACTCAAAAACATTTCCTGGATCCATGCGTTCCATGAAAAGTCAAAAATGTGCACGCCCTCATGATTTGCCACCTTGACTATTGCAAACTTATACTCTCTAGCCTCCCCTCTAGCACTCTTGCACCACTCAAATCTATCAAAAACTCTGTTGCCAGAGTAATTTAACTGTCCCTCTGTTATTCCCCAGCCTCTCCTCTCTGCCATGCCCTTCACTGCCTTCCTTTTGCCCATAGGCTACAGTTCAAAACCCTAAATATGACATGCAAAGCCTTCCACAACCTGTTCTTCATACATCTGTGACATGGTCTCCCAATGTCCGACTGGGTCATGACTTCTTTTACGCAAAGCTAGTGTGCTGTCAGCGAGATGTACCATCCCTGCCCACAAGCACTTGTCCACCGGTCCGGGGTTTGGTGCACTTTCCCTGTAACAGCATTGTTGGTGGCCCGGGTAATGTTGTGGGACACATGCTTGCTTGTGTAATGTCGTAACGGCATACCCTGAGAAATAGTGATGGGTGGGGACCAAGTACCTTGTCACTGTCACCGACATCAGGTTGCAGAAAGCGTCAGTCTCCCACGAGCCTAAAATGCTACATTTAGAGCACAAGCTGATGAGAAAATTGTGAATTTAGTACTGTGGCCTGTGGGCCATTGGCTGCATCTTTCTGCTTACAGTCCAATGACTGGGATATGGACAACTGAGGGCTTCGCTGGGACAAGGACGTGGATGTGCTTGATGATGGTGTTATTTGACTGTGGTCAATGGTAGGTGCAGGGCAGGAGGCATCTTGGCTTGCACTGTGGACAGGGGATTGGCTTACATGCAAAACAGTGGAAGAAGCAGTGGTATCACCCACAGACACTGTTCATGGAGCATGGTGTTCAACCAACAAAGTCGGGTGCTTTGCTGCCATGTGACTGATCATGCTGTTGGTGATAAGGCTGGCTGTTTTACTACCCCTGCTGATGCGGCCATGGCCGGTGTTGTAAATGTCCTTTTTGGGTTTATCAGCAGAGTCTTTAAAAAAAAAGGACTGGTAGGGGGGCATTCATTGTCTCCCTCTCCTACACCACCTCCTCACATCGACACCTGTCTTTCAGTGTTCCCCAAGGTTCTGTTCTAGGACCCCTACTCTTCTCCATCTAAACCTTCCGCTTTGGACAGCTGATGTAATAGCACAGTTTGCAATATCATCACTACGCCGATGACACGCAGATCTACCTATCTGTATCTGACATCACCTCCTTACTGACCAAAATCACATGTCTTCCAGCTATATTATCCTTCTTTTCTGCTCATTTTAAAAAATTGGACATGGACAAATCAGAATACATCATCTTTCAAGCATCTCACACTGAATACACCTGAGAGCTGTGTATGCCTCATTCGGTACCACTTTAGTAATAGGTAAACTTTACCCTAGAGAAAATTATTTTCCAGACATTCACTGCCTTTTTGGCAAATTTTTTGCAGCTGTGATCTTCATCTTATTGGTGTGGATGTGGTAAATTTCTAAGTCGTCATCAATACCATTATCGTCCATATGTTGTAAGGAGGAAATCAGGTGTTTCCAAGGGTCGTGGTTATGTATGTTTTGTGCCATTCATTTAACAGTGTTCGTTACACTAGAACAATTAATTTTTGACTGTAACATTAGGATTTTATTGGTAACATGTATGGGTGAAGATGAAGAAGCATGTGCTATGGGTGTGTTTATAGTGACGGACGGTGCACTCCTCTTTAAACTTAGTTTTTCACTAGCATCCATTAGCTTATTTGGTTTTCCTCCAACACTAATCTGCTTTCTCTAATTCAGCATCTCACGAACATGTTGCACTTTGCCCTTTATACAGAAATGTGCATCTTTGGCAATACGGGAAAGATGTATATCTTTGTACCGTGTTAGCCAGTAGATAGAAAAATATTCAGAATTGAGAGTCCTCAGTGGCTGATACCTTTTAATGGCTAACTGAAAAGATGGTAACACATTGCAAGCTTTCGAGACTACTCAGGTCTCTTCATCAGGCATAGACTAATACAAAATCTGAAGAGTCACATATTTATGCACAATACAGCACAGAAAAAATGCAATAGATGAGACAAGTGACGTGAAGCAGAATTATGATTATGGGAGAGGGAGAAACATAAATATTGCTCCAGTTCATAGATAAGGAGTCCGGATGTTTTATTGTCCTCTGATTGGGGTCTCCTAATGTGTTGTGATGCCCCCACACGGTCTTAGGAGCAAATTCCTTAATTGATGTAAAAAGACATAAATCCATGCGACACATTCATTCCAGCATTGAGAGTGTCAAAGATCGTCATAAATTTATACTCACAGACTCTTCTCTCTCTCTGAGATGTGAAGTTACCTTTCAATACCAGTAATTTCATATCCATGTTGCTGTGATCAGGCGTACAAAAATGTTTTGCCACAGGTAGATCCATTCTTTTTTCTCTTATTGTGTGACGATGAGCATTCATCCTTGTTCTAAGCTTTTGCCCTGTCTCCCCCACATACAGACCCCCTGTTGGACATTTAGTACAAATAATTAAGTACGCCACATTAGATGTAATACAGCTGAAAGTACCTGGGATCTTGTAGTCCTGATGTGAATTGGGGATCTTTTTCTTGTCCGTGGTCATTATAGATGGACAGGTTTTAAATTTTTTCTGGTTGCAAGGAAATGTTCCTCCAACTGTTGGAGAGAACAGGGAGCTTCTAACAATGATGCTTCTTAGATTTGGGGGCTGCCTAAAGCACAGTAGTGGGGGTCTGGAAAAATGGATTGTAATCAAGAAAAATATTCAGGATTGAGAGTCCTCAGTAGTTGATACCTTTTAATGGCTAACTGAAAAGATGGTAATACATTGCAAGCTTTTGAGACTACTCAGGTCTCTTCATCAGGCTAGACTAATACAAAATCTGAAGTCACATATTTATGCACAATACAGCCTAGAAAAAATGCAATAGATAAGACAAGTGACGTGAAGCAGAACTATCAATATGGGAGAGGGAGAAACATAAATATAAACATTGGACCAGTTCATAGATAAGGAGTCTGGATGTTTTATGGTCCTCTGATTGGGGTCTAGTTCTGTGTTGCCCCGCAAGGTTTTAAAAGGAAATTCCTTAATTGATGTAAAAAGACATAAATCCATGCGACACATTCATTCCAGCACTGAGAGTGTCAAAGTTCGTCATAAATTTGTACTCCCAAACTCGTCTCTCTCTCTGAGATGTGAAGTTACCTTTCAATACCAGTAATTTCATATCCATGCTGCTGTGATCAGGGATACAGAAATGTTTTGCCACAGGTAGATCCATTCTTTTTTTCACCTGCATTACATCTAATGTGGTGTACTTAATTATTTGTACTAAATGTCCAACTGGGGGTCTGTATGTGGGGGAGACAGGGCAAAAGCTTAGAACAAGGATGAATGCTCATCGTCACACTATAAGAGAAAAAAGAATGGATCTACCTGTGGCAAAACATTTCTGTATCCCTGATCACAGCAGCATGGATATGAAATTACTGGTATTGAAAGGTAACTTCACATCTCAGAGAGAGAGACGAGTTTGGGAGTACAAATTTATGACGAACTTTGACACTCTCAGTGCTGGAATGAATGTGTCGCATGGATTTATGTCTTTTTACATCAATTAAGGAATTTCCTTTTAAAACCTTGCGGGGCAACACAGAACTAGACCCCAATCAGAGGACCATAAAACATCCAGACTCCTTATCTATGAACTGGTCCAATGTTTATATTTATGTTTCTCCCTCTCCCATATTGATAGTTCTGCTTCACGTCACTTGTCTTATCTATTGCATTTTTTCTAGGCTGTATTGTGCATAAATATGTGACTTCAGATTTTGTATTAGTCTAGCCTGATGAAGAGACCTGAGTAGTCTCGAAAGCTTGCAATGTATTACCATCTTTTCAGTTAGCCATTAAAAGGTATCAACTACTGAGGACTCTCAATCCTGAATATTTTTCTATCTACTGGCTAACACGGTACAAAGATATACATCTTTCCTGGATTGTAATCAGGCATCTTTTTGTAGTAAAGGTTGTAATTTCCGTGCAGATCCCCTTAGCACTTCCAGATTTGGGTTGTAGGTGACTACTAGAGGCACCTGGTTATTTTCTTCTTTAACTTTGTAATGTAGCAGATGATTCCTTGACATTCTGGTGGCTCTTGTAATTTGGTTTTCAATTGTTCTTGGATGGTAGCCCTGATTCAAAAAGGTCTTTTTGAGGCGACCAAAGTGTTTGTCTCTATCCATGGGGTTGGAACATATACGATTGTATCTGATGGCTTGGCTATAGATAATAGAGTTCTTTATGTGTTTTGGATGGAAACTGTCCCATTTAAGGTATGTTGGACGGTCGATTGGCTTCTGATACAGGGATGTCTCTATTTCATTGTTTTTTAGCTTATTGATGGTGTCCAAAAAGTTAATCTCAGTGCTGGAGTAGTTGAGTGTTAAATTGATGGTGGGATCAAATTGATTAAACTGTTCGTGGAACGTCTTTAGCTGTTGCTCAGACTCCGTCCAGATGATTAAAATATCATCAATGAAGCGGTAGTAGGCCAGGGGCCTGATGGGGCATGAGGACAAAAAGTCGCTTTCAAGCTTGGCCATGAAAAGATTTGCATACTGTGGAGCCATTTTACTTCCTATTAACCATGACATTAACCATGTCCAGACCATGACAGGTGGGTGTTTTTTCTGGGCGTTACATACTTGTTACGGAAAAGGTTGAGGTGTACCCCACAGGGGAAAATGTTTGCGAGCCAACACACTTAGTGTATGAGCATTACAAGTAAAGACCCGCTCCTTTAAATTGGGCATAGTTTTTAATCAGGCCTTCCTCCACATCTCATCATCCGCTGCCACTAGTTCAACAGGGTTAATGTGTTTCGTGCTGCTACAGCTAGTGTCAAAATCCTAACAAGGGTTGGTGTTTTTGCTGAGCATTAAATACTTGTTATGGAAAAGGTTGAGGTGTTCCCCACAGAGGAAAATGTTTGCCAGCCAACACACTTAGGGTATGGGCATTACAAGTTTAGGAGACCCGCTCCCTTTTAATGGGACATTTTTTGTTAAGAGGCCCTCCTCCATGTTTCTTCCAAGGGGGGATTGGGGTTATTGAGGTGCATATGACTTGGTAGCAGGGCAGGACTTGCAGTCAATGCATTAGAAAATAAAATGGGAGTACAAAATGAATAATGTGAAGTGGATTTTCCTGGGCTCATCCAGTACCTGGGTTCAAAGGAATATTGGGGTGCAAATGACTTGGCAGCAGGGTAAGCCTTGCAGTCAATCCATAAGAAAACAGAATGGGAGTACAAAATGAATAATGTGAAGTAGATTTTCCTGGGACCATCCAGTATATGAGTTCAATGGATTATTGGGGTGCATATGACTTGGTAGCAGGGCAGGCCTTGCATTCAATCCATAAGAAAACAGAATGGGAGTACAAAATGAATCATGTGAAGTGGATTTTACTGAGCCCATCCAGTATGTGGGTTCAAAGGCTTATTGTGGTGCATTTGACTTGGTATCAGGGCAGGCCTGATCAAAATAGGAACCGAATTTTGAAAAATTTGCTCAACTCTAATCTATAACCTTTGACATGAAACTGTCTTCCACATCCTCACTTTTATAGCAGAGTTTAGCTGTTCGTTGCCATGTTCTAAGCTTCCTAGACAGCTGATTCTCTGTCAGTTAATGATTGATTATTAACCAACATATGAAAATTATAATATACACTTGCATGATATAATGTGTTAACTATACATCTGACTAGAATCCTACTAATTATTTTATAATGTTATAGTTATAAAAGTTGATGCTGCTTGAAGTGAAATAGCGGTCACACCAAATTTGTTTTATGTTCATTCACTTTGTATTTTGTTAAAAGATAAAAAATAAACCATTGATACTTCTGTTTCTGAAAGCATTCTTACTTTGCAACATTTTTTCCATACTTGAATAAAACTTTTGTACAACACTGCATTTATATTTAAATATACAAACATGTATATGGTAGTACCTTAAAAAACAGCTAAGGATACCTAACATCTTTTTTGTAATTTATAAAATGTTTTTTCTTTAATTAAAATTTCTATTAATTAAATTATTTTTGTCTTTACTTACAGGTATAGCATTGACCGCAACACTGACTTGGAAAGAACTTTTAATATATATTCAGAAAATGGTTCAATAACCTTAGCAAAACCTCTTGATCGTGAAATGACACCATGGCAAAATATCACATTAGTGGCTACTGAAACACGTGAGTTTGAATTTCAAACTTTTAGGTGAAAAAAACACTTTATTGTTGATGGTAGGTCATGCTGTAAAAGTTAACTGAGCCTCTCAGCCTAGCCTCACTCCTAAGGATATAATCATATTGCATTTTAGCCTGACATCAGTGGTTCTATCAAGGCATACGTTTGAAGCCTTCGAAAACTGGATTTGGGCATACGCGCTGATGAGGTCATTGACTCCAATGATAAAGATGGAGTCACTGTGGGATCACTGTGTGCTCTGTCAGACTTCATTTTTGCCTTTATACGTCTATATGAGAAAGACCCTACATGGTTGAAAATGTCTTGAAGCCCACCACAAATAAATATATATGGCCAAAAATAATGTCTGACAGAGCCAACACTGGCAATGTCTATACCATTACCATCAATGACTCATCAGCGCATACTTTGGAATTCCGTTTTCCAGGGATTCAGATGTAAGCCTCAATGGTGCCATTCACATGAGGATGAAATACGATGTGAACTCGGCCTAACTTGTTAACTCCTTTACTGGCGACCACAGCATGTAGGAGTTTGATAGAGAGAAGGAGCTACCTTTATTACTTTATTGCAAGGAGTTGATGGGTTGCTGGAGTAATTAAGATCTAAAAATGCCCTCTGAGTCTACCATAGCCAAAAGCCTTTTAGATTCTGCCAGAAGCAGGATCTAATAAGCAGCCTATTAGTCTAACACAATCATAATCAGAATAAAGTTAAATTTACACATTAGTGTGACACCTCTTAGTTCTGCCCATTTTTTTCTCAGCACACTGACCCATAGGGCTTAAGTGACCCAAACACACATCAGTTTTATAAAAGGATCAGTCTTTCCGGTCCACATGTCCTATTCTCATGGATCCTGCAGATCCTACTCAGCAATTAAAGTCTTTAAGAATTCATTTAAAACAGATCACACACACTGAACTCATGCTTTGTACATTAGTGTTCCATTCTAGCTTCATCTGTTTTAAACTGATACATTGTAAAAAGGACCAATGTGGGAAACAACAAGGTAATATCTTAATATCTCCTTTATGATGTGTTTTTTAAACTTATTGGTGAATAAAAATCATATTTTTTAAATTTTTACCTTGTTGTTGGAGGATCTGTTTTGCGCATTGGTTCTTTTGTCCGTCAACGTACTCAGTGTTACTGTTTAGGACATAATAGGTTCTAATACATTGTTGAGCGTCAATGGATAAAAAGAAAATTTAGACAGTCTACCTGCTTCAGTGAAAAAAAATGAGTGAGAAAAAAATGAAAACAATTAGGATGCAGCTAAGAAAAAAAACCTTAGTATCCTGCTCAAAAAAATAAAGGGAACACTTAAATAAGGCTACTTTCACACTTGCGTTTTTTTGCGCTGCGTGCGCAGTGCAAACGCACATAAAAAACGGATCATGCATTTTTATATGTTTTTTGTGTTTTTGTGCATTTTTTTTATAAAAGCTTGCTTTTCTTGCGCTGATGTGCGCGTTACCATGTGCATGTCAGCGCTCCCATAGACTATAATGTGTTTTTGGGTGCATTTTGTGTGCATTGCGTGTGCATGCTTTTTTTGAGACAGGTCGGACGCACAAAAAATGCAACAGGATGCATTTTGTGCACCCGGGCGCACACTACAAAAAATGCATGTGCATACAAATGCATGTCTATGCGCACCCATGTTAAGTATAGGAAAAAAACGCATGCTTTTTTGCGCAAAAACACAGCGCAAAAGACGCAAGTGTGAAACCAGCCTTACAAAATGTAACTCCAAGTCAGTCACACGTCTGTGAAATCAACACTGATTGTGATTCACTTTCTCCTGCTGCTGTGCCAATGGCATAAACAATAGGTAGAAATTATAGGAAGGTCACTAACAACCATGTGTCTGCTCAGTAAGAGTGCCTTTATTTTTTTGAGCAGTGTGTATTACTTCGTATGGCGACACTCAAACTTTTAATGCAAATTTTCAGCTGTGTTCTACAGTACCAATAAAGTGTATAGATTTTCTGTCCTCAGTATTTTGTGCAATACCTTGGCTTTTTACAAATTTAGTATGACACTTTCATCATTTTTTAATTGTTTTTCCCCCATTAAAACCAATGGGTGGTGCAAAAAACGATGAAAAAAGGCAGGTACCAGTTTTTGCTGTGTTTTTGTGCCAAAACCTTATGGAGTAGAATCAGATTTTTTATGCAATAAAATTTATCAGCATTCACAAGTGACAAATGTACCACGGCAAAAATGCATAAAAAAGCACCAAAAATGAAGCACAAAAAGAAACGCAACAAAAACTAAGCAAAACCTTCTTTTTTGAAGCAAGTTTCTTACTGCCAAGAGAACATGATTTGCCTGCAGAAAAAAAACGCATCAAAAATGCAACATGTGAACATGTCCTTACAGTATGTGTATCTGTAGCCACACACTAAAAAGCTGGATAATGCACTGCAAAACTTAAATAATACAATGTAATATCTATGGCTTAAAAGGGTTGTCCTACTGACAGAGAGTAGAGAGAAAAAATCTGAAGTTTGTATGGAAAAAAAAAGAGAAAATGTTAGCTTGTGTTGCCATTTTCTGAAACGTAACATTTTTATTTTTACATTGATTGAGCTATTTGAAGGCTTGTGTTTTTTATGATGAGCTGACAGTTTGATTGCTACCAATTTGGGATACGTATTACATTTTAAATAGTTTAATTGCATTATTTTATGGAGGAATGTTAACCAAAAAATAGCAATTCTACTGTTTTGATTCTTTTTCTTTCCCTTATTAATCAAGTTAATTAGCTTTATATTTTGATAGACTGGATTTTTGCATGTTCAGGTATACCAAATATGCTTAATATTTTATTAATTTATTTATGTTTAATGAGGAAAAGAGTACAATTTGATTTTTTATGTTTTTTTCATGTGCAACCTTTTTTTAAAAAAAAATCAATCTTTTTAGCCACCTTATGGGACTTGAACCTGTGATTGACTGATTTTACTATATAATGCAATGCTACATTATTGTTATATGTAATAATATATATGTATATATATATATATATATATATATATATATATATAATGAAAATATTTGTCTCATATGACGGTCAGCCTGTGTCTCAGCATCACAGTGGTACCAAATTGGAATCCCTAAGTAACTTCTGCAGGCCCACACCTGCCATTGTTACCAAACAGTGCAACATGATTGTTTAACAGGCTGCCAATAAGAGTCAATGTGTGCAGAGCAGCAAATGTTGCATTTATGCATTTTATAGAAATACTCCCATGAAGATTTTTATGAAATAAATCTGTGCATATGTTTTTGTAGTGTAGTGTGCTTGTGTTAATAAACTCACCTACCACCACTTTTTTATGATCCATCATATTTCTGCCACTTCTGGGTCATGCAGAGTGCAGTCAGACCCAGAGAGTCTGAACAGAGATTCCATCACTCAGAAGAGAAGCAGAATGGAGCTAGATATCGGATAACACAGTGGAAGGAGAGTATAATAACACACACTACACTACATACGCATAGATTTATTTAAAATACATTTTCATGTAATGGCTTCTTTATTTGGTAAACAGCAGTTATCATTAGGGATGAGTGAACCAGTGGAAGATCAGATTCAACAGGCACGGCCAAACTGGAGTTAAAAGTTGAGTTAACTTGAACCAAAACCTGAACCTAACAGAGGTCAACTGAGACCCAAACATTGGTGCTGTTTGGTCGTAGTAAGGTCTGGGGGCTGCAAAAGGAAGCAAATTGCCCTGCAAACAAATGTGGATATAAAAATTATAAAAATGACTTAAATCCCATAAATTTGTCAGTAAACAGTGAGTTAATTAGTTTACCCAACAGACTAGGTATATTTAATAGAATAGTGTGAGGTTTGACAACACACAGTCGAAAATCAATGTAAGTCAATGTAAACTATTCTTATCACTGTAATGTGTAAATATCCATACATTCATTGGAACCCAACCAGAGTTAAATCACACTAGTAATAATTACTAACTTTAATAACCAGCTCACAGAAAGCAGACAGCTTGGGGCTGGTGTTATTATTCTAGGTAGGGGCCAATATCCTTTAAGATTCTGAGCCTCTTAAGCTCACAGTTGTCTGTTCAGTCTTTACTGGTTATTTAAATGGGGACCCCCAAAAAATGACATAGGGTCCCACTATTTTTAGTAACCAGCAAAGGCTAAACAGACAGCTGAAGGCTGATCTTTATTGGACCCATTCAAGACTAATAACAGCCCTCAGGTGCCCCAGAAATGGGCAATCCACTAGATGTGCTAACTCTCAGCTCTTCCCATGTGTGTTGGCAAGCAGGGTGATAGTTTATGGAGTTGATGTCAGCTGTGATATGTCTGCCGCTATCAAACCCAGAGGTTAGTAATGGAGAAGTCTCTATAATACACCCTTATTACTAACCTTATAGTCAAAAGTAACTAAGACACACAAAGAAAAGACATTTCGTTGTACAAATTCCTCCCCAACAATTACCCTCTATTACCCATTTATTAACACAAACATAAAAAAGTAATACTTACCTGTCTGCTGTTAATGCATAATGATGAGATCCCACGATGTTCCCCAAATCTACTACATCTGGATGCAGTGCTGAGCCGTGACATTAGTAGTGCGATGGCACAGAATAACAGCCAGAACACACTGAGCGTATCGTGAGAACCCAGCTGCAGTGACCACAGGTCACAGTTGGCATTTCTCACTGTGAGCTCTTTGTGAGCCCGCTTGTGAACTGAGGTAATCTTACGGTAAGGTCACTTGAGTACATACAGTGCTGTGCAAATTAATTGGGGCAAAGCATTTTTTTAAGTAAAATCGTAAGTTGGTTACCAGTCAGTGATTCAAATAAGTTTTAACTGCTTTGAACAGACACTCACACCTGTTCAAAGCAGTTAAAACTGGTTTGAATCAATGACTGATAACCAACTTATGATTTTGCTTAAAATAATGCTTTGTCCCAATTAATTTGCACAGTACTGTAGCATCTGAATCTTTTGCTGCACAGTGCCAGTGCAGAACTGATGAACGTCCGTGAGTCCAGCATTCGACACTCCGGCATTCAACAGTCTGGCACTCTATCTACTGTGAGAGCAGTGGCAGTGAAATCAGGTAAAGATTATCAGAGTTCATAGCCACCCGATCTCCCAGTAGCTATGAAGCCCGGAAACCTCATGGGAACCTTTGAGGGACAATTTGATGTTAACCCTGCTTTTCTGATCGCATTTACTTTACAATTGTACTGTTTCAGGGCAATATGACCCAACCTATTAAAAAGGTTGATTTTAGCTTCTGTACGTGTTTTATTTGAATACCTATTTCATTATTAAACTGTATTTGAACATGGTTAATCACAAACAAATGAAATATGACGCTTACATCATGACACAGTAATCAAAAAATGGCTTTACAATGTGCAGTCTAAAGAATAGAATTGAATTATTTGAGAAAAAAAGCATAGCTTATGTGATACATACCTGTGAAGATGTGAATTCACAGCTCAGTGTCCTCTCTCACAGAATTGAAAGAGAAATGACTGGATGAGTACTTGCTCATTGATAAGAACAGTGAAACCTCCACCCTTTTGAATAATGAGATGAAGTACACATAAATTTTGCAGGCAGAAATAATTAGTGACCCGTTGAACAGTATAAAATGTTATCGGGTCATATTGACCCGAACAGTACAAGTGTAACAATCAGCGTGTAGCAAATAGTAAACAAAAAAACAAACAAAAAAAACCACTCTTAGTAAGAACCCCTCAAATGAGGAAAAGTCAATTAATTACAAGTTTCAGATCCGCATAATAAAAAATCTGCAGTGTCTCAAATTTAATTTCGAGTCATATTGACCCGAGCGGAACAGCAGGGTTAAAGGAGTTTCCAGCTGCTGGAACATCTGGAGGCTATGAACTAAGGTTACATTGGGTGTGCAATTTACTGTACTTAATAATAAATGAAAAAAATAACATGTCCCCCCTATTTTTAGTAACCAGCTGAGGGAAAACAAACAGCTGGGGCTTGTGTCATTATTCTGGGAAGAGACCATTATCCTTTAAGGCTCCCAGCCTATTAATGTCAGCTTTCAGCTGTCTGTTTAGCCTTTAATGGTTATTAAAAAGAGGGACTCTCCAAAAAATAACTTGGGGTCCTCCCCTATTTTTAATAACCAGGTAAAGCTAAACAGACAGCTGTGAGCTGATCTTGGCCCATTCACTGACTAATAACACCAGCCCTCAGCCACCTCAGAAATGGGGCATCCATTACATACGCCAATACAAGCTCTTAGCCTCGGCTCATCTCACTTGCCCTGGTGCTTGGCAAGTGGGGTAATAGTTTATGTGGTTCATGTCAGTTTTATAATGTTAACTAACATCAAGCCCATAGGTTAGTAATGCAGAGGCATCTATCAGACACGCCCATTAATAACACAGTAAATAAAAAAAAAGAAACACAGGGAAGAAAACATTATTTGAATAAAGACTATCTAACACATTCCCTGGTTTACCCATTTATTTATAAAAAAAATATCTCCACAGATCCGAAGACATCCAACTCAGTTCCACGTCATCCACCAATTTTCTCTTGGGCATCATGTCAGTAACATAATCGCCCATGATCCATGACCGCGAGAATGAGGCTGTGGAGGTCATTTCTCATGGGCATGATGTGACAAGATGTTACAACAGTGAGAAAGGACCACGAGTAGCATCTGCAGTCTCGCCCTTGCGGTCCTGGCTCCCAGGAATGACGTGACCATGAGAACAAGGCTGCAAAGGTTATTTCTCGTAACATCATTGTCCATGAGAAATGACATGACAGCCAGCACCACCACCGAATACATGATATCTGTATCCACAGTGATGAAATATAAGCAGAGTTTGGGACTGAATACAGCAGCCCACACATACAATATTTGGCAGCAACCATTAAGCAATTTTATTTCATATTCTAGTGAATGGGAAAAAAGAAGTACTTGGCTGTAGCTGCCCTGAACACTGCGATATCCAACCTCTGTAGGTTCAGATTTCAACTAATCTTATTATTCCCAATCTCCAATTATTATCTGAATGACAATGTGCAGCATCTTCAAATTTATAATTATAAATATTGCTTTTTAAAATTCTTCTATTATTCTTAGTTTAAAAATAATTGAAGTCAGTCTAATCGGATAATCTTTTAATAAAATTTGCTTAAGGTGTGTTACATTTCAATTTATATTTAATTGCTTTGAATAATAATTTACATTTTTTACATTTATTTTTTTTTTTTTTAGAAAATCCCAAGCTTAGCAGATATGTACAAGTGTATATAAAGATTCAGGACATTAATGATCATGCACCAGAATTTGCAGAACACTATAAGACCTTTGTATGTGAAAATGCAAAACCAGGTCAGGTGAGTAACAATTATTATATTTTAAAGCAATGCTTTTTATTGGTTGATGTGCTGGAGTTGGTGCAAATATCCACTGATACTAAAATTTTATGGCTAAAGTGTTAAGTTTTTAACAAGTGTTAAGTGTTCAAATGCTATTGCTTTATGTAAACTGCCTTACAAAGCATCTCAAGTGCAATTTAGCCATTACCATAAATGACCTTAAGTAGCATACTTGCAAGGTAATACAGAGTGAAATAAATCCAATTCTGAAGGAAAATCGAGTCTTTTTCCATTTACATATAACTAAAGGGAAAGGAAGGGCAGGAATTCCCATAGTTAAGTGTTCATTTTTTCTCCTGCATATACGATGTGCATGTACAGAACATATTGTAGCCAGGTGCAGAAGGTTATACAATGGCTATACAGTTTTTAACTAGCGGCTCCCATTCTTCTGCTGCTTTGTAAGACAATACTGCAGATATTCCTTCAGCCACCAAAAGGTGCCAAGTGTATAGCGGTTTCTGTGTAGTGGCAGATGCCAGGAATTGCAAGTCAACTCATATATAAGAGGACAGAAGCTGATCTACAGTCTTCAACAAACTCAACAATGGTCACAGCACAGTGTATATTGTGCTGAGCTGCTCAGCTTCATGCAAGGTTTACTTCTGGCCACTACAGAAACTGATAACAGCAGATCAGTGAAGGTGCTGGGTGTCAGACCCACACTGATCTGATATGGTTGATGTAATCTTAGAATAGGTTATCAATATTTTAGGTCTGGACAGTCCCTTTAAGATGTGTAAATTATAAGATTTTGAAATGAATTCCAAGTCAAAACTGACAATTAATATTCTAGACTCTCTGAAGATTTAAGAAGCCCCACAATCAATATGCAGGAGGAAAAGGGTCAGAAGAGGAATGAGCTAAGGTAGCTTACCACCTAGATGCCAAAGTCACTATTGACTGTGACATCTAAAGGGTTAAACTGAAGAGATTGAAATACTTCTCCAACCCCACAGTGTCCACAGCATTCTAGCTATATGTGTCAGCAGGGCTTCAAGTGCTAAACTCATGGTAACAGCACTGGCAAGATCAACATGATCCACATATCCATAATGGAGCTCACGTTAACAACCACTCATAGTGAATACTGTACATCATGAAGCCGAAATGGTTTAATTTTACATCAAATGGTTGCAAATATATTGCCATATACACACAACTAGCACACATACAGTATATGTGAAGTGCACACGGACAAATTCAGACACACTGCACAGATTGCCGCACACAGAAATGAATTTGCAGTGCTCACAAGTACAATATACCTGCACATGCAGACATACTTAACAATTTGGTTACCTCTTTGTCTTTGGACACATAGCCATTATCACCATTTGCTAACCTTGTGCCCCTCTGTAGTCTCACAACTTCTTCCTCCTTTCCTTAGTGGTGTGAGATAGTAGAGTGAAGAAAGACCCTTAGGGTATGTTTCCACATTCAGGATTGCATCAGGATTTGCTGCGGATTGGACACTGCATACAGCCGCAGCGTCCAATCCGCAGCGGCCAGACGTTGCAGAATAGTGGAGGGGATTTTATGAAATCCCGTCTCCACTATGCATGCAAGAACGCAGGTGACACACCCAAAATTACGGACATACGGCGCATCTTTTTAGACTGCAGCATGTCTATTTATCTTGCGTTGACGCTCCGTCTACGCGAGATAAATTACACAGTCTATGGATACGATGTGGTGATAACGCATGTGTTCAATGAACGTATGCAGAATCACTGTGCGTAGAAAGGGGGGCGGCGCTTTGGGCGGAGCGGGGTTTCTGCAGCTTCCAAAGCGCTGCCAATACGGAAAGTGGAAACATACCCTTAGCGAACCAGCAGGCAGTACAGTGTTCTGAAGTCTCCTTTTGCATTTACTAAAAATAGTTCTACCTGTGAAATAGTGACATTGAATGTAAGTAGTGCCGAACGCTTTGCATCTTTCAGTGAGACAGAGTGTGCTGCCAGCTCTCCTATTAGTGGACACCCGTTTTCACTGATATGGTACACTATTCAGCTCTGTCCACAGAATCAGGCAGCACACAAATTGCTCTTTAATGCTAAATGACAGCTTGTATCACATTTTCACTTGCCCCTAAAAATACACCACTTTGCTGGCAAACATGGCAATAAAAAGAAAAACAAGTTTGACAAAAAACTTTTCATTCTGCTAGATAGCACAGCCACTAGTGATGAGCCGCCTTAGGCTCAGGTCTTCTGCTGCCTTATAGAAAATATGGCCATACTCTGATATAGAGTTGAGCGAAACGGGTCGAAAAATTTCAAAAGTCGCCGACTTTTGGCAAAGTCGGGTTTCATGAAACGAAACCCGACCCTAGGATGAGGTCGGCCACGAGGTCGGCGACTTACGCGCCAAAGTCGCGTTTCAAAAGTTTGTTTTGCGCTCTTTTTCAGCCAATCAGGATCCACGGACACTGTGGGCAACGTGATGACATAGGCAGGGGTCACCACCATCTTTCAGAAGGGCATGCAAGTGATTGGCTTGCTTTGGTGGGCGTCACAGGGGGTATAAAAGGGCGTGCACGCCGACCGCCATCTTACTTCTGCCGATCTCAGTATAGGGAGAGATTGCTGCTGATTCTGTAGGGAGAGCGTTAGGCAGGGAAGAAGACAAAAAAACTGCTTCTGCTGCTAGCGATTTGGCCTGCACAACACACCAGTCACTGTGTGTGCAGTGCAAGGGGAGGCTATATAGTGGTGTATCAGTGGTGTTGGTTGTTGGGCTGCCTTCTAAGGCTTCCTGACATTCCTGCATTGCTGTTTACCCACTGCTCCGCAAACTGCTTTTTTAAAAGCAATCCCAATTTTTTTTTTTCTCCTGCTGAGAAGAAAAAAAAACTGCTTCTGCTACTAGCAATTTGGCCTGCACAACACACCAGTCACTGTGTGTGCAGTGCAAGGGGAGGCTATATTGTGGTGTATCAGTGGTGTTGGTTGTTGGGCTGCCTTTTAAGGCTTCCTGACAGGCGGCATTGCTGTTTACCCACTGCTCCGCAAACTGCTTTTTTAAAAGCAATCCAATCTTCCTTATCCTCTAGTCACTTTTGTCACAGCTGTGCCATCGAGCCTGTCACATAGCGTTCAGATATTCATTGGGCCTCACACAATCCAAAAGTGTCCAGTGTCCAAAAGTGTGTGCAGAGATTCAAAATCTCCCTTATACTCTAGTCACTTTGGTCACAGCTGTGCCATCGAGCCTGTCACATAGCGCTCAGATATTCATTGGGCCTCACACAATCCAAAAGTGTCCAGTGTCTAAAAGTGTGTGCAGAGATTCAAAATCTCCCTTATCCTCTAGTCACTTTGGTCACAGCTGTGCCATCGAGCCTGTGACATAGCGCTCAGATATCAGTGGGCCTCACACAATCCAAAAGTGTCCAGTGTCCAAAAGTGTGTGCAGAGAGTCAAAATCTCCCTTATCCTCTAGTCACTTTGGTCACAGCTGTGCCATCGAGCCTGTCACATAGCGCTCAGATATTCATTGGGCCTCACACAATCCAAAAGTGTCCAGTGTCTAAAAGTGTGTGCAGAGATTCAAAATCTCCCTTATACTCTAGTCACTTTGGTCACAGCTGTGCCATCGAGCCTGTCACATAGCGCTCAGATATTCATTGGGCCTCACACAATCCAAAAGTGTCCAGTGTCTAAAAGTGTGTGCAGAGATTCAAAATCTCCCTTATCCTCTAGTCACTTTGGTCACAGCTGTGCCATCGAGCCTGTGACATAGCGCTCAGATATCAGTGGGCCTCACACAATCCAAAAGTGTCCAGTGTCCAAAAGTGTGTGCAGAGAGTCAAAATCTCCCTTATCCTCTAGTCACTTTGGTCACAGCTGTGCCATCGAGCCTGTCACATAGCGCTCAGATATTCATTGGGCCTCACACAATCCAAAAGTGTCCAGTGTCTAAAAGTGTGTGCAGAGATTCAAAATCTCCCTTATCCTCTAGTCACTTTGGTCACAGCTGTGCCATCGAGCCTGTGACATAGCGCTCAGATATCAGTGGGCCTCACACAATCCAAAAGTGTCCAGTGTCCAAAAGTGTGTACAGAGATTCAAAATCTCCCTTATCCTCTAGTCACTTTGGTCACAGCAGCTGTGCCATCGAGCCTGTCACATAGCGCTCAGATATTCATTGGGCCTCACACAATCCAAAAGTGTCCAGTGTCCAAAAGTGTGTGCAGAGATTCAAAATCTCCCTTATCCTCTAGTCACTTTGGTCACAGCTGTGCCATCGAGCCTGTGACATAGCGCTCAGATATCAGTGGGCCTCACACAATCCAAAAGTGTCCAGTGTCTAAAAGTGTGTGCAGAGATTCAAAATCTCCCTTATCCTCTAGTCACTTTGGTCACAGCAGCTGTGCCATCGAGCCTGTCACATAGCGCTCAGATATTCATTGGGCCTCACACAATCCAAAAGTGTCCAGTGTCCAAAAGTGTGTGCAGAGATTCAAAATCTCCCTTATCCTCTAGTCACTTTGGTAACAGCTGTGCCATCGAGCCTGTGACATAGTGCTCAGATATCAGTGGGCCTCACACAATCCAAAAGTGTCCAGTGTCCACAAGTGTCTGCAGAAATTCAAAATCTCCCCTGTCCTATAGACACCTTGTACCTTGTTTTACATTACTATATAGTTTGTTGGATTTTGTCTACATTTCTACCAAAAATGAGGAAGGCTGGTGGAAGTGGCCGTGGAATTGGGCGGGGGTTGGCAGCTGGTAATGATGGTGTTGGTGGTGGATCTGATGGTAGTGGCAAGAGCAAAATAGGACCGAATGCAAGAGGTGTTGAGCCTGCGTCATCGTCTGGCTACATAAGGCCTCGAACGCTTAGTTTTCTAGGAGTTGGCAAACCGCTTTTAAAGCCAGAGCATCAGGAAAAAGTTTTGTCTTACATTGCTGACTCAGCCTCCAGCTCTATCGCCTCCTCTTCTTCAGTTGTAAAAAGTAAAAGCACTGAGTCGTCATTGGAGGCTCATGTTCATGAACCACACCTTTCCTTGTGTCCTTCACCCCAACCAAGATTGAAGGATGACGCAGGCCATACTACTGATTACTCCATGGAGCTGTTTTCACATACCATGCCTGGATTATCAAGTGAAATGGTGAATTACCCAGGCCAAGATGAATCTGACATGGAGTGCACTGATGCACAGCCGCTGATGGATGATTCTGCTGGTACATTCACTCAGAGCACTACATTGTCCTCGCAGTGTACAGAGCCAGATTCTGACCCTGATGAGACTCAGGTGCCCCTTCCCGCACACTATACCACCATACACGGTGACACAGAGGAAGGTGCACATGACATAGAAGAGGAGGTGATGGATGACCCAGTTGTTGACCCAGATTGGCATCCATTGGGGGAAGAGGGTGCTGCTTCCAATAGCTCAGATGAGGAGCATCCACAGCAGACATCGACATCGCAACAGCTGTTATCTGGCAGGCCCGGAGCACTCCAAAGACAGGTTCCAAACATCAAAAGAGTTGCTGGACAGCTTGTCCAGAGGGTCAAAAGATCACAGCGTGCTAGGCCGCAAAATGTCTGCCAAAGTAGGAAGAGTGCAGTGTGGCACTTTTTTGAACAAAATCCTCATGATCAGGCCAAGGTTATCTGTAAGAAGTGCGCAAAGACCTTTAGCCGAGGGAAAAATCAGAAAAATTTGAATACCAATTGCATGCTTAGACATTTAACCAGCATGCATTTGCAAGCGTGGACACAACACCAAACCTCAAGTGCCACATGTGCAACTGATCACAACGAAGGTAGTCAGCAACGCTACATTGTTTCCCCCACTGTAAGCCCACCGGTTAGCACAGCAGCAAATGTTGAGGTGTCGTTGCAAGGCCACAGCAGTCAGGGAATCCCACTGTTATATCAACGAAAGACTGATTCTAGGCCATCAGAAAGAACACCAACTCCATCACCATCATCAACCCTCTCTCAGTCCGCCCTGTCCACCGCTACTTCCACCATATGCAGCTCTCAAGTCCAGCTCACCCTCCCAGACACTATGAGTAGGTCAAGAAAGTACTCAGTCTCTCATCCGCGTACACTGGGTTTGAACGCCCACATTGCCAAACTAATCTCGTTTGAGATGATGCCCTTTCGGTTGGTGGAAAGCACAGCTTTCCGCGAACTCATGGCCTATGCAGTACCACGCTATGACCTACCCAGTCGCCACTTCTTCTCTCGCAAAGCCATCCCAGCCCTCCACCATCATGTGAAAGACCGCATTGTCCATGCACTCAAGCAGTCAGTGAGCGGAAAGGTGCACCTCACAACTGATGCATGGTCCAGTCGGCATGGCCAGGGCCGTTACGTGTCCATCACTGCGCACTGGGTTAATGTGGTGGATGCAGGGTCCACAGGGGACAGTGGTGGTGGGACAGTGCTGCCTAGCCCACGGTCTAGGAAACAGTTGGCTGTAGGCGTTCGACCCTCCTCCTCCTCCAGAAGCGAAAGCTCGTCCACAGAGCGCAGTCGTACGAGCACTCCATCTGCAGCTGCCACTGTTGCACATGAGGTGTCCCCCTATCGAGCAGCTAGTGGAAAGCGTCAGCAGGCTGTGTTGCAGATGATGTGTTTGGGCGACAGACACACCGCCGAGGTGCTGGCCGAGTACTTGAAGCGACAAACTGAGTCATGGCTGGGCAGTGTACATCTTGAGGCAGGCAAGGTAGTTAGTGATAACGGCCGTAATTTTGTGGCAGCCATAGCCCTTTCAAAACTCAGCCACATACCTTGCTTGGCTCACACCTTGAACCTGGTGGTGCAGTGCTTCCTCAAAAATTATCCGGAGTTAACAGCCCTGCTCCAGAAGGTGCGAAGACTGTGCGCGCACATCCGCCGGTCGCCTGTACACTCCGTTCGTATGCAGAAGCTGCAGCGATTGCTCCACCTTCCCAACCTCCGCCTCATTATCGACATTGCAACAAGGTGGAACTCCACCCTGCACATGGTGGAGCGGCTGTGCGAGCAGAGGCAGGCCATAATGTATTTGTTGGAGGATACACGGCCAGGCACTTTGAGAGCAGACATGGAGTTGACAGGTGTGCAGTGGTCGAAGCTGAAAGACCTCTGTAAAGTCCTTCAGTGTTTTGAGGAATGCACACGGCTGGTAAGCGCAGACGACGCCATCCTAAGCATGAGCATCCCACTTATGCGTCTGCTCATGCAAACTTTGACGCACCTTAAGGAGCAGGTGTCTGCAGCCAATGTTGATGAGGAGGAAGAGGAGGAGGGAATCCTTGATGACATTCAGCCATTGTCTGCTCAGGGACCTCTCCTGGACGAGGTGGAGGAAGAAGAGGAGGAGGAGGAGGAGGATGATGGGGATGATTACTTAGGGGAGGAGGATGCATCTCGTGGGGCAAGTGAAAATGTTGGCGTGGCAAGGTCTGGTACAGGGTTTGTGCGTGACTGGAGGGATGTGGATTTGCCAGAAAGTGCTCCTCCACCCAGCACTCGCAGTGCATCATTGACACCGGGAACATTGGCCCACATGTCAGATTATGCCTTGCAGATCCTAAAAAGGGACCCCCGCATTGCCAAAATGATGAACGATGACGACTACTGGTTGGCCAGCATCCTGGATCCACGCTATAAAGGCAAATTACAAAACATCATGCCACAGGAGAACCTTGACCTAATATTGGCTAATAAACAAGCAACTCTGGTAAATCGGTTGCTTGAGGCATTCCCAGCACACAGCAGCGGTGATGGTTCTCACACGAGCCGTACGGGCCGGGGGCAGCTTGGCAGAGGTGTTCGTGGTGCACACAGCAGAAGTGGCGTTGGAGACAGGGGTTTCATGACAATGTTGTGGACTGATTTTTCAAATACCGCTCACACAACTGGTAATACTGCATCGATGGAAAGTGACAGGAGACAGCAGTTGTCAACTATGGTTACAAACTACTTTTCCTCCCATATCGATGTTCTCCCACACAGGTCATTCCCCTTTGACTATTGGGCCGCTAAACTGGACACCTGGCCTGAATTGGCCCAATATGCCTTACAGGAGCTCGCTTGCCCAGCTGCAAGTGTGCTATCGGAAAGAGTCTTCAGTGCAGCTGGATCAATCCTGACAGAAAAAAGGACCCGTCTGTCAACCCAAAATGTGGATGATCTAACCTTCATTAAAATGAACCATGCATGGGTCTCCAAGGATTTTGTCCCACCTTCCCCTGATGACACATAGGGTGACAGAAAAATGGCTTGCTTTGGTCCACCTCTTCCTGGGACTTAACCTATTTCACCTTTTGCATCAGCTGAATGTCCAACATCAACATATGCCACTTTCTAAAACTCCCTAACTGTGCTGCCTCCCCCCCCATGGCCGGGGTCACCACCTAGTGCACGACACCGTGCGAGTGCCGTTGCCCTGGACAGGTGGGTAGGCCGACTCTTGGGCGCGGGCACTGGCACAGGGTCCCTCATAGTGCAATCAAGTGTCTCTGACGGTGGTGGTGCACACCCGCCGTCAGACACACCGCTGTACTATGAGGGGCACAGTGCCAGTACCGACGCCCACGAGTGGGCCCCCCTTGCTTGGGCAGGGCCCCAGCATTTGCAATCTTTACCTCTCCCTGCTCCTCCGCTGTGTAATCTGGGCCGTCAAATCCATACTGTGCCTGACACCGTCTGAGCCTGCCTCCTGATGTATAGACATATATTTTGAATGTGTACGCTATCCATACATGTTATCCAGGGAAACGGTACCCTTTCTAACCTTTGTGCAATCACGTGCAATCCATACTGGGCCTAACACCGTCTGAGCCTGCCTCCTGATGTATAGACATATATTTTGAATGTGTACGCTATCCATACATGTTATCCGGGGATACGGTACCCTTTCTAACCTTTGTGCAATCACGTGCAATCCATACTGGGCCTAACACCGTCTGAGCCTGCCTCCTGAGACATATATTTTGAATGTGTACGCTATCCATACAAGTTATCTGGGGATACGGTACCCTTTCTAACCTTTGTGCAATCACGTGCAATCCATACTGGGCCTAACACCATCTGAGCCTGCCTCCTGATGTATAGACATATATTTTGAATGTGTACGCTATCCATACATGTTATCCGGGGAAACGGTACCCTTTCTAACCTTTGTGCAATCACGTGCAATCCATACTGGGCCTAACACCGTCTGAGCCTGCCTCCTGAGACATATATTTTGAATGTGTATGCTATCCATACATGTTATCCGGGGAAACGGTACCCTTTCTAACCTTTGTGCAATCACGTGCAATCCATACTGGGCCTAACACCGTCTGAGCCTGCCTCCTGAGACATATATTTTGAATGTGTACGCTATCCATACATGTTATCTGGGGATACGGTACCCTTTCTAACCTTTGTGCAATCACGTGCAATCCATACTGGGCCTAACACCGTCTGAGCCTGCCTCCTGATGTATAGACATATATTTTGAATGTGTACGCTATCCATACATGTTATCTGGGGATACGGTACCCTTTCTCACCTTTGTGCAATCACGTGTAATCCATACTGGGCGTGAGAACAGCTGGCGAGCTGTTAAGCAAGCTACAGCACCTGTGGTTTGCACACGTAAGTTTTTCATTTTTTCAGTAATGACGGTTAGGCCTAATTCCGGAACTGCGGTTGACCTGCACTTACTGGGAAATCATTGTTCGCGGGTAATAATTATAATCAGTGATCCCCATCACTAACGTTGTTCAGCGGGTTATCTGCACCTGTAAGCGACAAACGCTGGCCTTTTCAGTGTAGCGCACATGCAGCCACGGACATGTAAGGGCATGACACACCAGTTATTGGCCAATCTCATGAGCCTCACGTGTCCCTCTAGTAAGCCGGACTCGGACCGCGGGGCATGACGGAGTCTCGTTCGTTAACGGAATTAAGCTTGCAATGTGTGCATCTGTTCTGTAGCTGGCATGGTTGAGGTTTCCCAGGTGGAGTCGAATTTAACCGTAGGCTCCACTCCTGGTGGTGCCCTTCTGGACATTCCTTTAAGGTTCAGCTTTGCAACCATACTGCCCACGTAAAACAAACACTTTGCCTTCATGAACGCTGTTTGGAGGGTCATGACTCGTGGGAATAACGCCGCCCAATCAGTTAACCTGCTAGAGAGATCCTTCGTTGCTCCCAAGCATGACATCACACTATCTAGGAAGAAGGTAATGCCACTGTGGCGACCGTACTCCTGGGGGCGACACAAGTGCACTGATGCCCAGCCACTGCTCGATGAATTTGCTGGTACATTGACCCAGACCACTACATTCCCCTCGCACGATACACGACCTGAATCTGACCCTGATGAAACTCAGGCTACCCTTCCCATATACAGTTCCATCTTACATGGTGACAAAGAGGAAGCTGCAGATGAAAGTGCAGGTTCGGCCCACCCGCCATCAGACACACCACCGTACTATCAGGGGCCCTGTGCCAGTGCTGTCGCCAACGAGTGGGCCCCCCCCTGCTTGCAGCACTTGCAAAGTTGAAATACTGTGCAGTGAGATGGAAGATGGGGACGACGAGGAGTCCAGACAAGTACAGGGATTCCCTAGCGAGGAGACTTATTTGATTGTTTTCAATGTTGGGACAGCAATTTTTGGGGAGCACTATACTCTGGAGAATGATAGATGGGGCCCACCATACACTGGAACATTCCAAAGGTGGACATCAGACACTGGAGCAGCATTTACAGGGCCCATTATACACTAGAGCATTAGAAATGGGGCCCATTATGTTTGGAGCATTATTTGGGCCCATAAGACAGTGGAGCTTCATCCATGGGGACCAACATATACTGTAGCATTATGTGGAGCTCATCATATACTGTTTCAAACATTATATGGGACCAATGATTCTGTATGGAGAAATAGATGGGCCTCGTCATGAGATGTAAAAAGTGAGGTATTTTTCATTGTACTATACCGCTATTTCTCTGCCATATCGGAGCATGATGAGTTGTGGTATGTGTTAAAGGGGTGCTCTTTTGCCCAGGGCACATGAAAACCTGCAGCCAGCCCTCCCCCCCCACAACTTTAGCCAAATAACCCCCATTTTTCAGTGTGTAACTTGTATTATGAAGTTAATTAAGGTTGACAAGCTTAAGTAAGAAGAATTGATGCTTTTGGCATTCAAATGGGCACTGTTGGTGTGTTTCCTGTCCTCCTCTCACTGCCGACTTTTATTCCCCATTGACTTACATTGGGTTTCGTGTTTCGGGACGACCCCGACTTTTCCCTATAATCGGACGATCTTGCTCGACCCGACTTTTGGAAAAGTCGGGTTTCACGAAACGAAACGCGACCCTAAAAAACCAAAAGTCGCTCAACTCTACTCTGATATATTGCTTTCCTTATAATAAAACTCACTACCCTGAGGCCAGAGTCGCACTAGTGTATAGCATTTGATGCAATAGCATTGGATCCAATATGTTAATGACACTCAGCTCCAGCTCTGCTGTGAGCATGAGCCGAGTGTCAGCGCACTGTGCTCCTATCCTCTGGCATGAGAGAATCAAAGCAAATTTGCGGAGAATACATATAAATTAATTTCTATATCTCCTTCATTGCTGTCATTCGTGGGAATCCCTCTGCACTCGCGTGACATACGAGTGCAGTGAGATGTTTCACACACACCCATAGGATGAGGTCGGCCACGAGGTCGGCGACTTACGCGCCAAAGTCGCGTTTCAAAAGTTTGTTTTGCGCTCTTTTTCAGCCAATCAGGATCCACGGACACTGTGGGCAACGTGATGACATAGGCAGGGGTCACCACCATCTTTCAGAAGGGCATGCAAGTGATTGGCTTGCTTTGGTGGGCGTCACAGGGGGTATAAAAGGGCGTGCACGCCGACCGCCATCTTACTTCTGCCGATCTCAGTATAGGGAGAGATTGCTGCTGATTCTGTAGGGAGAGCGTTAGGCAGGGAAGAAGACAAAAAAACTGCTTCTGCTGCTAGCGATTTGGCCTGCACAACACACCAGTCACTGTGTGTGCAGTGCAAGGGGAGGCTATATAGTGGTGTATCAGTGGTGTTGGTTGTTGGGCTGCCTTCTAAGGCTTCCTGACATTCCTGCATTGCTGTTTACCCACTGCTCCGCAAACTGCTTTTTTAAAAGCAATCCCAATTTTTTTTTTTCTCCTGCTGAGAAGAAAAAAAAACTGCTTCTGCTACTAGCAATTTGGCCTGCACAACACACCAGTCACTGTGTGTGCAGTGCAAGGGGAGGCTATATTGTGGTGTATCAGTGGTGTTGGTTGTTGGGCTGCCTTTTAAGGCTTCCTGACAGGCGGCATTGCTGTTTACCCACTGCTCCGCAAACTGCTTTTTTAAAAGCAATCCAATCTTCCTTATCCTCTAGTCACTTTTGTCACAGCTGTGCCATCGAGCCTGTCACATAGCGTTCAGATATTCATTGGGCCTCACACAATCCAAAAGTGTCCAGTGTCCAAAAGTGTGTGCAGAGATTCAAAATCTCCCTTATCCTCTAGTCATTTTGGTCACAGCTGTGCCATCGAGCCTGTCACATAGCGCTCAGATATTCATTGGGCCTCACACAATCCAAAAGTGTCCAGTGTCTAAAAGTGTGTGCAGAGATTCAAAATCTCCCTTATACTCTAGTCACTTTGGTCACAGCTGTGCCATCGAGCCTGTCACATAGCGCTCAGATATTCATTGGGCCTCACACAATCCAAAAGTGTCCAGTGTCTAAAAGTGTGTGCAGAGATTCAAAATCTCCCTTATCCTCTAGTCACTTTGGTCACAGCTGTGCCATCGAGCCTGTGACATAGCGCTCAGATATCAGTGGGCCTCACACAATCCAAAAGTGTCCAGTGTCCAAAAGTGTGTGCAGAGAGTCAAAATCTCCCTTATCCTCTAGTCACTTTGGTCACAGCTGTGCCATCGAGCCTGTCACATAGCGCTCAGATATTCATTGGGCCTCACACAATCCAAAAGTGTCCAGTGTCTAAAAGTGTGTGCAGAGATTCAAAATCTCCCTTATCCTCTAGTCACTTTGGTCACAGCTGTGCCATCGAGCCTGTGACATAGCGCTCAGATATCAGTGGGCCTCACACAATCCAAAAGTGTCCAGTGTCCAAAAGTGTGTACAGAGATTCAAAATCTCCCTTATCCTCTAGTCACTTTGGTCACAGCAGCTGTGCCATCGAGCCTGTCACATAGCTCTCAGATATTCATTGGGCCTCACACAATCCAAAAGTGTCCAGTGTCCAAAAGTGTGTGCAGAGATTCAAAATCTCCCTTATCCTCTAGTCACTTTGGTCACAGCTGTGCCATCGAGCCTGTGACATAGCGCTCAGATATCAGTGGGCCTCACACAATCCAAAAGTGTCCAGTGTCTAAAAGTGTGTGCAGAGATTCAAAATCTCCCTTATCCTCTAGTCACTTTGGTCACAGCAGCTGTGCCATCGAGCCTGTCACATAGCGCTCAGATATTCATTGGGCCTCACACAATCCAAAAGTGTCCAGTGTCCAAAAGTGTGTGCAGAGATTCAAAATCTCCCTTATCCTCTAGTCATTTTGGTCACAGCTGTGCCATCGAGCCTGTCACATAGCGCTCAGATATTCATTGGGCCTCACACAATCCAAAAGTGTCCAGTGTCTAAAAGTGTGTGCAGAGATTCAAAATCTCCCTTATACTCTAGTCACTTTGGTCACAGCTGTGCCATCGAGCCTGTCACATAGCGCTCAGATATTCATTGGGCCTCACACAATCCAAAAGTGTCCAGTGTCTAAAAGTGTGTGCAGAGATTCAAAATCTCCCTTATCCTCTAGTCACTTTGGTCACAGCTGTGCCATCGAGCCTGTGACATAGCGCTCAGATATCAGTGGGCCTCACACAATCCAAAAGTGTCCAGTGTCCAAAAGTGTGTGCAGAGAGTCAAAATCTCCCTTATCCTCTAGTCACTTTGGTCACAGCTGTGCCATCGAGCCTGTCACATAGCGCTCAGATATTCATTGGGCCTCACACAATCCAAAAGTGTCCAGTGTCTAAAAGTGTGTGCAGAGATTCAAAATCTCCCTTATCCTCTAGTCACTTTGGTCACAGCTGTGCCATCGAGCCTGTGACATAGCGCTCAGATATCAGTGGGCCTCACACAATCCAAAAGTGTCCAGTGTCCAAAAGTGTGTACAGAGATTCAAAATCTCCCTTATCCTCTAGTCACTTTGGTCACAGCAGCTGTGCCATCGAGCCTGTCACATAGCGCTCAGATATTCATTGGGCCTCACACAATCCAAAAGTGTCCAGTGTCCAAAAGTGTGTGCAGAGATTCAAAATCTCCCTTATCCTCTAGTCACTTTGGTCACAGCTGTGCCATCGAGCCTGTGACATAGCGCTCAGATATCAGTGGGCCTCACACAATCCAAAAGTGTCCAGTGTCTAAAAGTGTGTGCAGAGATTCAAAATCTCCCTTATCCTCTAGTCACTTTGGTCACAGCAGCTGTGCCATCGAGCCTGTCACATAGCGCTCAGATATTCATTGGGCCTCACACAATCCAAAAGTGTCCAGTGTCCAAAAGTGTGTGCAGAGATTCAAAATCTCCCTTATCCTCTAGTCACTTTGGTAACAGCTGTGCCATCGAGCCTGTGACATAGTGCTCAGATATCAGTGGGCCTCACACAATCCAAAAGTGTCCAGTGTCCACAAGTGTCTGCAGAAATTCAAAATCTCCCCTGTCCTATAGACACCTTGTACCTTGTTTTACATTACTATATAGTTTGTTGGATTTTGTCTACATTTCTACCAAAAATGAGGAAGGCTGGTGGAAGTGGCCGTGGAATTGGGCGGGGGTTGGCAGCTGGTAATGATGGTGTTGGTGGTGGATCTGATGGTAGTGGCAAGAGCAAAATAGGACCGAATGCAAGAGGTGTTGAGCCTGCGTCATCGTCTGGCTACATAAGGCCTCGAACGCTTAGTTTTCTAGGAGTTGGCAAACCGCTTTTAAAGCCAGAGCATCAGGAAAAAGTTTTGTCTTACATTGCTGACTCAGCCTCCAGCTCTATCGCCTCCTCTTCTTCAGTTGTAAAAAGTAAAAGCACTGAGTCGTCATTGGAGGCTCATGTTCATGAACCACACCTTTCCTTGTGTCCTTCACCCCAACCAAGATTGAAGGATGACGCAGGCCATACTACTGATTACTCCATGGAGCTGTTTTCACATACCATGCCTGGATTATCAAGTGAAATGGTGAATTACCCAGGCCAAGATGAATCTGACATGGAGTGCACTGATGCACAGCCGCTGATGGATGATTCTGCTGGTACATTCACTCAGAGCACTACATTGTCCTCGCAGTGTACAGAGCCAGATTCTGACCCTGATGAGACTCAGGTGCCCCTTCCCGCACACTATACCACCATACACGGTGACACAGAGGAAGGTGCACATGACATAGAAGAGGAGGTGATGGATGACCCAGTTGTTGACCCAGATTGGCATCCATTGGGGGAAGAGGGTGCTGCTTCCAATAGCTCAGATGAGGAGCATCCACAGCAGACATCGACATCGCAACAGCTGTTATCTGGCAGGCCCGGAGCACTCCAAAGAAGGGTTCCAAACATCAAAAGAGTTGCTGGACAGCTTGTCCAGAGGGTCAAAAGATCACAGCGTGCTAGGCCGCAAAATGTCTGCCAAAGTAGGAAGAGTGCAGTGTGGCACTTTTTTGAACAAAATCCTCATGATCAGGCCAAGGTTATCTGTAAGAAGTGCGCAAAGACCTTTAGCCGAGGGAAAAATCAGAAAAATTTGAATACCAATTGCATGCTTAGACATTTAACCAGCATGCATTTGCAAGCGTGGACACAACACCAAACCTCAAGTGCCACATGTGCAACTGATCACAACGAAGGTAGTCAGCAACGCTACATTGTTTCCCCCACTGTAAGCCCACCGGTTAGCACAGCAGCAAATGTTGAGGTGTCGTTGCAAGGCCACAGCAGTCAGGGAATCCCACTGTTATATCAACGAAAGACTGATTCTAGGCCATCAGAAAGAACACCAACTCCATCACCATCATCAACCCTCTCTCAGTCCGCCCTGTCCACCGCTACTTCCACCATATGCAGCTCTCAAGTCCAGCTCACCCTCCCAGACACTATGAGTAGGTCAAGAAAGTACTCAGTCTCTCATCCGCGTACACTGGGTTTGAACGCCCACATTGCCAAACTAATCTCGTTTGAGATGATGCCCTTTCGGTTGGTGGAAAGCACAGCTTTCCGCGAACTCATGGCCTATGCAGTACCACGCTATGACCTACCCAGTCGCCACTTCTTCTCTCGCAAAGCCATCCCAGCCCTCCACCATCATGTGAAAGACCGCATTGTCCATGCACTCAAGCAGTCAGTGAGCGGAAAGGTGCACCTCACAACTGATGCATGGTCCAGTCGGCATGGCCAGGGCCGTTACGTGTCCATCACTGCGCACTGGGTTAATGTGGTGGATGCAGGGTCCACAGGGGACAGTGGTGGTGGGACAGTGCTGCCTAGCCCACGGTCTAGGAAACAGTTGGCTGTAGGCGTTCGACCCTCCTCCTCCTCCAGAAGCGAAAGCTCGTCCACAGAGCGCAGTCGTACGAGCACTCCATCTGCAGCTGCCACTGTTGCACACGAGGTGTCCCCCTATCGAGCAGCTAGTGGAAAGCGTCAGCAGGCTGTGTTGCAGATGATGTGTTTGGGCGACAGACACACCGCCGAGGTGCTGGCCGAGTACTTGAAGCGACAAACTGAGTCATGGCTGGGCAGTGTACATCTTGAGGCAGGCAAGGTAGTTAGTGATAACGGCCGTAATTTTGTGGCAGCCATAGCCCTTTCAAAACTCAGCCACATACCTTGCTTGGCTCACACCTTGAACCTGGTGGTGCAGTGCTTCCTCAAAAATTATCCGGAGTTAACAGCCCTGCTCCAGAAGGTGCGAAGACTGTGCGCGCACATCCGCCGGTCGCCTGTACACTCCGTTCGTATGCAGAAGCTGCAGCGATTGCTCCACCTTCCCAACCTCCGCCTCATTATCGACATTGCAACAAGGTGGAACTCCACCCTGCACATGGTGGAGCGGCTGTGCGAGCAGAGGCAGGCCATAATGTATTTGTTGGAGGATACACGGCCAGGCACTTTGAGAGCAGACATGGAGTTGACAGGTGTGCAGTGGTCGAAGCTGAAAGACCTCTGTAAAGTCCTTCAGTGTTTTGAGGAATGCACACGGCTGGTAAGCGCAGACGACGCCATCCTAAGCATGAGCATCCCACTTATGCGTCTGCTCATGCAAACTTTGACGCACCTTAAGGAGCAGGTGTCTGCAGCCAATGTTGATGAGGAGGAAGAGGAGGAGGGAATCCTTGATGACATTCAGCCATTGTCTGCTCAGGGACCTCTCCTGGACGAGGTGGAGGAAGAAGAGGAGGAGGAGGAGGAGGATGATGGGGATGATTACTTAGGGGAGGAGGATGCATCTCGTGGGGCAAGTGAAAATGTTGGCGTGGCAAGGTCTGGTACAGGGTTTGTGCGTGACTGGAGGGATGTGGATTTGCCAGAAAGTGCTCCTCCACCCAGCACTCGCAGTGCATCATTGACACCGGGAACATTGGCCCACATGTCAGATTATGCCTTGCAGATCCTAAAAAGGGACCCCCGCATTGCCAAAATGATGAACGATGACGACTACTGGTTGGCCAGCATCCTGGATCCACGCTATAAAGGCAAATTACAAAACATCATGCCACAGGAGAACCTTGACCTAATATTGGCTAATAAACAAGCAACTCTGGTAAATCGGTTGCTTGAGGCATTCCCAGCACACAGCAGCGGTGATGGTTCTCACACGAGCCGTACGGGCCGGGGGCAGCTTGGCAGAGGTGTTCGTGGTGCACACAGCAGAAGTGGCGTTGGAGACAGGGGTTTCATGACAATGTTGTGGACTGATTTTTCAAATACCGCTCACACAACTGGTAATACTGCATCGATGGAAAGTGACAGGAGACAGCAGTTGTCAACTATGGTTACAAACTACTTTTCCTCCCATATCGATGTTCTCCCACACAGGTCATTCCCCTTTGACTATTGGGCCGCTAAACTGGACACCTGGCCTGAATTGGCCCAATATGCCTTACAGGAGCTCGCTTGCCCAGCTGCAAGTGTGCTATCGGAAAGAGTCTTCAGTGCAGCTGGATCAATCCTGACAGAAAAAAGGACCCGTCTGTCAACCCAAAATGTGGATGATCTAACCTTCATTAAAATGAACCATGCATGGGTCTCCAAGGATTTTGTCCCACCTTCCCCTGATGACACATAGGGTGACAGAAAAATGGCTTGCTTTGGTCCACCTCTTCCTGGGACTTAACCTATTTCACCTTTTGCATCAGCTGAATGTCCAACATCAACATATGCCACTTTCTAAAACTCCCTAACTGTGCTGCCTCCCCCCCCATGGCCGGGGTCACCACCTAGTGCACGACACCGTGCGAGTGCCGTTGCCCTGGACAGGTGGGTAGGCCGACTCTTGGGCGCGGGCACTGGCACAGGGTCCCTCATAGTGCAATCAAGTGTCTCTGACGGTGGTGGTGCACACCCGCCGTCAGACACACCGCTGTACTATGAGGGGCACAGTGCCAGTACCGACGCCCACGAGTGGGCCCCCCTTGCTTGGGCAGGGCCCCAGCATTTGCAATCTTTACCTCTCCCTGCTCCTCCGCTGTGTAATCTGGGCCGTCAAATCCATACTGTGCCTGACACCGTCTGAGCCTGCCTCCTGATGTATAGACATATATTTTGAATGTGTACGCTATCCATACATGTTATCCAGGGAAACGGTACCCTTTCTAACCTTTGTGCAATCACGTGCAATCCATACTGGGCCTAACACCGTCTGAGCCTGCCTCCTGATGTATAGACATATATTTTGAATGTGTACGCTATCCATACATGTTATCCGGGGATACGGTACCCTTTCTAACCTTTGTGCAATCACGTGCAATCCATACTGGGCCTAACACCGTCTGAGCCTGCCTCCTGAGACATATATTTTGAATGTGTACGCTATCCATACAAGTTATCTGGGGATACGGTACCCTTTCTAACCTTTGTGCAATCACGTGCAATCCATACTGGGCCTAACACCATCTGAGCCTGCCTCCTGATGTATAGACATATATTTTGAATGTGTACGCTATCCATACATGTTATCCGGGGAAACGGTACCCTTTCTAACCTTTGTGCAATCACGTGCAATCCATACTGGGCCTAACACCGTCTGAGCCTGCCTCCTGAGACATATATTTTGAATGTGTATGCTATCCATACATGTTATCCGGGGAAACGGTACCCTTTCTAACCTTTGTGCAATCACGTGCAATCCATACTGGGCCTAACACCGTCTGAGCCTGCCTCCTGAGACATATATTTTGAATGTGTACGCTATCCATACATGTTATCTGGGGATACGGTACCCTTTCTAACCTTTGTGCAATCACGTGCAATCCATACTGGGCCTAACACCGTCTGAGCCTGCCTCCTGATGTATAGACATATATTTTGAATGTGTACGCTATCCATACATGTTATCTGGGGATACGGTACCCTTTCTCACCTTTGTGCAATCACGTGTAATCCATACTGGGCGTGAGAACAGCTGGCGAGCTGTTAAGCAAGCTACAGCACCTGTGGTTTGCACACGTAAGTTTTTCATTTTTTCAGTAATGACGGTTAGGCCTAATTCCGGAACTGCGGTTGACCTGCACTTACTGGGAAATCATTGTTCGCGGGTAATAATTATAATCAGTGATCCCCATCACTAACGTTGTTCAGCGGGTTATCTGCACCTGTAAGCGACAAACGCTGGCCTTTTCAGTGTAGCGCACATGCAGCCACGGACATGTAAGGGCATGACACACCAGTTATTGGCCAATCTCATGAGCCTCACGTGTCCCTCTAGTAAGCCGGACTCGGACCGCGGGGCATGACGGAGTCTCGTTCGTTAACGGAATTAAGCTTGCAATGTGTGCATCTGTTCTGTAGCTGGCATGGTTGAGGTTTCCCAGGTGGAGTCGAATTTAACCGTAGGCTCCACTCCTGGTGGTGCCCTTCTGGACATTCCTTTAAGGTTCAGCTTTGCAACCATACTGCCCACGTAAAACAAACACTTTGCCTTCATGAACGCTGTTTGGAGGGTCATGACTCGTGGGAATAACGCCGCCCAATCAGTTAACCTGCTAGAGAGATCCTTCGTTGCTCCCAAGCATGACATCACACTATCTAGGAAGAAGGTAATGCCACTGTGGCGACCGTACTCCTGGGGGCGACACAAGTGCACTGATGCCCAGCCACTGCTCGATGAATTTGCTGGTACATTGACCCAGACCACTACATTCCCCTCGCACGATACACGACCTGAATCTGACCCTGATGAAACTCAGGTTACCCTTCCCATATACAGTTCCATCTTACATGGTGACAAAGAGGAAGCTGCAGATGAAAGTGCAGGTTCGGCCCACCCGCCATCAGACACACCACCGTACTATCAGGGGCCCTGTGCCAGTGCTGTCGCCAACGAGTGGGCCCCCCCCTGCTTGCAGCACTTGCAAAGTTGAAATACTGTGCAGTGAGATGGAAGATGGGGACGACGAGGAGTCCAGACAAGTACAGGGATTCCCTAGCGAGGAGACTTATTTGATTGTTTTCAATGTTGGGACAGCAATTTTTGGGGAGCACTATACTCTGGAGAATGATAGATGGGGCCCACCATACACTGGAACATTCCAAAGGTGGACATCAGACACTGGAGCAGCATTTACAGGGCCCATTATACACTAGAGCATTAGAAATGGGGCCCATTATGTTTGGAGCATTATTTGGGCCCATAAGACAGTGGAGCTTCATCCATGGGGACCAACATATACTGTAGCATTATGTGGAGCTCATCATATACTGTTTCAAACATTATATGGGACCAATGATTCTGTATGGAGAAATAGATGGGCCTCGTCATGAGATGTAAAAAGTGAGGTATTTTTCATTGTACTATACCGCTATTTCTCTGCCATATCGGAGCATGATGAGTTGTGGTATGTGTTAAAGGGGTGCTCTTTTGCCCAGGGCACATGAAAACCTGCAGCCAGCCCTCCCCCCCCACAACTTTAGCCAAATAACCCCCATTTTTCAGTGTGTAACTTGTATTATGAAGTTAATTAAGGTTGACAAGCTTAAGTAAGAAGAATTGATGCTTTTGGCATTCAAATGGGCACTGTTGGTGTGTTTCCTGTCCTCCTCTCACTGCCGACTTTTATTCCCCATTGACTTACATTGGGTTTCGTGTTTCGGGACGACCCCGACTTTTCCCTATAATCGGACGATCTTGCTCGACCCGACTTTTGGAAAAGTCGGGTTTCACGAAACGAAACGCGACCCTAAAAAACCAAAAGTCGCTCAACTCTACTCTGATATATTGCTTTCCTTATAATAAAACTCACTACCCTGAGGCCAGAGTCGCACTAGTGTATAGCATTTGATGCAATAGCATTGGATCCAATATGTTAATGACACTCAGCTCCATCTCTGCTGTGAGCATGAGCCGAGTGTCAGCGCACTGTGCTCCTATCCTCTGGCATGAGAGAATCAAAGCAAATTTGCGGAGAATACATATAAATTAATTTCTATATCTCCTTCATTGCTGTCATTCGTGGGAATCCCTCTGCACTCGCGTGACATACGAGTGCAGTGAGATGTTTCACACACACCCATAGACTTGTATGGGTACATGCTGATTCTCACAGCCATTCACAGTGTGCTGCGATTGATTTTGCAGATCAGCATGGAAAAATAATTGCAGAAGTGAGCTGCCCCATAGAATAACACTGGACCGAGTGCTATCCAATTTTTTATCAGATTGCGCCATTCTGATTTATTCGCTCTTGTGAGCGAGCCAAATTAGATCCCCCAGTTTGTTCAGAACTACTAAGCGTATCACCTGCAGTATTTGGTCTCCAGTACAAAACCATGTAAAAGCATTTTCCTAAGGTTAGTTTGTAAGCATTGATAAGCAATGCTCGTTTTACCTGCTGTATATTAACTTAGTAAGATCATGTTTATCATCTTTCTTGAGTTTCTCATTTATATGTTGCTTTAAAAATGTTTTTGTAAATTTATTTAACCACTTAAGATTGCAGCCTTATTTTTCATCAAAGTGTTCTAAAAGACAAAACTTTGATTTATTTCATCAACATATAATTATGATGACTTTTTATGCTTATGCTCATTTTCCAGCAATGGCTGTGTGAATATACAGCAGCCTACCTACTGCTTGAAAAGACATTTTCCAAAAAACCTCCTGATGAACCAAAGATGAGGATGTGGAAACACATTGAAGTCATGGTGAACTGGAAGCTATGTGGGGTCTTTACTAGAGATGAGCAAACTTGTTCAGTAAATGTTCTCCAATTTCAAAGTCTGCACGAACATTGCACATTCAGATTCATGCTTGGATTTGCGAGCCTTTTCCTCAAAATCAGCAAAATTCGACAAATGATCAAGTTTCCACTAAGGCTGTGTGTACACGGCGGTTCTGATCTGCAGTAACATTACAGCCAGAAAATCATTATCATCGGTCCGAGCGCTGCGGGTTCACGCTATCAGATGTCAGTGTGACCACGCAGCTGTGACTGTGACCAGTGGTAAAAAGCTTACAGCAGGTAAGTAGTAGGCATTTGCTGATGAAAGACTACTACGCCCATCAGCCTGCGCTTACTGTCACTGATAACAGTGAGAGCAGGCGGCGGTTGACCAGTGTACTCATCAGCTGGCGCCTTTGCTCAGAGTAAAGAAAAAAAAAGTTAAAATAAAAAAATAAATATTGAAATAAAAATCACAGTATGTACTCACCTTGCACCTAATCCCTGTAAGAAATGCAAACTAAAAAAAAAATACTCACCTTAACATCTAATCCCCGATGCCCATGTCACCTGGAAAAGTGAAAAAATAGTTAACCACCATATCCCTTACCTATCCACCATAATCCATGCTGTCCCTCTAGGATTTGGATCATTTGTAGAGAAGTCACATCAACTGATGCGACTCTTCTACCCCACACATGGTGTCACACTGAGAGAAGCCTGTAATCACTTCTTCAGTGTGTAGCACTGAGCTGCATAAGTGAGGTCACCAGAGTTCATTAGCTGATAAGAGACTTCACTGATGAATTCAGGTGAACTTTCTCACAGCAACTCATTGTTACACATAGTAGGTGTGATTACACACTATTATCAATGGGCTGCTGGCTGCCAGGTAGATCAGCCACATTAGTGACTGCTCTACTAAACTTCAGGATCATTGTGGAACATTATGAATTATCTCTTCATTTCAGAAAGGAGAGGAATATGGCTGTTTATTATCTTACTTCATTTGCAGGGCACATTAGCTTCTGTGGACTGGGAAATGACGTGAGTATGATTTAATTCAGAGTCAATAAAGGAGTCTGTGTCATTATTTCAAATAAAGGACTTTATTCTGGGTGTGTGCTTTTTTAATATCACTATGGGGTTAGTAATGAACAGATGTCTTATGTCACTGGGCAAAACCAAGGAAACAGGAACCCCACAAATGTGAACCCCACTTGCCAGCGCCACAGGGCAAGTGGGAAGAAATGTGCAAAAAGCCAGAATTGGCACAATTAATAGATACGCCTTTTCTGGGTTGGCAGCAGGCTGATATATTTAGGCTGGTGTGGGCAATATCCATGATCTCTTACCAGCCTAAGGATACCATCCCCAGCTATCAGCTTTAGCTTGGCTGGTTGTCAAAAATGGGGGAACTCCATGCCTTTTTTAAAAATTATTTACTTGAATAATTTAATAAATAGCATGGTAACCCCTGTATCTTGATAACCAGCTTTGCTAAAGCTGACAGCTGAGGGTAGCAGTCCACAGCTGTCAGTTTCACCTGAACTGATTCTACAAAATAGAAGAGACCCCATGTCATTTTTTTTAAATGAATTTATTTATAGTTCAAGCATTGGTTGATGAAGACTCCCATCATCGGTGCCTACTCTCGCTCTTATCAGTGACAGCAGGCATATGCTGTTGAGATTAATGCTCTCTCATCAGCTGACGCCTGTCACAGACTAACCTTTTCACCGCTGGTCACAGTTGTTGGCTCATTCTGTCATCTGCCAGTATGGGCACCATAGTGATCTGACCAGCCATAATGATCTTACAATTGATCAGAGCCCTTGATTTCTGTGCTGTCATGCATATGGCAGCTTGGCAAACAACAGATGTTTGAGCCCTTCATTCATCTAAAGAGGGTCAGAGTTCAGGTTCGGGAAACATTCTGGTACCCAAATAAAACTTTTTTTGATGCTCAGCTGAACCAGCCAAACCCAAACATCTATGTGCTCACTCATCACTAGTACCGGACAGTTACTGTCCAGTACTAAACTCCAAACACAAACTTTCCCCTGCAGTCTGTAGCAATGTTCCGAGTTCTGGGGTAAGAAGAAAGAATTGTTTTCCTTTCCCAGTTCAGGAATCCTTTAATTTTAATGAAATTCAGGGTCAGGTTCTCTTTTTATACCCGGACTTAACTTTCAGATAGTTTGGGCCAGGTATCAGAACCCAAACTTCCACGGGTCCACGCATCCCTATTGCTTAAATAACAAAATAGCGTTTCATAGTTTTCAAAGAATTATACAATAACACAAACAATTAGGTAATACTGTTAAAAAAAGAGAAAGGATAGAGAAAACTCCAACCTTTTTTTAACCCACCTCCCTTCTTGCTTCAATTCTGCAAAAGCACCTATTTTATATCTAGTGGCTCAGTAAATAATCTTGACAGAATTATTGGATATTTTCCTTTTTTTTATTTATTGAGCGTATGATATCTTCAATCCAATTTTGGCACATTGCAATCTCTATAGTGAAATATGCACATCCAATAATTGATATTTTTCTCAAATCCATACAGTATGTGACAAGATGTAATTCCCTTTTCCAATAAATTTTATACCTAGCACACGACCTTAAACATATGCTAGCATTTTGCATGCCAGTGGCCACATGTTGGAATATTGTTAAGAGTTTTGCATATGTATTATAAGTATGTGGAATGAATAATATACTCTGTTTAATATTTTAAACAGAATGCATCTCCATTTTTTCTGATCATTCAGTTTTTGCTATTGTATTTAATTCTTTGAGAATTCTTCTCTGAATTTCCTTTCTAAGAAGGTATGTTCCCAATTTTCTCCACTTTTTACTAATTCCCTCGTTTTGTTGACCATATTTTTAAGATGGCATGATATCCTTAGCTTTTTTCACTAGGTTTACATTTTCTATTTTTTTGTCTTTTTGGGCCTTAATTATTTATTTCGAACACTCACTACCTGTGCATGATACAGGAAATGAGAATTTAAAATTGGTATATTCTTACCAGTTGTACAAAAAAGATTGCGGTCCCTTCTTTGACATTTTATAGTTGGGAGGTCTACTTCAATTACAGATCTTTAAAAATTTCGCACACTTTTATTTAATTCTCAAAAAATCTGAAACCTTTTGAAATATAAATTATTAGTTTGGTTACTCCCCTAAATATCTTTATTTCCTAAGTTTATAAGATTATTGAAATATCAAAAATATTTATTTTATTTATTTTTACTTTGTTACTATAAAAGCACTTAAAACATATTAATTTTTTTTATCACTAAATATAAAGACCAATACCATTTTTTTTCCATCAAGAGAAATGATCAACAGTTTAATCTTTGCACGATGAGTTGTAACTATTATTTGTAAAACTATGAGGTGAGAATGACTTTTTATGACTAAAAGTGTTTATTTTTCATTAGGAGGCAGGATGGGCAAACAAAATAGCAGTTCTTGCAGTGCTTTTTTTAGCTTTATGATATTCATTGTAAGGTCGGGGTCACACTTGCAACTGCAATGGGCGACAGTGCCGGGTATTGATGCGAGAGACTTGCATTGCAGTTGCAAGTGTGATCCCGGCCTAAGAATTAACTACAATGGATTGCAAAAGTATTCACAACCCATGGTTTTTTATTTCTTTTTTTACATTACAACCTGTGTAAATATTTTTGTAATTCGGTTTGTGTGTGACGTTTCATTGTGTGTGACGTTTCAGCACTAAATAGTTTAAGTTTCTGAAGAAGCCTGATAAAAAAATAGTCATAAATTAAATTTATGCGATCACATAACTAAAAATTGACATGTGCATATGTATTCACCCTTTTTAAAATGAAGACCCTACAATTTTCTGGTGCAAGCAATTACTTTCATAACTCTCATGCTTAGTGAAAGGAAGTCCACCTTTTCAGAAATGCCATAGAGGCTTCAACACCATTAAACAAGAGGAACCAGTAACCAAACAACACCATAAAGATCAAGGAGATCTCCAAATGAGTCAGGGACAAAGTTGTAAAAGTCATGGTGGGGTTAAAAAAAAAATCCCAATGTCTGACTGTCCCACAGAAAACCATCAAATCCATTATCATTAAAAGGAAAAAAGATGGTACCACAACAAACCTGCCACGAAAGGCCACCCACCAAAACTCTTAGCCCGGGCAAAGAAGGGCATTAATTCATTTTTAGTTTTGCAAAAAATTAATGAGAGACTCCCCAAAAGGTGCTGTGGTCACATAAGACCAAAATTGAACTTTTTGGCCACAAAGGTAAACACTATGTCTGATGCACAACTAACACAGCTCATCATCCCAAGAACACTATTCCCATAATGAAAAATGGTGAGGGAAAGGGAAAATTGTCTGAGATGAGGGGAAGAAAGATGGTGTGAAATACAGGAATATTCTTCTGGAAAACCTGTGTCAGTTCTGTCACTGGTTAGTGACTAGGATGGAGGTTAACCTTCCAAAAACACAATTGGTTAAGCATATTGCTGAACCAAAACTCGAGTGGTTTAAGGGGAAATGTGCAACTGTTTTGGCGTAGCCTAGTCAAAGACCAGTCCCCATCACGACATGCATCATACATGGATGGTACATATCGTGTCTCCCCCTTTGATGTGGGCTGCGGCACTGAGCCCACATCTTTTCCAGAATATGTCAGCTGATTTCAACAGCTGACATGTGCCCCTAACAGCTGCCAGTGGTATCGCGATCCACTCATCACGGTTAACCTGTTAAATGCCGCTGTCAATCCCTGACAGTGGCATATAGCATGATAGCGTCCAAAGCGCATCACTAATCCTGCACATCGTCACCCGTGTCACATGACCGCAGGTCGCTGATGATTTGTCGGTCTGCGCTAATAGCAAGTGAGTGTTTCTACTACACAGCAGGGATGAAGCCCTGCTCTGTGTAGCACAAGTGATTGGATAATTGCATATTTTAGTCTCCCATGTAGACTATTGAAGCAAGTGTAACGTAAAAAAAAGTTTTAAAAAATATTACAAAATGAAAAAACATTAAAATGCAATGACACATGATCAAAATATCATATCTATGTCAAAATGGTATTATTAAAAATATCAGCTTGTCGATCAAAAAATGAGCTCACATCCAACCCCAGATCATAACAAATGGAGACATTACAGGTCTTGGAAAATGACGCAATTTTTTTTTTCAACAAACTTTGAATTTTTTTGCACCACTTAAACAAAAAAAAAACTATTCTTGCTTTATATACGAACTCAAAATGACCTGGAGAATCATAACGGCAGGTCAGTTTTAGCATTTGATGAGCATGGTATAAAAAATTGTTAAATTGCACTTTTGTTGCAATTTCACCGCACTTGGAATTTTTTTTTCCAGTTTTCCAGTACACTATATGGTAAAACCAATGGTGTCGTTCAAAAGTACAACTCGTCCTGTGAAAATCAAGCCCTTATGTAGTCACATTCAAGGTAAAATAAAAATGTTATGGCTCTGGGAAGAAGAGGGGAAAAAAACAGAAACACAAAAATCGAAAATGGCCAGGGATGAAGGGGTTAATCCAATTGAGAATCTGTTGTCAGACTTGATGATTGCTGTTCACCAGATGAACACATCTAACCTGAAGGAGCTAGATCAGTTTGCCTTCAGGAATGGGCAAATAACCCAGTGGAAAGATATAGAAAGCTCATAGAGACATATCCAAAGAAATTTGCAGCTTTAATTTACTCAAAAGGAGGCTCTACAAAGAACTAACTTTAGGGGGATGAATAGTCTCACAACTCAAGTTTTCAGTTATTTTGTCCTATTTTTTGTTTGCTTCACAATAAAAAGGAAACCAAATGTTCATCTGTAGGCATGTTCTTCTCATGAACTAATACAAAACTTCGAAAAAAAACCTGAAATTCCAAGTAGTGAGGAAGCTAAAAAACATGAAGAGGAGTGAATACTTGTAAGCCACTGTATCTAGAGCTCTAACTTTGTTTTCTGTCTCTCCTTTTTAAGGCATTCTTATGAGATAAATAACATGATGCTTTTTTTTTCTTACACAAAGCACTATTCATACTCCTTGTACTTTTTAACACTGCTATCTAAAGTGTTAAGCAGCTGGGATCAAATTCCCATTTTATATCCACCATTAGAGCCGTAGCTTGAGTATAATATACCTGTGTTACTTATTTGAAGACACCCTATATGGCTTTTACCTTGCTTCATTTCTATTCGTCTTTTAATAACGTGCTTGCATGTGTCATATATGTAACTGTGGCCTCTTTATGAATATTTCAACCATGAATAAGGCTTTTATTAGATGAAATGCGTAGATTTCCCACTATGCTGCTGTCATATGTGCACACCTTTGTACAATTTTAACTTGATCTAATGAACTTGGATTTGACTTACCTTAGTATCATCGGAGCCCACATCAAAGGGAGGGCATCCGACATTAGCGTAAATTTTACGCCCAATGTCTGAAAGGGGTTAACCACTAGTATTTGTTTTTTCTTCCCCTTGTTTAAAGCAACATTTTTTTTTTATTTTTCCATCAACATGGCCATGTGAGGTTTTGTTTTTTGCTGAAAGAGTTGTACTTTTGACTTAATTCATTCATTTTATCATGTAATGCAAGAGAAAGTAGGAAAAACAATTCAAGAGCTTCGAAATTGCAAAAAAGTGTAATTTCACAAATCTTTTTTGGGTTTTCATTTACCATGTTCATAATACTGTAAAACTGACCAGGGAATAATTTTCTCCAGGATATTTTGATTATGCATATTCCAAACATGCATAGTGTTTTTTATTAAGTGGTGAAAAAACATCTGAAATTTGCAAAAAATAAAAATGTAGCTTGTGTCACCATTTCCCCAAGACTCGAAACACTTTTAGTTTTCGGAATATGGGGCTGTGAGATGGCTTATTTTTATGTTATGTCCTGGATTTTCTACTGATAAGATATTGGGATAGATACAATATTTTTATCACCTCTTATTGCATTTTATTACAGTGTTGTGGCAGCCCCCCAAAATAATTCTGTTTGATTTTTTTTCTTATTACACTGTTTACTGATTTTATTAATTTATTTTATATTTTGATACATCAGACTTTTACAAATGCAGCATTACCAAACATATGCATTTTCTAATGGGGGAAAGAGGGATGGATTTAAATGTTTGTGTTTTTTCATAATTTTAGAAACTTTTTTTTACTTTTTATAGTTCTTTAACCCCTTAACCCCCTAAGCTTTTTTGGCTTTGCATTTTCGTTTTTCGCTCCCCTCATTCACAGAGCCATAATGTTTTAATTTTTCTGTCAATATTGCCATTTGAGGGCTTATTTTTTGTGGGATGAGTTGTACTTTTGAATGACACCAATGGTTCTACCATGTCATGCACTAGAAAATGGGAAAAAAATTCCAAGTACGGTGAAAATGCAAAAAAAGTGCAATCCTACACTGCTAAAAATGACCTGCCATTTTGATTCTCCAGGTCATTATGAGTTCATAGACACCAAACATATCCAAATGTTTGTATCTAAGCGATGATAAAAAAAATTCCAAACTTTGCTAAAAAATAAAATATTGTGCCATTTTCCGATACCCGAGGTGTCTCCATTTTTCGTGATCAAGGGTTGGGTGAGAGCTTATTTTTTGCATGCCAGGCTTATGTTCTTAATGATACCATTTTGGTGCAGATATGATCTTTTGATCACCTGTTAATGCATGTTAATGCAATGCAGCGGAGACCAAAAAATGTAATTCTGACATGTTGACTTTTTTCTCACTACGCAGTTCAGCGATTAGGTTAGTCCTTTTTTATTGATAGATCAGGTGATTCTGAAAGCGGCAATACCGAATATGTGTATGTTTGATTTTATTTTTATTTTGAATGGGGCGAAAGGGGGGTGATTTGAACTTTTATTTTTTTTATGTTTTTATATTTTTAAACACTTTTTTTTTACTTTGGTCAATCTTCAATAGTCTCCGCAGGAGACTAGAAGCTGCCACAACTCGATCAGCTCTGCTACATAGAAGTGATGATCAGATCGCCTCTATGTAGTAGAATTGCTGACTTGCAATGAGCACCGTGGACTCCACTTGGTAATGACAGGGACAGTCACACTAGTTTGTCAGGCACCTCGCCACTGTAGGGCCTGTGGACTTAATGGATAATACTAATTCTATATATCCTTTCCTACTGCTTTATATCTATTTGACTCCCCTGATGAGTCCCCACCATTGGGGAAGAAACATGTAGGGAGTAGAGATGAGCGACTTTGCCTTTTTTCGGGTCGAGTCGGGTTTCATGAAACCCGACTTTCGCAAAAGTCGGGTCGAACGAAATCGGCCGACTATAGGGAAAAGTCGGAGGCCGACTGAAACACGATACCCAATACAAGTCAATGGGGAAGCAAAGTTGGCAGGGAGAGGAAGACAGTAAATACACCTACAGTGCCCATTTCAATGCCAAAAACATCAATTCTTATAACTGAAGCTTGTCAACCTTAATTTACTTCCTAATAATAGTTACGCATTGAAAACTGGGGGTTATTTGGCTAAAGTTGTGGGGGGGTTGGGCTGGCTCCAGGTTTTGTGTGCCCTGGGCCAAAGAGTGTCAGTGCGCCCCTTTAACACATACCACAACTCATGATGCTCCGATACGCCACAGAAATATAGGTATAGTACAATGACACATACTTCACTGCTTACATGACATGACTGATCTATTTTAAATTGTACAATAGCTCAAAAACAGGACAGTATATCACTCCATATAGTGTTATGGCCACCACATTGTGTGCCATACAGAATAATGAGCCCCATATATTTCTGCATACCAAATAATTAGTCACATAAAATGTTCCATACAGTATATGATGAGCTCCACATAATGCTCCATATATAATGAGCCCCATTTGTAATGCTCCAGTGTATAATGGGCCCCTTAGATGCTGCTCCAGTGTCTGATCTGCCCCATTAACAATGCTCCAGGACATTATGGGTCTCATGGATGATGCTCCAGTGTATCATGGGCCCTAATAATGCTCCATATATAATGGGCCCCATTTGTTGTGCACCAGTGTATAATGTGCCCCTTAAATGCTGCTCCAGTGTCTGATCTGCCCCATTTACATTGCTCCAGTACATGATGGGCCTCATGGATAATGCTCCAGTGTATCATGGGCTCTAATACTGCTCCATATATAATGGGCCCCATTTGTAATGCTCCAGTGTATAATGGGCCCCTTAGATGCTGCTCCAGTGTCTGATCTGCCCAATTTACAATGCTCCAGTACATGATGGGCCTCATGGATGATGCTCCAGTGTATCATGGGCCCTAATAATGCTCCATATATAATGGGCCCCATTTGTAATGCTCCAGTGTATAATGTGCCCCTTAGATGCTGCTCCAGTGTCTGATCTGCCCCATTTACAATGCTCCAGTACATGATGGGCCTGACGGATGATGCTCCAGTGTATGATGGGCTCTAATAATGCTCCATATATAATGGGAACCATTTGTAATGATGGGCCTCATGGATGATGCTCCAGTGTATCATGGGCCCTAATAATGCTCCATATATAATGGGCCTCACTTGTAATGCTCCAGTGTATAATGGGCCCCTTAGATGCTGCTCCAGTGTCTGATCTGCCCCATTTACAATGCTCCAGTACATGATGAGCCTCATGGATGATGCTCCAGTGTATCATGGGCCCTAATAATGCTACATATATAATGGGCCCCATTTGTAATGCTCCAGTGTATAATGGGCCCCTTAGTTGCTGCTCCAGTGTCTGATCTGCCCCATTTACATTGCTCCAGTACATGATTGGCCCTATTTTTAATTAACCCAGGCATGGTATGTGAAAAGAGCTCAATGGAGTAATCTGAGGTGTTTTGCTTCCACATCATTCAATTTTTGGTGTGGGTGAAGGACACAAGAAAAGGGGTTGTTCCTGACCAGAAGCGTGCAGTTATGACTCAGTGCTTGCATTTTTTGCAACTTCAGAAGAGAAGGCGATAGAGCTGGAGGCTGTTTCAGCAATGTAAGCCACAAACAGTTCCTGATACTCTGGCTTTAAAAGCAGTCTACCTACTGCCAGAAAAGGGAGCCTTTCAGGCCTTCCAGAGCTACACCATGACACTGGCTCAACACCTCCTGCCTTAGCTGCAATTGTGTTTTTAGCACTACCAGCAGATGCACCACCACCACCATCAGTACCAGGTGGCCCTCCACGCCCACATCTGCATCCTCTTCCACATACTTCCTCATGTTTTGGAAAATGGACCCAAAATACCAGCAGATATATGGTACTGTATCAGAAGCGTACAGCTCTATACAGTCTATGGATACCAGTAAATCTCCGTATATATTTCATGAGGCATACACAGATGCTCACAGGCTCAGTATAGATTACCCAATAAAATAACAAGTTGAAAAAGATTACAGTATCACCAGATTCAAGGTATATATAGTATAGTGTAAACATTTTGAATCTCCGTATACATTTCGGGAGGCAGACACAAATGCTCTCAGGCTCAGTATGGATTACACAAGAATATGAAAAGCTGTAAATGGGTTAAGTAACACAAGCATACAGCTGTATACAGTGTTGGGGTAATCTTAAAGTTCCAAATATATTGCTGGAGTAACAGGCAGATGTTTTCAGGCTCATTATGGATAACACCAGAATCTAAATAGCTAAAAAGTTTATTGTATCAGAAGCGTTCTGCTGTATACAGTGTTGGCCAAATTGAAAATATCGGAAAATATTTCCGTAGACACCCTCAGACACTCACTCAGTTTGGTTTTGACCATAATAAAAAATGCTGTAAAAAAGGTCCTGGATAACAAGATAGCAAGTATATATTTTTTAGGGTACAATTGAAATAGTCCCGTAGTCACTCTCAGATGCTTACACAGTATGTATTTGACCGTAATGCTAAATGTCGAACAAAGGTACTGTATAACAAGATACAAGCTGTATCGAGTATAGTGTAAAAATTTGTTTCTCCGATTCACCATATATATAAAAGGTGTAACCCACACATATGCTCACTCACTATGGATGATGTAGGGAAGGTGGACTGACAAACAAACCAGCCTGTAGTGAGAAGCAGAGGTGTAGCGCAGTGTAGGTGTGAAACCGCTAAGATAAAGAGAAAGGGTGCAGTGTTTAAGCTTGCCCATTGGAGGGCAGTGGAGAGTGCAGGAGTGGGACTGAATAACTGCCATTGGTCAGAGAAACTGTTAGGTGATAGTGGGCGGAGTTACTAGAACTGGAAGTATAAAAGGCTGAGGAAAGGTTCTGGAGGAGTCAGTCAGCGAAGGGAGCACAGTAAAGAGGAAGTTCTGCTGAGGAAATAGAGACAGTGGAAAGGCTCCAGAGAGGATTGACAGTTGAGGTGGTCATGGGGGGTGGTCCAGAGGACGGTAGCCACAGACGAAGACGGCCTTGGGCTATCATACGGACGGTATGCTCAGACTGGTGCAGCGCTGTGGTGATTGGGCCTAGGTCAGCCACAGTGGAAGAGCCACAGAGGATGCCACGATTATAGTTACAAAGGAAGTGAAGCTACCGGGGCCTGTGTACAGAGAAATGTGAAACGGCTGTGGTGAATTGCTGTTGTCGACAGAAGGATGGGCACTAAAAGCGGACCTTTTCAATACAAACTCTGTCTCAGTCTCGAGTTTTTCTGCGGCAAGAAGAGGGTCCCCCCACAGTTGGTTATCCTACAGTTGATACCTTAATACAAATTTTTGAAACAAGGTACTGTATCAGCACATACCAGGTGTGTCCAGTCTAGGGTTAACTTTCCGTCTATACATCCGGAGTCAGACAAAGACACTCAAAGGCTCACTATGTATTACACCAGAATTAAAAAAGAAGAAAAAGGGAAAGGTATTCATAGCGTACACCAGTATACAGTGTTGTGGTACTTTTAAATCTTCGTATATATTTCAATCTCAGTAAGCCAGTCCAGACTCTCCGCTACTGGAAACTACATGGATACAAGTATAGACGCAAAGTCGAATGTTAGCAGAAATTTTGGAATGACTCATCGCGGGAAAACCTCCCGGTAGATGTTGCAGAGGCGATGCAGACCCTCAATTACTGTGTCTGTGGAGAAAGCGAAAAAGGTTCTTTGTGAAGAAAGGATTGCTTTTTCGCAGTAGCGTGGATCACATCACCATTACTCGTCTCCATCAAATTGTGATCACAGGGAGAGATGTACCCATGGTCCTCACTGCCTATCATGATGAGTCTGGTCATTTTGGAGTGCAAAAGACAGAAGCCACAGGCAGTAGGCGATTCTATTGCATTGGCATGAGAGGAGACATTGAAAAATGGTGGCAGGAATGTCACACGTCTGTGACTATCACAACTGTGAAAGGTGATCAAAAACCACCACTGCATCCGCTTCTAAGTTGACGTCCATTTCAAATGGTAGCCATTGATCATCTGAAGGTAGAGGCCATCAGGACAGGCCATAGCTACATCTTAACCATCATTGATCAATACACCAAATTTCTAGTGGCCGTTCCTGTGAAGGATTTAACTGCCCAGACCACACAGCGGTGGAGCAGGGAGAGGTAAGTATAGCAACTTGCAAGTGCTGTGGCCATGACCAAGCAGGGGGGGCACAATCGTGGTTGACGGTACTGGCACAGGGCTCCTCATAGTACACTGGTGTGTCTGACAGCGAGTGGGCCCTCCCACCATCTGAGACACCGTATTGTACTATGAGGGGTCCTGTGCCATTGCCGTCGGCCATCAGTGGGCCCATCCACCTGTTCAGAGCAACGGCACTTGCCCGGGTGCGCCAGGTCTTGACCCCAGCAGTTGGGGGAGGGGTGGGCAGCCCAGTTAGGGAGGTTTAAAAATTGGCATATGTTGATGTGTTGGCTGGACATTCAGCTGCTGCAAAGGGTGTAATTGGGCAAGTCTGAGGAAGAGGAGGACAAAACCGAGGCACCTTTCTGGTAACCTATGTGTCATCAGGGGAAGGTGGGACAAAATACTTTGAAACCCATGCATGGTTCATTTTAATGAAGATTAGATCATCAACATTTTGGGTCAACAGACGGGTCTTTTTTTCTGTCATGATTGATCCAGCAGCACTGAATAATCGTTCAGATAACACACTAGCACCCGGGCAAGCGAGCTCCTGTAAGGCATATTGTGCCAATTCAGGCCTGGCATCCAGTTTAGAGGCCCAATAGTCAAAGGGCAATGACCTGTGAGGGAGAACATCGATATGGGAGGAAAAGTAGTTTGCAACCATAGTTGACAACTGCTGCCTCCTGTCACTTGTAATCAATGCAGTATTAGCAGTCGTGTGAGCGGTACTTGAGAATTCATTCCACAACACGGTCACTAAACCCCTGTCTCCAACGCCACTTCTGCTGTGTGCACCACGAGCACCTGCTGGGAAAGCCTCAAACAAATGGTTTACCAGAGTTGCTTGTTTGTTTGCCAATATTATCTCTAGGTTCTCCTGTGGCATGATGTTGCGCAATTTGCCTTTGTAGCGTGGATCGAGGATGCTGGCTAGCCAGTAGTCATCAACCATCATCATTTTGGCAATGCGGGGGTCCCTTTTTAGGATCCGCAAGGCATAATCGCACATGTGGGCCAATGTTTCAAGTGTCAATGATACACTGCCCGTGGTGGGTGGAGGAGCAGTTTCTGGCAAATCCACTTCCCTACAGTCACGCACAAACACTACCTGACCATGGAACGCCAACATTTTCTCTTGCCCCCTGAGAAACATCCTCCTGGCCAAAATAATCATCCCCCTCATCCTCATCCTCCTCCTCTTCCTTCACCTCGTCCAGGACAGTTCCCTGACCAGACAATGGCTGACTGTCATCAAGGCTTCCCTCCTCCTCCTCCACTGCAGACACCTGATCCTTAATGTGCATCAAACTTTGCATGAGCAGACGCATAAGTGGGATGCTCATGCTTATGATGGTGATGTCTGCACTTACCAGCCATGTGCATTCCTGAAAACACTGAAGGACTTTACAGAGGTCTTTCAGCTTTGACCACTGCACACCCGACAATTCCATGTCTTCCCTCAAACTGCCTGCCCGTGTATCCTCCCACAAATGCATTACAGCCTGCCTCTGTTCGCACAGCCTCTCAATCATGTGCAGAGTGGAGTTCCACCTTGTTGCAACGTCTATGATTAGGCGGTGCTTGGGGAGGTGGAGCAATCGCTGCAGCTTCTGCATACGACTTGAGTGTACGGCTGAGCGACGGATGTGCGAGCACAGTCTTCGCACCTTATGGAGCAGGGATGCTAACTCTGGATAATTATAAAGAAAGCACTGCACCACCAGGTTCCAAGTGTGAGCCAGGCAAGGTATGTGTGTGAGTTTTGCACGGGCTATGGCTGCCACAAAATTACGGCCGTTACCACTGACTACCTTGCCTGCCTCAAGATGTAGACTGCCCAGCCATGACTGGCTTGTCGCTGCAAGTAGTCAGCCAGTAACTCCGCGGTGTGTCTGTTGTCACCCAAAGACATCATCTTTAACAAAGTCTGCTGACGCTTACCACTAGCTGTTCGATAGTGGGACACCTCATGTGCCATACTGCCAGCTGCGGATGTAGTGCTCTTGCGACTACGCTCTGTGGACGAGCTTTCACTGATAGATGAGGAGGAGGAGGAGGAGTGAAAGCCTACAGCCAACTGTTTCATATACCGTGGGCTAGGCAGCACTGTTCCACTGTCGCTGTCCCTGTGGAGCCTGCATCCACCACATTAACCCAGTGCGCAGTGATGGACAAGTAACGGCCCTGGCCATGCTTACTGGTCCATGCATCTGTTGTGAGGTGCACCTTTCCACTCACTGACTGTTTTAGTGCATGGACTATGCGGTCTTTCACATGCCGGTGGAGGGCAGGGATGGCTTTTCGAGAAAAGAAGAGCCAACTGGGTAGGTCATAGCGTGGGACAGCGTAGGCTATGAGGTCGCAGAAAGCTTTGCTTTCAACCCAACGGTAGGGCATCATCTCTAATGAGATTAGTTTGGCAATGTAGGCGTTCAAACACAGTGTATGCGGATGAGTGGATGAGTACTTTTGTGTCCTACTCAGAGTGTCTGGTAGGGTGAGCTGGACTTGAGAGCTGCATATGGGGGAAGTAGCGGTGGACCGGATGGAGTGAGAGGGGGTTGTTGATAATATTGGTGGTGATGGCCTAGATTCAGGGTTGTGTTGCAAAACCATTGTGATTCCCTGAGTGCTTTGGCCTTGCGACAACACCTCCACATTTAGTGCAGGTAGTGTGCTTAATGGTGGCGGTGGTCTTACAGTGGGGGTAGCGATGGAGCGTTGTTGGCTACCTTCAGTCGGAGCAGGTGCACATGTGCTACCTGAGGTTTTGTAGTCCGTCCACGCTTGCAAGTGCATGCTGATTAAATGTCTAAGCATGCAACTAGTATTCAAATTTGTGAGTTGATTACCTTGGCTAAAGGTCCTTCCGCACTTCTTACAGGTAACCTTTGCCTCATCAGTAGGATTTTGGACAAAGAAGTGCCACACTGCACTCTTCCTACTATGGTAAACATTTTTTGGTCTTGCACGCTCTGCCAAGTTGATCGTCTGGTCAAGCTGTCCTGCAACTCTTTTAGTTTTTGTTCCACTTTTTAGGACAGCTACGGGCCTGCTAGATAACCGCTGCTGCGATGTCAATGCCTGCTGCGGATCCTTCTCCTTATCTGAACTATTGCCAGCGCCACCCTCCTCCCCCAATGGATGCCAATCCGGGTCCAGAACTGGGTCATCCATCACCTCCTCTTCAAAGTCATCTGTACCTTCCTCTTTACCTTCCTCTGTGTCACCGTGTAAGGTGGTATAGTATGCGGGAAGGGGCACCTGGGTTTCATCAGGGTCTGAAAGGGCAGTGTAGTGCTGTGGGTCAATGTACCATCAAAATCACCTAGCAGTGGCTGGGCATCAGTGCACTCCATGTAAGATTCATCTTGGACTGGGGAATTCAGGATTTGACTATATATATAGTTTAAACATTCTAAATCTCCGTAGATATTTCAGGAGGCAGACACAGATGCTCTCAGGCTCAGTATGGATTACAACACAATATAAAAAGCTGTAAAACTGTAATGGATCTGGAGAGTACAGCTGTACACAGTGTAGGGGTCATTGTTGTCAATCTCAGTATTTATTTCCACAGTCAGAAAATAACTCTCACTTGGTCAGCTTGGATTAGACCAGAATATAAAAAGCAGGAAATGGGTAATGTATCACAAGCATAAAGCTGTATACACTAGTGTTGGGCTAATTATTAAATGTACATCTAAATTGCAGGACTAACCCACAGACTGTAACACGCTCAGGATGGATCACACCAAAATATAACAAGAAGATCCGCAAGAAATAATCACACATGTGGGACAATGTTCCAGGTGTCAATGATACACTTAGAGTGGTGGGTGGAGGAGGACTTCCTGGCAGAAAGAGTACAGTATCACCAGATATCAGGTATATACACTCACTGGCCACTTTATTAGGTACACCTGTCCAACTGTGTGTTAAGACTTAATTTCTAATCAGCCAATCACATGGCGGCAACTCAGTGCATTTAGGCATGTAGACATGGTCAAGACAATCTCCTGCAGTTCAAACCGAGCATCAGTATGGGGAAGAAAGGTGATTTGAGTGCCTTTGAATGTGGCAAGATTGTTGGTGCCAGAAGGGCTGGTCTGAGTATTTCAGAAACTGCTGATCTACTGGGATTTTCACGCACAACCATCTCTAGGGTTTACAGAGAATGGTCCGAAAAAGAAAAAAAATCCAGTGAGCGGCAGTTCTGTGGCCGGAAATGCCTTGTTGATGCCAGAGGTCAGAGGAGAATGGGCAGACTGGTTCGAGCTGATAGAAAGGCAACAGTGACTCAAATTGCCACCCGTTACAACCAAGGTAGGCAGAAGAGCATCTCTGAACGCACAGTGCGTCGAACTTTGAGGCAGATGGGCTACAGCAGCAGAAGACCACACTGGGTAGCACTCCTCTCAGCTAAGAACAGGCATCTGATGGCTACTTTCAGCAGGATAATGCGCCATGTCATAAAGCTCGAATCATCTCAGATTGGTTTCTTGAACATGACAATGAGTTCACTGTACTCAAATGGCCTCCTCAGTCACCAGATCTCAATCCAATAGAGCATCTTTGGGATGTGGTGGAACGGGAGATTCGCATCAGGGATGTGCAGCCGACAAATCTGCGCCAACTGTGTGATGCCATCATGTCAATATGGTCCAAAATCTCTGAGGAATGCTTCCAGCACCTTGTTGAATCTCTGCCACGAAGAATTGAGGCAGTTCTGAAGGCAAAAGGGGGTCCAACCCCTTACTAGCATGGTGTACCTAATAAAGTGGCCAGTGAGTGTATAGCATAGTTTAAACATTAAAAATGTACATCTATATATCAGGAGAAGTGTTGACCCACCCCGCTAGTGTTCGAGTTCGTTTTGGTTTGTCGAACAGGAGGCAAGGTCGTCGAATGTTCGTCAAACGTTCGACGAACACCGTCGAACACCATTGAAAAGAATGGCAGGCAAACACAAACACATACTAACACTTAGAAAACAATTGCAAAACACCTTAAAAGGTGTCCCAAAGCAGACAAAATTCTCAGAATACAAAAATAACATATGGAAAAGGGCAACTACATATAGAAAAGAGGTGGAGGAGTAAAAGGAGGAGGAGGAGACCCAGATATAGGCATGTCATGCCCTTATGAAGTCAAGAAAGGCTGGAATAAAAATGTAAAATACAAAAAAAAAAAAAATCTGAAATCGAAGACGATCATATACCGTCGGACTTCCCACCATAAATTATGCCAACTGCCGATCTGGTGGTGTTATTCCCACGAACCTCAGAACAGCGTCCATGAAGGCAAAGTGTTTGGTTTCCGGGGGCAGTATGGTTGCAAAGCTGAACCTTAAAGGAATGTCCAGAAGGGCACCACCAGGAGTGGAGCCTGCGGCTTAATTCGACTCCACCCGGGAAACCTCAACCATGCCAGCTACAGAAAAGATGGACAGATTGCAAGCTTTGTCGATTCAGTGGGTGGTGGTGGATGTCCATTTTTAGTTGTGCTAGCGATTTGTCAGCTTAATTCCGTTAATGAACGAGACTCCGGCATGCCACCGTGGTCCGCGTCCAGCTTACTAGAGGGACACACGAGGCTCTGGCACGCGAGATCGAGCAATAACAGGTCTGTCATGCCCTTACATGTCCGGGGCTGCATGCGTGCTACACTGAAAGGACCAGCGTGTGTCGCTTACAGGTGCAGATAACCTGCTGAACACCATTAGTGATGGGGATCTGGGATTCCAATTCTTCCCCGTGAACGAGGATTTCCCAGTAAGTGCAGGTCAACCGGAATTCTGGAATTAGGCCTAACCAGCATTCCAGAAAGAATGACAAAATTAAGTGTCCAAACCACAGATACTGTAGCTTGCTTAACAGCTGGGCTCCTCTGCTGAGTAGCACGCAGTTCTTACATAAACAGGCAGCATAGCTTGGTTCATGGGTGGGCAACTCTGCTGAGTAGCAGACAGTGCTTACATAAACAGGTGGCATAGCTAGGTTCACAGGTGGGCTCCTCGGCTGAGCAGTAGACACCGGTACTAGTCCGAAAGTATTCACTGGGCAAAATGGAGTTAAAAAATGGTTCTTACATAAACAGGCACAGCTTGGTTCATGGGTGGGCTCCTCTGATGAGTAGCAGACACAGTTACTAGGCCCAAAGTATTAACTGTGCTAAATGAAGTCAAAATCTGGTTCTTTCATAAAAAGGCGGCATAGCTAGGTTCACTGGTGGGCTCCTTTGCTGAGTAGCAGGCAGTGCTACAAGGCCCTAAAGGATTTTCTGGACAAGATGCGGTAAAAAATTATTAGAAACACACACGGTGTAGCTCCTTGACAGGTGCACTACACCGCTTGCTACCACACACCGCTACTATGCCATGAAACAGTCTATTAACATTGAAAACCATTATTGATGTGAAAATGAAGTTATGCTTTTGGTCAATGAACTGTTCTGGAACGGAACCTCGAACAGCCAAATTTTAAGCAAAGTGTTTGAGTTCGACGAACGGCTCGAACACCGCCCAAAACAGCTGGAATTTTAACTTGGCGAACAGGTCGACTCGAACACTGCTCATCTCTAATCAGGAGGCAGACTCAAACGTTCTCAGGCCCAGTATGGATTCGACAAGATTGTAGAAAGTTGAGAAAGGGTACAGTATCATTGGATAGCAGGTATATATAGCATAGTTTAAACATTAAAAATCTGCGTGTATATTTCCGGAGTCCGACAAAGACACTCACAGCCTCAGTATGGATTAGACAAGAATCTAAAAAGTAGAAAAAGGGTTAGGCTTTTGAAGCGTACACCAGTATACACTGTTGGGGTATTTTTCAATCTTCATATATATTTCAGTCTCAGTAAGGCAGTCCAGATTCTCTGCAAGAGGAAACGAGATGGATACAAGTACAGAAGGAAAGTTGAGTGATTGCAGAAATTTTGGAATTACTAATCACGGGAAAAACTCCCTGGAGAATTTTCATAGGCGATGCTGACCCTCAATTACTTTGTCTGTGGAGACAGCGAAAACAGTTCATGTGAAGAAATGTTTGCTGTATTGCAGTACCGTGGAACCCATCACCGTTACTCATCTCCATCAAATTGTGATCACAGGGAGAGATGTAGACATGGTCCTCACTGCCTACCATGATCTGTCAGGTAACTTTGGAGTGCAAAAGACACAAGCCACAGGCCGTAGGCGAATCTATTGGATTGGCATGAGAGGACACATTTAAAAATGTGTGCAAGAATGTCACACGTCTGTGAGTTGGAAAACCGTGAAAGCTGATGATAAACCACCACTGCATCTCATTGTGAGTTGATGCCCATAACAAGTGGAAGCCATTGATCATCTGAAGATAGAGCCCAGCAGGACAGGGCATAGCTACGTCTTAACCATCATCTATCATTTCACCAAATTTGTATTGGCAGTCCCAGTGAAGTATTTTACAGGCCAGACTACACAGTGGTGGAGCAGGGAGAGGTAAGTATTGCAAGTGCTGGTGCCCTGAGCAAGCAGTGGGGCCCACTCGTGGCTGGCGGTACTGGCACAGGGCCCCTCATAGTATGCCGGTGTGTCTGATGGTGGGTGTGCACCCCCACCATCAGAGACACTTGATTGTACTATGAGGGACCCTGTGCCACTGCCGTTGCCCAAGAGTGGGCCCAACCACCTGTCCAGGGCAACGGCACTCGCACGGGTGCGTGCTTTAGGTGGTGACCCCCGCCTTGTGGGGGGAGGCAGCTCAGTTAGGGAGGTGGAAAAAATGGCATATGTTGATGTTGAACATTCAGCAGCTGCAAATGGAGTATTTGGAGAAGTCAGCGGAAGAGGAGGACAAAAGCGAAACATTTTTCTGGCAACTTACGTGTCAGCAGGGGACGGTGAGACAAAATCCTTTGAAACCCATGCATGGTTCATTTTAATGAAGGTTAGATCATTTTGGGTTAACAGACGGGTCCTTTTTTCTGTCAGGATTGATCCATCAGCACTGAAGACTCTTTCAGATAACACACTAGCAGCAGGGCAAGCGAGCTCCTGTAAGGCATATTGTGCCAATTCAGGCCAGGTGTCAAATTTACTTGCCCAATAGTCAAAGGGGAATGACCGGTGAGAGAGAACATCGATATGGGAGGAGTAGTTTGTTACCATAGCTGACAACTGCTGTCTCCTGTCACTTTCAATCAATGCTGTATTACCAGTCGTGTGAGCAGTACTTGAAATATCAGTCCACAACATGGTCATGAAACCCCTGTGTCCAACGCCACTTCGGCTGTGTGCACCAAGAACATCTCTTCCATGTTGCCCCTACGGCTCGTGGGAGAAACATAACTGCCGCTGTATGCGCCTCAAACAAATAGTTTACCAGAGTTGCTTGTTTGTTAGCCAATATTAGCTTTAGGTTCTCCTGTGGCATGATGTTTTGGAATTTGCCTTTATAGTGTGGATTCAGGATGCTGGCCAACCAGTAGTCATCATCGTTCATCATTTTGGCAATGCGGGGGTCCCTTTTTAGGATCTGAAAGGCATAATCAGACATGTGGGCCAATGTTCCAGGTGTCAATGATGCACTGCGAGAGCTGGGTGGAGGAGCACTTTTTGGCAAATCAACATCCCTCCAGTCACGCACAAACCCTGTTCCTCACCTTGCCAAGCCAACATTTTGTCTTGCCCCCTGAGAAGCATCCTCCTCCCCTGATTAATCATCCCCAGCATCCTCCTCCTCTTTCTCTTCTTCCTCCACCTCGTCCACGAGACTTCCCTGAGCAAACAATGGCTGACTGTCATCAAGGCTTCCCTCCTCCTCTTCCTCCTCGGCTGCAGACGCCTGCTCCTTAATGTGCGTCAAAGTTTGCATGAGCAGATTCATAAGTGGGATGCTCATGCTTATGATGGTGTCGACTGTGCTTACCAGCCGTGTGCATTCCTCAAAACACTGAAGGACTTTACAGAGGTCTTTCAGCTTTGACTACTGCACACCAGATAACTCCATGTCTGAACGCAAACCGCCTGACCGTGTATCCTCCCACAAATGAGTTACAGCCTGCCTCTGTTCGCACAGCTTCTGAACCATGTGCAGGGTGGGGTTCCACCTTGTTGCAACGTCGATAATTAGGCAGTGCTTGGGAAGGTGGAGCAATTGCTGCAGCTTCTGCATACGACTGGAGTGTACAGGTGACCGGCGGATGTGCGAGCACAGTCTTCGCACCTTATGGAGCAGGGCTGTTAACTCCGGATATTTATTGAGCTAAGGTATGTGTCTGAGTTTTGAAAGCACTATGACTGCCACAAAATTCCGGCCATTATCACTAACTACCTTGCCTGCCTCAAGATGTAGACTGCCCAGCCATGACTCAGTTTGTCGCTGCAAGTAGTCGGCCATTACCTCCGCGGTGTGTCTGTTGTTGCCCAAACACATCATCTTCAACACAGCCTGCTGACGCTTACCACTAACTGTTCGATAGTGGGACTCCTCGTGTGCAACACTGACAGCTGTGGATGGATTGCTCGTGCGACTGCGCTCTGTGGACGAGCCTTCGTTTCTGGAGGAGGAGGGTCGAACACCTACAGCCAACTGTTTCCTATACCGTGTGCAAGGCAGCACTGTCCCACTGCCGCTGTCCCCTGTGGACCCTGCATCCACCACATTAACCCAGTGCGCAGTGATGGACACGTATCGGCCCTGGCCATGCCTACTGGACCATGCATCTGTTGTGAGGTGCACCTTTCCACTCACTGATTGCTTGAGTGCATGGACAATGCGGTCTTTCACATGTGCACGTGGAGGGCTGGGATGGCTTTTCACGAAAAGAAGTGCTGACTGTGTAGGTCATAGCGTGGTACTGTGTAGGCTATGAGCTCGTGGAATGCTTTGCTTTCAACCAACCGGTAGGGCATCATCTCTAACGAGATTAGTTTGGCAATATGGGCGTTCAAGGTCAATGTACACGGATGAGTACTTTCTTGTCCTACTCAGAGTCTCTGGTAGGGTGAGCTGGACTTGAGAGCTGCATATGGTGGAACTAGCGGTGGACATGGCGGACTGAGAGAGGGTTGGTGATGGTGATGGTGTTGCTGATGGCCTTGTTTCAGTCTTTCGTAGCAATAACATTGTGATTCCATGACTGATTTGCCCTTGCGACGACACCTCGTCATTTGCTGCAGGTGGTGTGCTAACCAGTGAGCTTACAGTGGGGGAAGCGATGTAGCGTTCCTGACTACCTTCATTCTGAGCCGGTGCACATGTGGTACTTGAGGTTTGGTAGTCCGTCCACGCTTGCAAGTGCATGGTGGTTAAATGTCTAAGCATGCAACTGGTATTCAAATTTCTCAGATTTTTCACTCGGCTAAAGGTCTTTGCGCACTTCTCACAGATAACTTTTGCTTGATCATTAGGATTTTGTTCAAAAAAGTGCCCCACTGCACTCTTCCTACTATGGAAGACATTTTGAGGCATTGCACGCTGTGCTAATCTGACCATCTGGCCAAGCTGTCCTGCAACTCTTTTGGTTTTTGTAACCCGTTTTTGGACTGTTACGGTCCTGCCAGATAACAGCTGTTGCAATGTCGTTGCCTGCTGTGGATCCTCCTCCTCCTCTTCAGAGCTATTGGCAGCAGCACCCTCTTCCCCCAATTGATGCCAATTTGGGTCAACAACTGGGTCATCCATCACCTCCTCTTCAATTTCATGTGCACCTTCCTCTGTGTCACCGTATAAGGTGATATAGTATGTGGGAAGGGGCACCTGAGTTTCATCAGGGTGTGATTCTGCCTCAGTACACTGCGAGGACAATGTAGTGCTCTGAGTGAATGTACCAGCAGAAAAATATAGCAGTGGCTGTGCATCAGTGCACTCCATGTCAGATTCATCTTGGACTGGGGAATTCACGATTTGACTTGATAACCCAGGCATGGTATGTGAAAAGAGCTCCATGGAGTAATCTGTAGTGTGGCCTGCCACATCCTTCACTTTTAGTAGGGGTGAAGGACACAAGGAAAGGTGTTGTTCCTGACCAGAAGCCTCCACTGACGACTCAGTGCTTTTATTTTTTGAAACTTCAGAATAGGAGGCTAGAGAGCTGGAGGCTGTCAGCAAAGTAAGACAAAACTTGTTCCTGAAGCTCTGGCTTTAAAAGCGGTTTACCTACTTCAAGAAAAGGGAGCCTTCGAGGCCTTGTGGAGCAAGATGATGACGTAGGCTCAACACCTCCTGCCTTAGGTGCTATTGTGCTTTTGCCACTACCAACAGATTCACCACCAACACCACCACCACCTGGCAACTCCCGCCCACTTCCACGTCCTCTTCCACCATACTTCCTCATTTTTGTGAAAATGTACCCAAAATGCCACCAGCTATATGGTACTGTAAAACAAGGTAGATGGTGTATATAGCATTGGTGAGAATTTGAATCTCACTAGAGACTTCAGGACGCTGAACTATTGTCTCAGGCCCAGTAGAGATTACACCTCAATGTAACTGGCTGAAATTGGATGGTGTATGACAAGGTGGAGGGTGTATGTAGTATTGGTGAGAATTTGAATCTCACTAGAGATTTGAGGACGCTGAACTATTGTCTCAGGCCCAGTAGAGATTACACCTCAATGTAACAGGCTGAAATTGGATGGTGTATGACAATTTGGAGGGTGTATGTAGTATTGGTGAGAATTTGGATCTCACTAGAGATTTTAGGAGGCTGACAATGATGCTCTCAGTCCAAGTATGGAAGCAGGCAGCCTAATAAGCAGGACTGCTGCACACAAAAGGATGGAGAAATGAACGCTTGGTAACTGTGCAGAAAAGAGGAAGAAAAGTACTTTTGCTTTTAAAAAAGCATTTTGCACAGCAGTGTGCAAACAGCAATGCAGCTATCAGGAAGCCTTATAAGGCAGTCTAATAACCAACAGAGCTGATGCACAAAAATATAGCCTCCCCTGTCACTGCACACAAACTGTTGTGTTGTACAGTGGAAATCGCTAACAGCAGAAGCAGTTTTTTGGTTCTTCTTCCCTCCCTAACGCTCTCCCTAATGCTAAGATCGGCAGAAGTAAGATGGCGGTCGGCGTGCAACTGTGACGCCACACAAAGCCAGCCAATCACTTGCATGCCCTTCTCAAAGATGGTGGTGACCGATGCCTATGTCATCGCGTTGCCCACAGTGTGCATCCTCCATCATTGGCTCAAAAAGGGCACTGGAAGCATCATTTGAAATGCGACTTTGGGGCTCGGGTCGCCAACCTCGTGGCCGACCTCACTCTATGGTCGGGTTTCGTTTCATGAAACCCGACTTCTGCGAAAGTCGCCGACTTTTGAATTTGACCGACCCGTTTCGCTCAACTCTAGTATTAATGATAGGCGCTGCGGTTCTCCCACTGCACAGGGGGAATCTCAAGCCATGTCCTCTGTGGTCTCCCATTCTTTTGCAGTCACAGAGGTTCCTGCTCAGCAGAGACGTCGGTCCCAGCGTCTTGCCCAGGATAATGTTAGGAGTCGGGTTGCTACTCCAGATTCAGCTATTGTACCATGCATGAGTCAGCGGTGAGGAGATGCTCCTTGGACTATGTCCTGCTTTTCTCCTACTGAGCATGCCCGTGGGACGACCTCTCATTGGAGGTCAGAGGTCACATGCTCAGGTCCTATTGCAGCTCGGATTGGACCATCAGGAAGGCTGCATCTATAAAAAGATCACACGACTGCTAATATAGAAAAAGATTAGACCATGTGTAGTGAGTGTTGTATGCATGTATGAATGTCTCTGGTGAATGACTCATTATGAAACCCCTACCCTTGGTACGCATGTGTTGTGTAGCCTAGTCTGCTAGCACCAAGGCTGAGGTCCAGGTAGAGTCAGAGTCAGAGACTGGCATCAGCATCCACCGGTGGCTTTGTCTGTATGCCACGGTGCTCATTGTCTTCACTCCTCGGTGGTCAGTGTTCATTAGAGGCATCCGCAGGTGTGACGCCGCATGCTCAGTAGGTCTAGAGGGACTCAGACCTTGTGTCCTTGGGGCTGAGTTCTGTGACCATTTACTGAGCGCTCTCTTACTGAGTGCTGTGTGTCTTCACAGGCTCAGGCATTTATGTTCTGCAGTACTGCAGCTCTGTGACGTAACAGAGTCCACTCCTGTTCACACCGGGTGACGTTAACCCGAGTGTGACCTTTTGTATACCGCTATATCCATCCGTCATTACTAAGCAGCAGTTTACCACCTCTGCATGGTGGTCCCCGGGCTGCGAACGCACCTTACTATTTTATTATTTGGTGCGTTCCACCAGCCCTAACAATATGACACTCCAGAAAAGCATTAAGAAATCTGTCTGGATCCAATTACTGATCCATACAGTATTACATGCTTTGCAGTAAATTTCAATGGTATATAACACTCCAAAGTTTTGTTTGTTATCAATTAGTCATCCATACAGTTTAACACATTTCTTCTTACATTACAGCGGTATATGAAACTCATAAAAAACCTTTCAAATTTTTTTTTATGTATTCAGTTAGTCATCCATATAGTTTAACATGCTTTGTGTAAAATTATGCTGGGTTCAAATTTTTAAAAACCGCTTAGCCTCATACAATTCACAAAATGCTTTTTTTTTTTTTTTTTTACTATTGTCATATATACTGTAGAACCTGCTTTGTGTGAATTTTTGTTGGTTTGAAATAAAATTTAAAATTGGCATGTCATAGGTGTATAAACTTGGATGTTGAAAAATTGATTATTGTCATTTATACTAGAACTTGGTTAGTGTGCAGTTTCATTGATTTGAAATAAAAAACAGATTTGGCATGCTACATACACTATATGCAAATTTGGTCCCTTACCAAAGCTGTCACTATTTTTCCCCATGTGGCTCCCTGCCTTGTACCTGCATGTGTCCAGGAAAATCACCTTTGTATTTAGCAATGCAGATACTGGGAGTGTCCACTTAACCCCTTTACCCCCAAGGGTGGTTTGAATGTTATTGCCCAGGCCAATTCAAACAATTCTGACCACTGTCCCTTTATGAAATCTTCCATGGATCCCAGTGATTTTGACATTGTTTTCTCGTGTCATATTGTACATCATGATAGTGATAAAATTTCTTTGATATGACTTGCATTTATTTGTGAAAAAAATGGAAATTTGGCAAAAACTTTGAAAATTTAGCAATTTCCCAACATTGAATTTTCATGCCCTTAAAACAGAGAGATGGATCACACAAAATTGTTAATAAATAACATTTCCCACATGACTACTTTACATCATCACAATTTTGGAACCAAATTTTTTTTGTTAGTAAGTTATAAGGATTAAAAGTTGCCCAGCGATTTCTCATTTTCACAACACCATTTTTTTAGGTACCATATCACATTTGAAATCAGTTTGAGGAGTCTATATGATAGAAAATACCCAAAGGTGTGACAATTCTAAAAACTGCACCCCTCAACATGCTCAAAACCACAGTCAAAAAGTTTATTAACCCTTCAAGTGCTTCACAGGAATTTTTGGAATGTTTAAAAAAATGAACATTTAACTTTTTTCACAAAAAATTTATTTCAGATCCAAATTGTTTTATTTTTCCAAGGGTGACAGGAGAAATTGGACTCCAAAAGTTGTTGTACAATTTGTCCTGAGTATGCTGATACCCCATATATGCAGGTAAACCACTGTTTTGGCACGTGGCAGAGTTCAGAAGGGAAGGAGAGCCATTTGACTTTTCAATGCAAAATTGGCTGGAATTAAGATCAGACGCCATGTTGCGTTTGGAGATACCCTGATGTACCTAAACAGTGGAAACCCCCCACAAGTGATACTATTTTGGAAAGTAGACCCCCTAAGGAGCTTATCTAGATGTGTGGTGAGCACTTTGAACCCCAAAGTGCTTCACAGAAGTTTATAATACAAACACATGGGCCGTAATGTAATGTAGAGCCATAAAAATAAAAAATCATATTTTTTTCACAAAAATGATCTTTTTGCCCCATTTTTTATTTTACTAAGGGTATCAGGAGAAATTGGACCCCAGAATTTGTTGTGCAATTTGTCCTGAGTATGCTGATACCCCATACGTGGGGGTAAACCAGTGTTTGGACGCATGGCAGAGCTTGGAAGGGAATGAGCATCGTTTGAATTTTTTAATGCAGAATTGGCTAGAATTGAGATCAGACACATGTCACATTTGGGGCACACCTGATGTGCCTAAACAGTGGAAACCCCCCAATTCTAACTCCAACTCTAACCCCAACACACTCTTAACCCTAATCCCAACCCTAACCATAACCCTAACCACAAATCTAACCCTAGCACACCCCTAACCCTAATCCCAACCCTAACCATAATCCCAACTCTAACCCTAGCCCCAACCCTAACTTTAGCCCCAACCCTAACCCTAACTTTAGCCACAACCATCACCCTAACCCTAATGGGAAAATGGAAATAAATACATTTTTTTAATTTTATTATTTTTCCCTAACGAAGGGGGTGATAAAGGGGGTTTGATTTACTGTTTATACTGAGTTTTTATAGCAGGTTTTTATGTTTGGCAGCTGTTACACACTAAAAGACGCTTATTATTGCAAAAAATAGTTTTTGCGTCATCACATTTTAAGAGCTGTAATTTTTCCATATTTTGGCCCACAGAGTCATGTGAGGTCTTGTTTTTTGCAGGACGAGTTGATATTTTTCTTGGTACCATTTTCGGGCGCATGACTTTTTTGATCGCTTTTTATTCTGATTTTTGGGAGGCAGAATGAACAAAAACCAGCAATTCATGAATTTCTTTTGAGGGGCGTTTATACCGTTGCACATGTGGTAAAATTGAAAAAGCAGTTTTATTCTTCAGGTCAGTACGATGACAGCGATACCTCATTTATATCTTTTTTATGTTTTGTTGCTTTTATACAATAAAAACTGTTTCAGAGAAAAAATTATTTTTGCATCGCTTTTTTCTCAGAGCTATAACTTTTTTACTTTTCCGGTGATGGAGCTACTTAGCGGCTTGTTTTTTGCAGGACAAGATGACATTTTTAGCATTACCATGATTGTTTATATCTGTCTTTTTGATTGCATGTTATTCCACCTTCTGTTCGGCGGTATGATGATAAAACATTATTTTTTTGCCTTTTTTAATGGTATTCACTAAAGGGGCTAACTAGTGGGACAGTTTTATAGATCAGGTTATTACAGACGTGGCAATACTAAATGTGTACTTTTAGAGTTTAGATTTTTTTAATTCAAATATTGATTTAATGATAGAATAAATATTGATTTTTTTATTATTATTTTTTATAATTTTTTTAAATATTTTTATAATTATTTAATTTTTTTTTAATTTCATTCTTACTTTTACACTGTGTCCCACTATGGGACACTCATTTTGTTCAGGCTGATTGCTTATAAGCTGTCAGTGCTGCACTCTGTGCACACTGACATTGGAGACTTCCTGACATGCAGTGCGCATGACAGGAAGTCTCTGAGCTCTGGTAATCCGGATGTCGTCATGACGACATCGGGTTATTATGGGAGCGATTGGGACCCCGTGTCATGCTGCGGGGACTCTGATCCAAAGGCAGAGGGGCTGTCAGAGCTTACAGCCCCTTTGCCTGCTCACTGTGAGAATCAGCTTACACCTTGCCGCAATCAGCCACGCTCCCCCTGTGAGCGCGGCTGATCGAGTATGATGTACTATTCCGTCCTTGGGCATTAAGTCCCAGGGCACATGGATGGAATAGTACATCCAATGTCAGGAAGGGGTTAACAATTGACACGTGGACAATCACTTGTGGCCAGGGACGCTACATTTAAGTAACAGCATACTGGGTGAACATTGTGGATGCCAGGGCCGAGTCCCATCCTGGCACGGCACATGTGCTATCAATGTTGAGGATTAATGGCCCTACTTCTTCCTGGGTTTCCCCCACCTCCTACACCAGTTTTGCACCCCTTCTGCTCCTCATCAGCTTCCATTTCTTATGTGCTGTCTCATCAGCTAGAAGCTCTGCAGCTCTGCCTGAGCAAATTGGCAATAGGCACTGCTGAAGCTAATTTGTCTAGTAGACAAACCACACACCACAGCACATTTATTGAAAGGACTAACAGACCAGACACATCTGTAGGTCTCGCCACTGAACCAACAAACTGGTATGGTCTTGTATGATAATAGCCGTAACCAGGTGGTAAGTTTTGAAGCTTGGCAAGTTCACACACATACAACACTTGGCCAACATGCTCAACTCAAGGAAAAAATGTTGCTTTCTGGACATCTGAATAAATGTTTTTTTTTAATCAATATTAATTAAAGAATTTTAAATCCCGTAATATTATATTGATGCTGTTATGCTGTATTTATGTATTTGACCAATGTGTCTGTTTTTGCAAATATAATCCTCAAAATACGGTATATTAAGACATATTTGTTCATAAGACAGTACAAAAACTTTGTTTGGTCTAGTAGATTAATATTTGTGATCTGAAGGGAAAGATTAATTCTATTGGGGTGAACTACTTCATTTATTATGTTTATCCATGTTCACCTTCCCCTTGCTTTTTTCCCATCCATCTGTTGAAATTGATGAAAATTTGTCATTAATTTTCAACAATATTAAATATATAACTATGAGTTAAGTTTTATTTATTTCAGCCACATACATAAGAATTTTGAGAACAATTGAAAAAGGGATCATTTTTAGATGAAATAACTCTTGATTTGGTACACCTCAATATTTTAGATAGAAATTAAGCAGAGATAAATAGTTAGATTTCTTTTAGCTGTTGCTGTTGTTTTATAGAATGATTGATAGTTAAATATTTCTCTCAGTCCAAAAATGTTCTTATGGTTTTCAACAGCAAAAAATATATAGCTTCACTGGTGCAACATTTTATCTGATGAGTGATTTTTGTCAGAGATAGAGTGCTATTTATCCTCAGCTGATAATAATTTTTCTTTTAACATTGCCTAGCAGCCTATTTAAGATTACATTTTTTTACTTAAAAAGTAGGTAGCGTTGTGTCAATGTATTATAAATTATTATATTCTAATTTTTAATGTTTTTGAGTGAATGATTCCTTTTCAAAAATCTATATAAAATATTTCACTTTATTGGATGGGGTTGTTCTATTTCAAGGTCACTATAAATCATGTACAATATAGATTCTTGGTTCAGTCATTCTGTTAAATTCTTCCATTGGTATGATGCCTATGCGTAAGGTTTTGCGTGTCAATTGCTCAGCTATTATAGTAATAGTTGAGAGCAGAAGCACAAATGAAAGCAACATAGCAAAATGGAGAAATAAATATTTTAATATCTAAATATGCCAAATAGAGATGAGCAGTTCTCTTGAAACTCCAATTCCTTTGGTGTGCCGAATTTTCACCAAAAATTAGATTTGTAGTGAAGAAATTTGTGCAATTTTCAATACAGGAAAAGAAGAGAGAGATGTGAGCATTAAGCAGAAGAAAGCGCTGCAACACAAAATGACATTATTCTATTTAGCAATGGTGGTGGGAAAGAAAGGAAGTCCCTCAATGATATTAAATGTGATACATATGGAATCTGGAGATGCGAATCGCCAGGGGAGGAAGCAAAATATACAGAGTATACTGACATTACAGCATGAGAGGTGCTAATTCATTTTGTGAGATAAAACATTTCCCTCCATTTTTAAACAATGTTTTACCTGACTGAAAAAATCATCTGTGATCCTGTGCTGCCCTGTCCGCATAGTCTTATGAGTCCCCCCACCTAGGAGATGTAGAGATGTGGTATAGGAGATGTGGTATATGTAGACCATGTTCCTGCATGGGCAGACACAGCCATGGCAAGGTAGATAGCTGGGGCACAAAATTATCTCCAAAGAAAAGAATAAGGTTTTGGTACTATGTTAATACAGGAGAGATGTATATCTTTGAACCGTGTTAGCCAGTAGACAGAAAAATATTCAGAATTGAGAGTCCTCAGTGGTTGATACCTTTTAATGGCTAACTGAAAAGATGGTAACAAATTGCAAGCTTCATCAGGCTAGACTAATACAAAATACTTCACATTTTGTGTTAGTCAATGCCTGATGAAGAGACCTGCGTAGTCTCAAAAGCTTGCAATGTGTTACCATCTTTTCAGTTAGCCATTAAAAGGTATCAACCACAGAGGACTCTCAATTCTGAATATTGGTACTATGTTAGCCAGTTGAAAAAAAATTGCTCTCAGTGGGAGAAATATATATATTACTATACAGGTAACAAGTTCAAACAGGTGCAATTAATACAGTTAATAAGTGCACTGTTGGAGGTCTTCTTAAAGAAAAACTAACAGGTCTGTGAGAGCCAGAATTCTTGATGGTTGGTAGATGATCAAATTCTTATTTCATGCCATAAAATGCAAATTAAATATGTAAAACATACAGTGTGATTTTCTGGATTTTTTAATAGATTCCGTCTCTCATGGTTGAAGTGTACCGAAGATAAAAATTACAGCTCCTCCATTATTTGTAGGTGGGAAGACTTGCAAAATTGGCACTGTATCAAATACTTATTTTTCCCACTATATGTAAAGATGTACAAAATAAGAAAAACATCATGCGACATTTTGATAAATTTGGTGCAAATAATGGCAACTGTTATGAATGAGTCACCGTAGGAGGCAAAAACAGAAATACTAGCTAAGTCCAGAAAACCAGAGAAGTTGGCAGCTATCGGATTGCAGACCCCTGAACCTATCAACAACAACTAGCAGTAGCCGTGGGGGGTTCCTACGGTGCCCTAGACCCTTCGATCACAGCCGGAGAACTACATAGCCTAAAGACAGAAAGGGAAATCTAAACTGCCCCAGAGCAGACCCCAAAGCAATAGGCAGCCCCCAACATATAATGACGGTGAAGCAAGATGAAAAAACACTCACACAGATAGAAAGATAGGCTGAGCAAATGATGGGGCCCAAGCTAACTAAATAGGACAGGACAGGAAAGCTGCTGTCTGCAATCCGCCAAAAATCCTATCAAAACAAGGGCCAACAGGCTGATAGGGAAAAAGGCCCTGAAGACGCTAGGCTTCAAAAAGACTATATCAGCACTCAGGTATTTTCTGAAGACAGAGCAAAAAGGAATTCAACTCACCCCAGCAGGGAATGGCAGAAATTCAGAAAAACATGGCAAAACAAAACACAAATGCAAAAAGCAGTGCAGAAAACTTAGCTTTTGAGGAGCAGGAATCAGACTGGTCTCCTAGAATCCCTCAGAGAGATCACCAGCAAGGCAGGAGGGCGTCTGCTGCCTTATATCCAATCAGCAATTCCCGTCACCCAGTCATCATCATCATACCCAGGTGCTTGGTAATCAGCCTCACTACCTTCCTTCACCAGAAGAGAGAGTTCATCAGACCTCAATGGTGAAGGGGAAAATGAACTCACAACAGGCAACACAATCTCCATGAAAGCTTATTTAATATAATCCATTTATGAAGAATTCCCCATATAGTTGTCACGGGGGCTTAGTTCAACTAAGGCTGAAATACCCGGGGCCCCTGTGGTGTCCCTTTACTAGGGGAAACCCTGTCTGACCCTCAACCCAGGGTTTTTGCTGAAGGTGCAAATGCCTGAGCCTCCGACCTTTCCTTATCTCCTGCTCAGCCCTGCACTTAACCCTCCACCCAGTGAGAAGTCACCACCAAAGCTCCCACACAAATAATGACAGACAGGGAGAACTTAAACTGCACTGCGCCGCACACACACAGGAATAAACAGTAATGTGAACAGGGCACAACTAAACACAAATAAGGGAAGGAGAAAGGATAACGACGGATCATACGACACCAGATATGAATCTCTCTCTCTTGAACACCTCCACTCCAGACCGGAACCACTTGGTATGAAACACAAGCTATAATCGGCGACGCCCACAGGCCAGCATGACTATTTAAAGACCGTGGGCGTGACTAACCATCCAACCTGGTCTCCAGCAGGATTAACCCCCGAGAGCCTGAAGATCAGGCCGGCGCCACTGAGGCTATAGTGGCTGGAGGTGGAACTACCTCTGCCTGCCGGATGCTGTGGTGTGAACAGCGTCCGACATGACAGTACCCCGTCTTCTACGAGGGACCCCAGGGCCCTCAAGACTCATAGGACCCGGCTTGTCCGGATGACGACGGTGAAAAGAACTGACCAGCCGATCCGCATGTATGTCTGAGGCTGGAACCCAAGACCTCTCCTCTGGACCATACCCCCGCCAGTGCACCAAATACTGAAGAGTACGGCGTACTACTCGAGAGTCCACTACCTTGGCAACCTCGAACTCTAACTCGCCATCCACCATGACTGGAGGTGGCATCGGCGTCGTGTCCACCAAGCCTACCACCTTTTTCAATAAAGCCCTGTGAAACACGTTGTGTATCTTGTACACCGCGGGAAGTTCCAACCGATAAGCTACTGGGTTAATGATGGCAGAAATCCTAAAAGGCCCAATAAACCTTGGACCCAGTTTTAAAGAAGGGATTTTGAGTTTTATGTTCTTCGTAGCTAACCACACCCATTCACCCACACACAGGTCCGGACCTGGCACGCGTCTACTGTCAGCCACCCGTTTGTACCTGGCACTCATGCTCAACAAACGCTGTTTCACCCGCCTCCAGACTGATGACAATTGGGCTCCTAGCTGATCCTCCTCCGGGACACCCCCGGAGTCACCCTGACGTAAGGTACAAAACTGAGGATGTTGACCGTACACACAAAAGAATGGAGACTCTCCTGATGACTCTTGGCGGTGATTATTTAATGCGAATTCGGCCAGAGGAAGGAAAGTAGACCACTCCTCCTGGTTGTCGGACACAAAGCATCGTAAATACTGTTCTAGATTTTGGTTCATGCGCTCAGTTTGTCCATTAGACTGTGGATGAAACGCCGAAGAATGTGACAACTTGATCCCCAACCTTGAGCAAAAAGCTTTCCAAAACCTCGCCACAAATTGCGTACCCCTATCAGATACTATGTCAGACGGTACTCCGTGGAGTCTGACCACCTCCTTCACAAATACCTGAGCCAACGTCTTAGCATTGGGCAAAGAGGACAACGCCACAAAATGCGCCATCTTTGAAAAACGGTCAACCACCACCAGGATGACCGTGTTCCCTGCCGAGGCTGGCAAGTTAGTGATAAAATCCATGGAGATTTCTGTCCATGGCCTATTGGGTACCCCCAGAGGCTGTAGCGTGCCAGCAGGACGGGTTCGGGGTGACTTAGCCCTAGCGCACGTGATGCAAGCTGCCACGTACGAGACCACGTCCTGCCGGATTTTGGGCCACCAGAAACGACGCGATACCAGCTCTAAGGTGCCCTTCACCCCTGGGTGACCAGCCAGTACCGAATCGTGGTGTTCCTTCAACACCTTAGGCCGAAGATGCAGGGGTACAAATGATTTGTTGGCGGGAAGTCCTGGTGGTACCTCCTCTTGGGCCTCGGCAATCTCCGCCTCTACCTCAGTCGTGAGAGCCGAGACCACTACCCCTTTCTGGAGGATGGGTACCGGCTCTTCCCGAGGTTCTCCCCCTGGAAAACACCTAGACAAAGCATCCGCCTTGGTGTTTTTAGCCCCGGGACGGTACGTCACAAGAAAATTGAAACGAGTAAAAAACAATGCCCAGCGAGCCTGCCTAGGAGACAGACGCTTGGCCGACTCCAGGTAGAGCAGATTCTTATGGTCGGTGATAACTGTGACCTGGTGAGCCGCCCCCTCCAAGAAGTGTCGCCATTCCTCAAAAGCCAGTTTGATGGCCAACAACTCCCTGTTGCCGATATCATAATTCCGTTCGGCCGGCGACAACTTCTTGGAGAAGTAGGCGCATGGATGCATCTCGCTCAAGGACGAGCCTTGAGACAGTACTGCCCCCACTCCCACCTCCGACGCATCGACCTCTACCACAAAAGGTTTAGACACGTCTGGTTGCACCAGAATGGGGGCTGAAGCAAAGCTATTCTTCAGACGCTCAAATGCACGTATAGCCACCTCAGGCCAGTTCGCCAGATCGGCACCCTTTTTTGTCATGTCCGTGAGCGGTTTGGCGACAGTCGAAAAGTGTTTTATAAATTTCCTATAATAATTCGCAAACCCAAGGAACCGCTGGAGTGCTTTCAGACTCTCCGGCCTCTCCCATTGCAACACCGCTTGCACCTTAGCGGTGTCCATTTTAAAACCAGCTGCGGACACAATATATCCCAAAAAGGGCAACTCCTGGACAAAAAATAAACATTTTTCCAGCTTAGCATAGAGCTGGTTCTCCCGGAGCAACTGTAACACCTGCCTAACATGCTGCAAATGAGTGTCCCGATCGCTAGAATAAATGAGGATATCATCCAGGTATACAATCACAAATCTCCCCAGGACATGAGCAAAGACATCATTAATAAAATGTTGGAAAACGGCAGGCGCGGTGGTCAACCCAAACGGCATAACCAGACTCTCAAAATGACCCTCAGGAGTGTTAAACGCCGTCTTCCACTCATCCCCCTGACGGACCCTTATGAGGTTATACGCCCCCCTGAGGTCCAGCTTGGAAAACCATTTTGCCCCCGCTACCTGGTTGAACAAATCCGGGATCAACGGCATTGGGTAGGGATCACGGATAGTAATCTGGTTTAACTCTCGGAAATCCAGACACGGGCGTAACCCCCCATCTTTCTTCTTAATGAAGAAAAACCCCGCGGCTACAGGCGAGGACGAAGGCCGGATGTGACCTTTGCTCAGACTCTCCGCGATGTAGTCTTTCAGAGCTTGTCTCTCAGGACCAGAAATATTAAACATCCTGGCCTTAGGTAATTTGGCCCCGGGTTTTAACCTAATAGCACAGTCATAGGCTCTATGTGGAGGCAGTTCTGAGCAACCCTTCTCAGAGAAAACATCCGCGAAATCCTGCAAAGCCTCCGGCAGGCTGGGCGTCACGGCGGACACACATGTGGCCAAGCAATTGTCTTGGCAGAAACCACTCCATTGTACTATGTCCTGAGTTTTCCAATCAATTACCGGGTTGTGCCTGGACAGCCATGGAAAACCCAGGACCATTTGAGCTGGGAGATTACGGAGGACCCTACATGTAACCGACTCAGAATGTAGGACCCCAATGTGGAGTTTCACCTCTGCCACAAACTCAGTAATCTCCCCTTGAGGGAGGGGAACAGCATTAATGGTCACCACCTGTATGGGGTGAGGAAGTTTTTCAATCTTAAACCCGGCGGTGTGTGCAAACTCCTCATCTATGAGATTGGTGGCGGAACCGCTATCCACAAACACTGATATAGGTAGCTCTCTGCCGGCGACAATAACCTTGGCAGGGAGCATACATTGAGATACCATCATGGAGGATATGCATACGCTCAGTTGGGTCTCCTCCATACCCTCTGAGCTTAACAGTTTTCCGCCGGTGTGACCCTCTTAGGTAGTACCGGGCAAACGTTAACATAATGACCTCCTTTACCACAGTAGAAACATGCTCCGGACTTCCGGACTCCCGGAGCGCGAGGCTGAACCTGTGCCACGCCAGCAATCTGCATAGGTTCAGGGGACTCATCTACTTCAACCACACCTGCACCTCTGTTTTCCCCCAGAGGTAGCGTCTCCTGTGCCCCCTGATGAAAACGGCGATCAATACGTATCACCAAACTCATGGCAGACTCCAATGATGCCGGAGTCTCATACATCAGGAGGGCTTGTTTCACCCTCCCTGATACCCCATGAATAAACTGGCTCCGCAGTGCTGGGTCATTCCACTGTGTGTCTACAGCCCAGCGGCGAAATTCCGAACAATAGTCTTCTGCCAAGCGCTCCCCCTGGCGGAGGGCGCGGATTTTAGATTCCGCTAGAGCCAGTCGGTCAGGGTCATCGTAAATGAGCCCGAGGGCAGAAAAAACATTATCGACCGAATGAAATGTAGCAGAGTCAGGTGGTAAGGAAAATGCCCATGCTTGGGGGTCACCACTCAGTAATGACAACACCAGCCCTACTCGCTGGGCCTCATTACCTGAGGATATTGGCCGCATGCGGAAGTATAATTTGCAGGCCTCCCGAAATACAACAAATTTGCTGCGATCGCCTGAAAATCGTTCTGACAGCGGAAACTTCGGCTCTGCACCGATACCTGCAGATGCCGTTTGCACCTTTGCTACTACCAGGCCCTGCTGCTGAACTGCCCCATTCAACTCGGAGACCTGTATGGACAGCGCCGCCAACTGGCGGGTTATGGAATCTAATGGATCCATGGACTCCTGAAAAAATGTGGGCCGATTATAATGTCACGGGGGCTTAGTTCAACTAAGGCTGAAATACCCGGGGCCCCTGTGGTGTCCCTTTACTAGGGGAAACCCTGTCTGACCCTCAACCCAGGGTTTTTGCTGAAGGTGCAAATGCCTGAGCCTCCGACCTTTCCTTATCTCCTGCTCAGCCCTGCACTTAACCCTCCACCCAGTGAGAAGTCACCACCAAAGCTCCCACACAAATAATGACAGACAGGGAGAACTTAAACTGCACTGCGCCGCACACACACAGGAATAAACAGTAATGTGAACAGGGCACAACTAAACACAAATAAGGGAAGGAGAAAGGATAACGACGGATCATACGACACCAGATATGAATCTCTCTCTCTTGAACACCTCCACTCCAGACCGGAACCACTTGGTATGAAACACAAGCTATAATCGGCGACGCCCACAGGCCAGCATGACTATTTAAAGACCGTGGGCGTGACTAACCATCCAACCTGGTCTCCAGCAGGATTAACCCCCGAGAGCCTGAAGATCAGGCCGGCGCCACTGAGGCTATAGTGGCTGGAGGTGGAACTACCTCTGCCTGCCGGATGCTGTGGTGTGAACAGCGTCCGACATGACAATAGTTCTGTGTGATCTGTTGTCACAGTGCATTAGTAGAGTTGTTACCAAGACTATTTGCATATTTAAATGTTTCTATGTATTGTTTTTACTTTTTGGTTAATATTTTGGTTACTATTTTTTTTGTCTTTATTGAAGCCAAGTGTGGCACAACTAGATTTTGTCTATGGTATTTTGTCAGATTCAGCAATTATTTATTTTAATTAATTACAGTATATAGAGCCATCATGTTCCACAGCATTTTACAGACTCTATCATTATTTTCCCCAATAGGGCTCACAATCTATATTCCCTATCACTATAACATTGGTGTGTGGGAGGAAACTGAATTATTTGGTGGAAACCCACGCAAACATTGGAAGAACATAGAAATTCCTTTCAGAGGTTGTCCATTGTGGGATTTGGACCCAGTACCAGAATGCTGCAAAGCAACAGTGCTAACCATGGAGCTACCATTCTGCCCATAGTATATGAATCAAGCCTTCCTGTTGTAAAACATATAGTCATACTCAAAGCAAAATTGCTCCAAAAGCTGTATTTCTTCCAGAAAATTATTGCAATTACACATGTTTTGTTGTAAACATTTATTTCCTTTGTGAGTATTAGAACAATACAAAAAAATAGACAAAAAAAGCAAATTGGACATAATTTCACACGCAACCCCAAAAATGGACTTGAAAATCACACCGGAGACCAGATAAAAAGGAAGTTGACTCAATCTTTGCATTGTATGTCTATGTTTGCCACAATAAGCAAGGAGAACAGAAGGAGGAGCAGGAAACTTTCTGAGAATGTGAGAGCTAAAATTATTGAAAAATATCAAGGTGTACAAGTTCATCACCAGAGATCTTGATGTTTCTTCATCTACTGTGTGCAACATAGTCAAGAAGTTTACAACCCATTTGTACTATAGCTAATCTCCTTAGATGTTGATGGCAGAGAAAAATTGATGAAAGGTTGCAAAGCAGGATGGTGGATAAGCAGCCCAAGTCAAGTTCCAAAGAAATTAAAGCTGTTTTGCAGGATTAGGGTGCATCAGTATCTGCACAAACTATCCATTGACATTTGAATTAAATGAAACGCCATGGAAGGAGTAAACCATTGCTTACACAGAGACATAAAAAAGCGTGAATGCAGTTTGCCAAATTTTTCTATTTTTTGTGTTGTTCCAGTACACAATGGAATTAAACATGTGTCTAACAAAATGTGTAATTGCAATAATTTTCTGAAAAGAAATACTTAATTTTCTGGGACAATTTCAAGGGTGCCATCATTTTCAGCCATGACTGTACAGTGGTGTGATAAAGTGTTGACCCCCTTCCTGACTACCCATTGTTTTGCAAGTTTGTCACATTTAAATGTTTCAGATCACCAAACAAATTTAAATATTAAACAACTATAGCACAAGTAAGAATAAAACGCAGTTTTAAATAAAGGTCTTAATTATTAACGGAAACATAAATCCAAACTTACAGAGCCCTGTGTGAGAAGTTGATTGCTCCCCCCTTAAAACATAAATTAACTGGTTTATCACATCTTTGGGAAGCTGAGTTCAAAATTCCTAGTCCCACCAAGGTCTCATTACTGCCACAGCTGTTCTCAATCAAGAAGTCATTTAAATAGGACCTGCCTGACAAAGTGAAGAAGACCAAAAGAATCTAAAAAGCTAGACATCATGCCGTGATCCAAAGGAATTCTGAAACAAATAAGAAACAGAGTAACTGAGCTTTCTTAAGCTTTGGGAAAACCAAAGTGAGAGCCAATATCTACAAATGGCAAAACATAGAACAGTGGTGAACCTTCCCAGGAGTAGAAGGTCAGACAACCAAAACTACCCCAAGAGCACAGCGATGGCTCCTCCGAAAGGTCACAAAATACCCCATAACAAGATCCAAAGAACTGCAGAACTCACTTACCTCAGTTGAGGATCATCACTCCACTATAAGAAAGAGACTTGGTTAAAATGTCCTGCATGGCAGAGTTTCAAGACAAAAACCACTGCTGATCAATAAGAATATAAAGGTTTTTCTCAGTTTTGCCAGAAAAAAATCTTGATGATTCCCAAGACTCTTGGAAGTGTAAAGAAATGCAAGAACGCAATAGAGTCTTATTCAGGTTAAAATTTATAGATCCTCAGCCCAGATGCAGCAGGTTCCATAGAATAAATTTAGTTAATCGGATTGCAAGTGTTTCTGCACTCTCTGCAATTGTGACACAAATTATAGTAGATGAAATTGCAGGTTTATTGTTGACACATTTCAGAGTCCACTGTCGACAATAGCCTAACATATTTTTGAATTGTTGTCATGAGGAAGGAGTCTGTGGACTCTGAAATACATTGACAATAAACTGCAATTTCATCTACTACAGTTCAAAAACACTTCCAAGACTTGGGAGCAACTCTGTGGATTGATGAGACAAAAGTTGAACTTTATGGAATGTGTATGTCTCACTACATCTGGCGTAGAAGTAATATAGCATTTTAGAAGAGGACCATCATACCAACAGTAAAATATGATGCTAGTAGTGTGATGGTCTGGGGCTGGTTTGCTGCTTCGGGACCTGGAAGACTTGCTGTGGTAAATGGAATTCTGAATTCTTCTGTCCACCATAAAATCCTGAAGGAAAATCTCCTGCCATCTGGTCATGATCTCAAGCTGAGGCGCACTTGGTTATGCAGCAGGAAATTGATCCAAAACACACCAGCAAATCCATCTCTGAATGGCTTAAGAAAAACAAAACTAAGACTTTGGAGTGGCCTATTTAATGTCCTGTCCTTAATCCAATTGAGATGCTGTGAAATGACCTTAAAAAGGCAGTTTATGTTTGGAAACCCTCCGATGTGGCTGAATTACTACAATTCTGCAAAGATGAGTGGGCCAAAATTCATTCAGTGTTGTAAAGACTCATTGTCAGTTAATGCTAATGCTTGATTGCAGTTGTTGATGTTAAGAGTGGCACAATCTGTTGTTAGGATTAGGGGGCAATCACTGTAGATTTGGATTTCTTTTTATAATAATAACAATAATAATAAAAAGAAGAAGAAAGAACTTAATTTAAAAACTGCATTTTGTGTTTACTTGTGTTATCTTTGTCTAATATTTAAATTTCTTTGGCAATCTGAAACATTTAAGTGTGAAAAACATGCCAAATAATAGGAAATCAGGAAGGGGAAAATGCTTTTTCACACAAGTGTATGTGTTCTCAAATTCAGAAAATGCTTATTGAAATCCAAATACCAATTTAATATTGAATGAGTTATAGTGCTGCATGTACATTGTTATACCATTTATTCTTACACTCAAATTGCAACTCAATCAAATTCCCTTTATACCTCACAGAAGTAAAGTAGCACAATAATACAAGAAATGTGAAAGTGATATTTGGCAATCTCACTCTGTAAGTTGTTTTTCTTTACAGCTCATACAGACAGTAAGTGCTGTGGACAAAGATGAACCTCCACGGGGACATACATTTTTCTTCGAAATGCTGCCAGAATTTTCCATAAATCCAAACTTTACCATTTTTGATAATAAAGGTAAAATATTTGCCATAAATATAATATTTGGTATACAACTTATTTGTTATTCTTTTTCATATGCTCTTAACATTTTCATCTTGTTTTAAATTCCAGATAACACAGCAAGCATTTTAACAAAAAGAAATGGATACAATCGTCATAAAATTAGTGTATATACATTGCCAGTTATTATTTTTGATAATGACTATCCAGTTCAGAGCAGTACTGAAACATTGACAATACAGGTATGTGCCTGTGACAACAAAGGAAATGTCCAGACATGCAGTGCTGAAGCTTTCTTCCTTCCAGCTGGACTGAGCACTGGAGCATTAGTTGCAATTTTACTTTGCATCATCATACTTCTCAGTAAGTCTGTTGTTCTGTAAAACATTTTAATCATGTGCACTTGTATTAGGCTAGTTTCACATTTGCGCTTTTGAGCGCAGCGACGGCCTGCGCACGGCCGCCGCTAAGCCCAGCCCCCTGCCGCGCCTCCGCCGGTAGCTCCGCCTACCGGCACATGATGCTGCGTGCGTCCTGTGTCCTCTATCTTTATCACTGGGGGCGCAGGCCGTGCGCAGTATGCGTTTGGTGGCGCATGCGTCCATTTCACGGTGCGCCGAGCGCAACTAAACTGCAGCAGGTTGCGTTTGGCGCTGGTCGGCGCACTACGAAAAGGACGCATGCGCCGCCAAACACATAATGCGCACGGCCTGCACCCCCAGTGATAAAGATAGGGGACGCAGGAAGCATGCAGCGTCATGCGCTGGTAGGCGGAGCTACCGGCGGAGGCGCGGCAGGGGGCGAGGCTTAGCAGCGGCCGTGCGCATGCCGTCGCTGCGCTCAAAAGCGCAAATGTGAAACTAGCCTCAATAAGATATTATGCTGTATACACGACTTGTGCAAACAAATTATCATCTCATAATCTCCATGACTTTTTCCACTTCTACATGTAAGATATGAGATGAGACGCAGACATTCACCTGATATATGGAAGTAAATACTAAATACCAACTTGACTACAGGGTGATATTGTATGGAAGGAAGTGCTTTATTGTAGATGGATAAACATAAGCATAATGTGTTACATAATGCATTAAAGCTCAAGAGCAAGGTTTATTATATACTGTCAGTGTGTGTGGTTTAACAAACCTGAAACAGCAGATTTCTAACAAACATGCTCAGAACTGAAGGTTAAGATCTACTACAATACCATAAACAGAACACATTTTTTCTGCTTTTTTATTATTTTATTTAAAAGCCAGTTAGGAGAGTATAAAAGGGCAAAAGATACTTCTCTGAAAAAATGTCACAGTAGACATGATGTCCCTAAAGTATAACACGCAGTATATTCTAAAAGTTCTTTCACACTAAGTACCATAGTACTGTCACCCTACCACTCAAAATAATAGCTCACACAGCATGTAACACACAATGATAGCCCCCATAGCCCACAATGCCAGCACAGTATAATGCCCCCCACTATTTCTCCTACAACAACATGGTATCCAATACTACATACACACTGTATCATGGCCCCCACAGTCTCCACACACAGTTTGATGACCCATAACCCTCTTATGATATGATTATTACCACAGTCCTAATGCAGTTTGGTGCTTTCACAGAGCACTACAGTATCATGGCTCCAACAGCCCCCATATATAATATGAAGGCAAATATGGTGTGATGCCCCACAGCCTCCAACCCAGTATAGTGTCTCACTAACTGTATGATAGGCTCCATATACAGTATCATAGGCTCCAGATGCCCCCACACACATTACATTTATTCCTGCAGCCCTCTAAACACAATATAATGGCCTTCACAGCCCTCCACAGCTTCTCACACAGTAGCATGGTCCTCATCCTACTACACACAGTATCATGACCGCACAGCCCCCACACACCATATAATGCCTCCACCATTCCCTTCACAGTATGATGTCCACATATGTGTTATGAATGAGTCACCGTAGGAGGCAAAAACAGAAATACTAGCTAAGTCCAGAAAACAAGAGAAGTTGGCAGCTATCGGATTGCAGACCCCTGAACCTATCAACAACAACTAGCAGTAGCCGTGGGGGGTTCCTACGGTGCCCTAGACCCCTCGATCACAGCCGGAGAACTACATAGCCTAAAGACAGAAAGGGAAATCTAAAACTGCCCCAGAGCAGACCCCAAAGCAATAGGCAGCCCCCAACATATAATGACAGTGAAGCAAGATGAAAAAACACTTACACAGATAGAAAGATAGGCTGAGCAAATGATGGGGCCCAAGCTAACTAGATAGGACAGGATAGAAAAGCTGCTGTCTGCAATCCGCCAAAAACCCTATCAAAACAAGGGCCAACAGGCTGATAGGAAAAAAGGCCCTGAAGACGCTAGGCTTCAAAAAGACTATATCAGCACTCAGGTATATTCTGAAGACAGAGCAAAAAGGAACTCAGCTCACCCCAACAGGGAATGGCAGAAATCCAGAAAAAACAAGGCAAAGCAAAACAGAACACAAATGCAAAAAGCAGAGCCGAAAAACTTAGCTTTTGAGGAGCAGGAATCAGACTGGTCTCCTAGAATCCTTCAGAGAGATCACCAGCAAGGCAGAAGGGCGTCAGCTGGCTTATATCCAGTCAGCAATTCCGGTCACCCAGTCATCATCATCATACCCAGGTGCTTTGTAATCAGCCTCACTACCTTCCTTCACCAGAAGAGGGAGTTCATCAGACCTCAATGGTGAAGGGGAAAATGAACTCACAACAGTACCTCCCCCTTGAGGAGGGGTCACCGAACCCTCATCCACGCCACCAGGGCGATCAGGGTGAGCCCGATGAAAGGCACGCACCAATCTTTTGGCATGAATATCAGAGGCAGAGACCCAGGAATTATTCTCCTGACCATAACCCTTCCACTTAACCAAATACTGGAGTCTCCGTCTAGCCAGACGGGAATCCAGTATCTTTTCTACCTCATATTCTATGTTACCTTCAACCAATACAGGGTCCGGAGGTGCCACCCCTGGAACTACTGGTTCAACAAACCTCTTCAACAAGGACTTATGAAACACATTATGGATTTTAAATGTGACAGGAAGAGCCAATCGAAAAGAGACCGGATTAATAATCTCCAAAATCTTGTAAGGTCCAATAAATCTAGGCTTAAACTAAGGAGAAGCCACCTTCATAGCGATATTTTTTGATGATAACCAAACCATATCACCAATCTTAAACTGGGGACCAATGGTCCTATGTCGGTTGGAAAACCGCTGGGCCTTTTCCTGGGAGAGAGATAACTTATCCACCACTTGGTCCCAGATCTGGTGCATTATCTCCACCACAGTGTCAACACCTGAGCAGGCAGAAGGCTCCACCTGCCCTGAAGAAAATCGAGGATGAAACCCAAAGTTACAAAAAAAAGGTGACATCAAAGTGGCAGAACTAGCTCTATTATTTAAAGCAAATTCGGCCAAGGGCAAAAATGAAACCCAATCATCCTGATCAGCGGAAATAAAACATCTCAAATACGACTCCAAGGTCTGGTTTGTTCTCTCCGTCTGCCCATTGGTCTGAGGGTGAAAAGCAGAGGAGAAGGACAACTGAATTGCCAGCTTGGAACAGAAAGTCCTCCAAAATCTAGACACAACCTGAACTCCTCTGTCAGATACAATGTTCTCAGGATTCCCGTGCAAGCGAACCACCTGTTGCAAAAACAGGGGCACCAACTCAGAGGAAGATGGCAACTTAGGGAGTGGTACAAGATGAACCATCTTAGAGAACCTATCACAAATCACCCAAATAACAGTCATTCTCTGAGAGACAGGCATATCAGAGATGAAATCCATTGAAATATGGGTCCATGGCCTCCTGGGGACCGGCAAAGGCATGAACAACCCACTAGAGCGAGAGCAAGGTTTAGACCGAGAGCAAGTCCCACAGGACTGCACAAAATTCCTGACATCACAAGACAAGGCGGGCCACAAATAAGACCGACTCACCAGATCTCTAGTACCAAAAATACCTGGATGACCAGCCAATGCAGAGCAATGAACTTCAGACATCACTCTCTTCTTCCACTGGTCAGGAACATACAACTTTCCCCTGGGACAACGCTCAGGTTTGTCCTCCTGGAACTCTTCCAGAGCACGACTCAAATCGGGCGAGATGGCAGAAAGAACTACCCCTTCGCCTAAGATGGTAGCAGGTTTGGTCACCACAGGAGAATCAGCAAAGAAGCTCCTAGAGAGAGCGTCAGCCTTGACATTCTTAGTGCCAGGAAGAAAAGAGACCACAAAATCAAAACGTGTAAAAAACAAGGCCCACCTAGCCTGTCTAGGGTTCAAGCGTTTGGCCGACTCCAGGTAAATCAAATTCTTGTGGTCAGTGAGGACCACGACTTGATGTTTAGCTCCCTCCAACCAATGTCTCCACTCCTCAAATGCCCATTTCATGGCTAACAGTTCCCGATTCCCCATGCTTAATGCGGATAAGATTATACGCCCTCCTGAGGTCAAGCTTGGTAAACCAGCAAGCACCTTTAACTCTGGAGAATAGATCCGAAATCAGGGGTAACGGGTACTGATATATAATAGTAATTTTGTTGAGGGCACGATAATCAATACAAGGCCTTAATGAACCATCCTTTTTGGCCACAAAAAAAACCCAGCACCTAAGGGTGAAAAGGATGGTCTAATATGATCCTTCTCCAATGCCTCAATATAGGATCGCATAGCCTCGTGCTCGGGTACAGATAAATTGAAGAGCCGACCCATGGGAAATTTACACCCCGTGCTCAGTTCAATTGCACAGTCATAACTCCTATGAGGCGACAAAGACGCAGACTCATTCTCACTAAATACATCATAAAAGTCCGCCAAATAGTCAGGAACATCATGCGACTGAGGAGAGGTGGAAAAACCGGAGCCTCACCAAGGGCACACCGACAACTCCAACTCACCACAGACACAGATTTCCAATCCAAAACTGGATTATGAATTTCCAACCAGGGAAACCCCAAAACAATGGTATCATGCAAATTATGCAACACCAAAAATCTGCAATTTTCTTGATGGTCTGGGGCGACCCGCATTACCACCTGGATCCAAAACTGAGGTTTATTTTTCGCCAAAGGAGTGGCATCAATCCCTCTCAAAGGGACAGGCGTCCGCAGAGGTGTCATCGGAAATACACAACGTTTAGCAAAATCCAAGTCCATTAGGTTCAGGGCTGCTCCCGAATCCACAAAAGCCTTGGTGGAAAATCTGGACAGGGAGCAGATCAGAGTAATTGCCAGAAGAAACTTAGGTTGAACACCACCCACAGAAAACGTGTGTGCAAAACGTTTCTCTCGTTTAGGACAGACAGAAATAATATGTGAGGCATCTCCACAAAAAAAAACAGCTTATTACGCCTTCTGAACTCCTGACTTTGCTCCCTGGACAAAACTCTATTACATTGCATAGGTTCAGACACTTGTTCAACAGGTGGCCACATCTCTCGTACAGTCCTGCGTTCACATAAACGCCGATCAACCTGAATGGCTAATGACATAGAATCGTCAAGACCAGAGGGAACAGGAAATCCCACCATAGTATCTTTTACGGCTTCTGACAAACCCTTCCGAAAGAGAGCTGCCATGGCATTATCATTCCAGGTAGTAAGGACCGCCCACTTTTGGAATTTTTGACAGTACAATTCTGCAGAATCTCGACCCTGGCTCAATGCCAACAGGGTCTTTTCAGCCTGATCAATAGCATTAGGTTCGTCATACAACAACCCCAAGGCTTGAAAAAATGAGTTCACATTAGTAAGAATAGGATCATCTGGTTTCAAAGAAAACGCCCAATCCTGGGGATCGCCACGCAGCAAAGAGATGACAATTTTAACCTGCTGCGTGGAGCTCCCTGACGAGTTAGGCTTCAAGGCAAAAAATAATTTACAATTATTTTTGAAATTCAAATATTTAGACCGATCCCCAAAAAACACATCAGGAGTAGGGATCTTTGGTTTAGCAGCATGTGAATGAGTAAGGTAGGCGGAAATTCCCCGCACTTCCGCAGCGAGCTGCTCCACGCAATCAGACAATTGCTTTATCTCAATTGAGAGAGAAAAAAAAATTCCCCCTACGGCCTCAGAGATATAGAGGAAAAAATATACACACTTTTTTTTTTTTTTTTTTTTTTACAATTCTTTCCTGCTATTGAGTACCCTAGGATCTGCGGTTTGGCTGGTGATTCTCTTATGAATGAGTCACCATAGGCGGCAAAAACAGAAATACTAGCTAAGTCCAGAAAACAAGAGAAGTTGGCAGCTATCGGATTGCAGACCCCTGAACCTATCAACAACAACTAGCAGTAGCCGTGGGGGGTTCCTACGGTGCCCTAGACCCCTCGATCACAGCCGGAGAACTATATAGCCTAAAGACAGAAAGGGAAATCTAAAACTACCCCAGAGCAGACCCCAAAGCAATAGGCAGCCCCCAACATATAATGACGGTGAAGCAAGATGAAAAAACACTTACACAGATAGAAAGATAGGCTGAGCAAATGATGGGGCCCAAGCTAACTAGATAGGACAGGATAGAAAAGCTGCTGTCTGCAATCCACCAAAAACCCTATCAAAACAAGGGCCAACAGGCTGATAGGGAAAAAGGCCCTGAAGACGCTAGGCTTCAAAAAGCACTCAGGTATATTCTGAAGACAGAGCAAAAAGGAACTCAGCTCACCCCAGCAGGGAATGGCAGAAATCCAGAAAAAAACAAGGCAAAGCAAAGCAGAACACAAATTCAAAAAG